>NC_089863.1:16404713-16733284 GCF_036373705.1 Amia ocellicauda
AGTATTTATTCTAGTGAGGATTTTTTTTCTTATGTTAATAAATTTATGAAGCATTACTCTTTGGTTGATTTGTATCATTTAGCCTTGCTAAGTGAATGGACAGACTGTAGTTTCCTTCTCTGTCCAGGTGGGGCCTTCCTTCTCCAGCACTGAATGCCCAACAGTGATTGTGTTTCTAACAGTCAAGACTCCTGAAGACTGTTTCTGGGAGTCTCTTTTCAGGAGGATCATCTGTAACTCTATTCCCTCAGATCAGAGCCCTTAATAATCCTCACTGACCCCCTGTCACTGAGACAGTGCTGTAGAGTCGCTCAGAGCCCTTAATAATCCTCACTGACCCCCTGTAACTGAGACAGTGCTGTAGAGCCGCTCAGAGCCCTTAATAATCCTCACTGACCCCCTGTCACTGAGACAGTGCTGTAGAGCCGCTCAGAGCCCTTGCAGGAGCAGCACACACAGCTCATGTCTGTTTACGTTGTTCACAGTGCAGAAGCAGCTTTAAAAGCACAGTGTGCTGGAATTGTGTCTGTACTCCCAGTGTTTTCTATTGTTTTCCCACAGCTGATGTGACTCTGGACCCTGATACAGCAAACTGTGACCTGACCCTGTCTGAGGATGGGAAGAGAGAAAGTTATGGAGAGAGGCAATGTCTACCTGACAATCCACAGAGATTTGATATCTGGCCCTGTGTGGTGAGCAGAGAGAGCTTCACCTCAGGGAGACACTACTGGGTGGTGGAGGTGAATGGAGAGTGTAGAATAGGAGTCACCAGAGACTCTGCAAACAGGATGGGATACTTAAGCTTCACTCCCCAGCAGGGATACTGGGGTCTGAAATGTGACTCCTCTTCTCTTTCTGCTCTCACTGACCCTCAGACTCTGCTGTCCAGGATGCTGGGGGTGTGTGTGGACATTGAGGAGAGACGGGTCTCCTTTTACACAGTGGAGTCCAGGGCTCATATCTACACCTTCACTGACATGCACTTCACTGAGGGAGAGGAAATCTATCCTTTCTTCTGGACCTGGGATGAGGAAAATGATCTTGTGACTCTGCCTCCTGTTGACTTAGAGTTGTAACTGGACATGAATCATAGCAAACTGTTGACCATTTTTAACAGTAGTACTTGGAGGAATGACAGTATGAATGATAAGCATTGTTGTAGCCATGCTATGTAATAATAATTTTGATGATAATTTCAGCGTCAGGTGTCTGAGTGTTTGGAGGTCCCCTCTTCTCCTCATATCCATCATAGTTTGGGGCACATCTGTGTGTGCGATCAAATGTCAGGTTGTACATTTAAAATGGTCATTGATGTGTTTTTGGGTTTATTGAGCAGTGATTCAGGCAGTGAGGAGCAGCAGTGAAGACTCCAGGACAGTGATGTGAGTTCAGACAGGGGTTCAGGACCAGTGTGTCTCTATAGGTGTCTGCTGGTGCTCACATATATACTGACACCCCTGGCCTGAACTCAGCTCAGTCCACTAGGTTCTTCACTGCTGCTCTCCAGCACAGCAATGAGACATTACAGGGTGAGGAAGCTGCTGTGTTGCTCCTTCATGTTTGTGAAGTGAGTGAGAGGACACTGTGCTGCATCTAAAGACACGCTTCTCTGTCCTTACCAATTCAGCGACTGTGTCTCCCCCATTGTGGCCAGATCCGGCACATGCAGTCACCAGTTTAGTTCAAAAGTCAAAACATATTCACATTGTACTGAATAATAAAAATGAAAATGCATTTGTATAACATGAATGAAAACTGCTGATTGCTATGCTTATAAAATAGTCGTATTGTCTATTTTCATTGATCCAGAAGGACGGTGCTGTCGGCTCTCTCCTGTGCTGCCCTGGACAGAGAGGGGCTGCTGGGGACAGAGAGAAGGGAGCTCCACTTTGAGCTGATTGACAGCTGGGCAGGAGCAGCGTCTGTCCCACAGAGCTGACAGCCCCCCGGGCCCCATCACTGCAGCACTGAGCCACAGGACAGGGCTCTCAGCGGCCCTCAGCTCAGAGTCAGGGACAGGGAGGCACACCTCTGTCTCAGTACTGAATCACTGCACTGTCAATAGACTTTCCAACACACGTAAATAAAATAACACATTGGACTTGTATTGTATTTTGCCAATTTATCTGGCTTGCTGTTAACATCCCTGGCTACTACAAGTGTTCTGTATCAGAAGCCCTAATTTCAATTTCAGATACTAGAGGATTAAACAAGGACGCGTCTGATCGCACATCTCAGCTCATATTGTGTTTTGTCAGCCAGCACAGAAGTGACTGACAGACACAAGAGAGAGAAAGTGAAAGTGAAGGAGAAGTGCTGCTCTTCAGACCCGAGAAATAACCCGTCAGCACTGAGACTCCGGCTTGTGTTTGTGTTCATGACAGAGCAGCAGATTTCTGTGAAGAACAAGCAGAGAGGAGAGGAGAGGAAGGACAGGGTCACACACTGCAGTGACTGACAGACACAGAGAGAGAGACAGAGACAGTGAAGGAGAAGTGCTGCCTGTGTGCGCAGCTGCGGCGCCATTACTGAGTGAATCTGCGCTTCAGCTCCTCCTTGTCTCGGTACTGGATTACAGACACAGAGAGAGAGACAGAGACAGTGAAGGAGAAGTGCTGCCTGTGTGCGCAGCTGCGGCGCCATTACTGAGTGAATCTGCGCTTCAGCTCCTCCTTGTCTCGGTACTGGATTACAGACACAGAGAGAGAGACAGAGACAGTGAAGGAGAAGTGCTGCCTGTGTGCGCAGCTGCGGCGCCATTACTGAGTGAATCTGCGCTTCAGCTCCTCCTTGTCTCGGTACTGGATTACAGACACAGAGAGAGAGACAGAGACAGTGAAGGAGAAGTGCTGCCTGTGTGCGCAGCTGCGGCGCCATTACTGAGTGAATCTGCGCTTCAGCTCCTCCTTGTCTCGGTACTGGATTACAGACACACAGCCGCCCGACCGCCTCTGTGACGTCACGCTCCTGTGCACAGGTGACTCTCAGCTTCACTTCTGTCTCGGAAACTTTCTTTATATCCACCTTTGTCCAAACAGCAGGGTCTTTCTGTGCGTGTTTTCAAACCTTGTATTTGTACTTATATATACAACATTTACTTTAACTTCCCTATTTTTAAAAAAGAAAGTAAAAGTGCCACTGAAGTTGATTTCCGGGCGCCATTGCTGCTGCATGTCGTCTTGCTGGTATTAATGTCGGACACATTGAATACATACGCGTCTCTGGTCTAAAATGGCAGCATTTACAGCTGAAGAAATGTGTGCAGAGTGTAATACTGTGTAATCTTGTGTAATATCAGTAAAGATCAATAAAAGGTCTCTGTATTGAACAGCATTAAAGGCATTTGCAATTCTCTCAGTATAACAGCTTTATGTTTCTTTAATTAGCTTGTGACACACCGTGCGAAATAATGTGAGTAATATTTATTACATTGTTTAATACATAACTCTTTTTTTAATATGTAGACGAGTTAAACGAACTTAAGGAGTGTAAGTCAGTGTTTTACTTATGGCTGCCATTGGCGAAGGGGTTTTTAATTTAAACTTGTTTTAATTCGTTGGATTTGATGGATAAAGAAAGTAAAAATAGACCTCTGGAGAATGTAGAATTGGGACTGTCTGTGTGTGAAAACTGTAAAAAGCACTGGATCTGTCAGTACAAACAAATGTAGTAATTACTACATTCAAGCCATGTGTTTTCACTGCCAGCCTATAAAGAGAAGACATCACACACCAGTCCTGTATACAAGTCAACTACAGACATAGACCTGGAGAATCGTGTTCAATAATAATAACACACTTATTGTGTTGACACCATTTGTGTGTCGAAATGAAAAACAGAGACTTTCCACTTTATCAATGAAAACAAACGGGTGTTTCAGTTACAGACATTGATCAGATTGGAGCTCTTCTGTCTCAGTGATCATTAGTCTGAATCTGTTTTCCTCTCTGCTCTCCCCTCCCACAGCCCCCTGACACTGACACTGCTCTCCAGCTGGGATTGGCCTGTCTGTCTGTCTGTCTGTCTGTCTGTCCCAGGGATGAAGTCTGACCGATCAGAGTGGCTCTGTGTGATTGTCCTGCTGCTCCAGCAGACCTCAGTGTCAGGATCAGGTACAGTGAGGACACTTTTATTCTCCATAATGAACTGAGCTCAGACACTCAACAGCAGGGCTTCAACACAGCACAGCAGCCCAGCGCAGCTCAGCTTCAGCTTCTGCACCAGAGACACAGTCACTGCACAGCTCACACCAGTGAGAGCCGACACACAAGCTGCTTTTATTTTGCTTCCCTGTATCTCAATACTGTGGACTGAGGTTCAGCACAAATTCCCTTTTCCCTTTTCTCAGCTGCTGAAGTGAATCCCATTGTGACTTGACATTTAGTCTGATTATTTATCTTAATGTCTGTAATATTATTATTATTATTATTATTTATTTCTTAGCAGACGCCCTTATCCTTACAAAATATAAGTGCAATACAAAGTGCATCAATACAGTACAGATCAAAGGCATAAAACATCATAAATTCCAATTTACATAATACAGTGCAATTTCTAAGCATATAACGTTTTACAAATTACAATTTACACAAGTGTTTACAATATATGAGGTCTTGCATCGTGGATTGTAAAAGCTGATGTTAGGTCCCAGTCAAGGGCCAAGCGAAAGGGAGCATAGAGGGAATCAAAATAAACAATACGAGTACTAGTAAAGCAAGGCAAGTAGGAGGGTAAAACATTGTGAAGTGCTATCTTTCAGGAGAGTAAATTACAAGTACTGTCTATTATAACTGGCATCTGAATTTATTATGGTGCTCTTTTCGGGAATGGCTTAGAGCCATTTCTTTTCTCTGCATGTTTGTTTAAAAGTCCAACTGCGTGTTATTTGTCTCTCCAGAGTGGTTTGAGGTTCTTGGTCCACGTTACCCCATTGCTGTTTACCCTGGAGAAGACACTGTTCTGCCCTGTTACCTCTCACCCAACATCAGCGCTGAGGACATGCAGATCATGTGGTTCAGAGAGGACCCCTCAGCCCCTGTCTGTTTATACCGGTATGGCCGGTATAACTTTAACAGGCAGATCCCATCCTACAAGGGCAGGGCTGAGCTTTTCCCAGAGGAGTTCAGGAAAGGCAACGTGTCTCTGAGACTGAAGGATGTGCGCGGCTCTGATGATGGACAGTACAACTGTATGGTCCAGTATGCAGGCTCGTATGAAGAGGCTCTTATTGATGTGGTTGTCAGAGGTGAGTTTTGTGCTCCAGCTTCACACTGATCATCTCAACATCAGTGTTTGTACTCATACTTACAATAATACTGCAGCTGTTATATTTATTTGTCCTGTAATCCTATAATATTTCCATTGTAATGCTAGTCAGTTTTAAAAGTTATTCTGAAATTAAAATTAATATTTAAAGCATTATTAGTGTTTTTTATATAAAATTAGTTTTATTTTCATACATTGTCACCCTACTACAGTGTTGTTTAGTCCAATTTGCTCCACAGCAGTTGAGCAGATCCGATCACAATGCTCAAAAATAAATATTTTCACTTTATTATATTTGTTTTCTGAAACTTGATGTCTTGAAACAATTCTGTGTTTTACTTCCTGTATTTTTTAAATCATTAGAAAATATATTTTCAAAATGTCTAAATTTAGACAATGAAAGATACAATTAATCTGCCTAAGGAACATGAAAGCTGTTGTCACTGTTGACAGGTCAGTCCTCAGTGTCCCTCCACTCTGAAGGAGGTCAGACCCGGCTGGAGTGCAGGTCAGATCGGTACCCTGAGCCTGCAGTGATCTGGACAGACAGGGACGGACACGACGTCACATCACTGTCCAACACCACAGAGCAGAGAGACAGTGAGGGGCGTCTCAGTCTGAGGAGCTTCATCCCAGTCAGACAGGAGTCCAATGTCTTCAGCTGCCTGATTAGAAGTGCAGGATCTGAACCAAACTGGGAACCACAACTCCACATACCCAGTATGTATAAAAAACTTGAAATTGTTTTTATGGTTGAGGTTATTGTAGTCAACACAGAACATAATGACATGTTACCTAAACTGCTTAACTTATCTGAGATTTCTCTCCAAACGTTTATCTAGATCCTGCTGTTCAAACTATCAATCTGCATAATATCTAATAGACTGTTTTCCTTTATTGGATGAAGGTCTCTCTTTGTATTCTCTCCCTCTCTGTCTGTGTTTCTTAACTGGATACAACATTAATCAGAACGACCCACAGTCTCGTCTCAGTGCTGTGTGGCTTCATCAGTAGGGATCAGGCCAGTGTCTGAGGAGCTGAGTGTCAGTTCCTGTGGGTTAATGCTGCTGTTCTGTTCTCCAGGGGACTTCTTCCCTGACCCCTCTGGGTGGATGGTGTCTTTATCCCTAATGGCCGCTCTCACGGTGGCAGGAGCTGCTCTTCTGCTGATCCAGTGGAGACAAATGGACAGTGAGTGTCTGGATGCTTGTGTGGCATTTCATGAGTTACATAGATAGTGGACAGTGTGGAATCAATATTAATGTGTGCCTGGATGATTGTGTGTCTCCTCATGAATTCCCTAGAACACACAATGTAGTTCACAGTCACCAGGCCAGGATCAGTACAGACAATACTAATGTTTCTCGCAGCCACGTTATGTATCAAACCACAACAGTTGTTCCTCCATTCACCACACTGCTCTCCATGTGACTCTCACTCTGTGAGGTTATTTCACTAATCCAGGGGGTAGGACGCCTATAACAGTCAGTCAGTGATATACTCAGTGTTTTTTAATGTTTGGGCAGCAGTTAAGAGGAACAGTAAGTCTACCAATCCCTCAGTTAGAGGCTGCAGTCACTCTGTCTTTTACCCAGCCTGTCTGTCCCAGCTGGACCAGTTAAACCAGAGCTTCATCACTGGCAGTCAGGAGTCTGTCAGCATTGTTATTCATTCCAACCCTCTGTATTTTATTTTTATTTTTCTGCAGAGAAAGAGACATTGTTTGAATCTCAAGGTAAGTAAATTAATACATTTGAATCCTCTTCTGTAGCAGCTCCTCATTCATTTGAAGTTGCAGGACCATTAAAAGGACTTGATTCCAGCCCATTCCTATATGACAGGAATTCAAAATTGATACATTTAAACATGTAATACAAATATAATAATACAGGAACATTCATTTTCAAATCAATTAAGTATATCAGTAAAAGACCACAAATAACAATTTGCATTACATTTGCAAAAAATAATACATATAATGTGTTTGACTGTCTTTGATCTTCATTAGATTAATGGTCTGTTATGTTTGTTTTATGTGCAGTGCTTCCTGTACTTCGCAGTCAGCTGGGTAAGTTTTCTGCTGCCATTGTGTGGAGCAATAAGATAAAAGAACCAGCAATCAAACGTACACTGCACTGCAGCTTGTCTGTGTTCAAGTATTTGACCCCGTTAAACAGATGGTAAAGAATCATGCTTCAGTACAGCAGACTGTGCAGCTGCTTGTGTTGAGTCAGTCTGAAGCAGTTTCACAGCTGACTGATACTGGTCGTGTGTAAGTCTCGCTCTGGGGCTGCTAATAACACACAACAGTGTGTGAGCTGCCATGTAAGACTCCTAGCTTAAGTGTGCAGCAATAAATACATACACTGAGGTGTTTTCCAGCACTGCTATTCTTTACTACAGTGCTGTGTGCTGTAGTGTGTATTTGAAAGTGCCCAGGCCTGACTCCAGTGTCTCTGACTCCACTCCTGTGTGTCTTTGCAGATGAGGAGTATCAGTGGACATTCAATGGTAAGTAAATCCATAAAGACATTGAATTCTCCTCTATAGTCAGTAGGCGTCCATCTCACATAGCAGCCCTTTAAAAGCATCACTCCTGCTTTTACCCACAGAATGAGCAGATTGTCTCAGTGTGAATAAACATTCACTGTCCATGGGTTAGTATTATTATAAGTGTTTAGAGGAAATAAAGGGAAATGGGATGCATTTATATTTTTACAATTTTTACTTATTCAGTTTTTTTATCATAATAAACCTAAACAAAGTGGTATTGTCATCAGGTAGAGGTGCAATATTAAAGCAGTTTCCCTGTCATTAATGGACTGTCTCTTTCTCTGCAGTTCGTCATGGACGATGGGGTGAGTGTTTAATGAGTCTCTATGAGAGGCAGGGAGACACACATCCAGTCTTTTCAGACACATGAGACAACAATTTAGTGGGTCAGGAATTTCCATTATTATAGGTACAGTATTACTGTGGTGAGAAGAGAATCCAATTTGACCATTAATATTGGTAGTTCAAGAAACCAAGGCAATAATTTACATTACTTCACCGTTTCCTGAGTGCTGGCAGCCTTTGGCAAGAAAGCTTTAAAAACAAATAAGTAATTTTCTGCTTTCTGTGGACTTATTCCATTTTTATACATACATGTTTTTCACTTTGTGGTTGGCATATTTTCTTGGCCCTCTGTAATAATAAGTCTTGCTGGCTGCCAGCTCAAAGCTGTGGGGAACTGAGAGGCCAGTGGCTGCCGTGATGTGACAGTCGTGTGAACCTGGCAGACAGGGCTGCAGGAGCAGTGACAGCGCAGAGACAGATATGCAGCATTAGCTCAGTCCAGCGCTTACACACATAATGTGTCTGAGGAGGGCAGACTGCAGAGCTGGACTCAGAGAGGAAAAGCAATGCAAAAACACCCAGAAGCATTGATGCTGAGGCACCTAAATGGACAGAGAGGGAAAGAGACAGATAACCAAGGACAGGACAGGGCAAATATACAGGACTTACAGAAGCGCATTTATCACTGCAGAGCAAGGGCAGCTTTGTAAATGTATAGTATTAATATTAAAACAGGGATTATCTTATTGTAATCAACCTAATCACAGTCATAATTGGCAATGAGGTTTACTTTTATTTAACCCATGGCCCTGTACTGGATGCAGTGGTCATTGAAAGTGGAGGGGTAGAATATTAAAGCCCTTTTAATTGTCATTAATGATTGTCTTGTCGTTTGCAGCTCGTCATGGACAGTGGGGTAAGTGCTCTCTCTGGATGCTTTATGAGAGGCAGTTAATCCCACCTGCAGCCTCTGCAGAGCTGACACAGCCACCGGCCTCTTGAGAAACATCTCTACTGCAGTTTAAGAAGATATCACACATTTACACTTTATTTTATGAGTAATTTCATGGTGCTTGACCAGGAGAGACAGGTGTTTTATGATATGACTCAGTGTGTGACAATGTATTGAGTGTGAAGAAGTACAGCTGTGACAGATCTCAGTTCATTCACACTTTATTAGGGCTTTAAGTTCTCACGCTCATGGAAAGTCACATTAGATAATTTTCCTCAGAAGCATGAACATCATTTAATGTCTGTAAATTGTCTTCTCGTGGTGACAGAGGGGAGGGAGTTCAGCTGTGAGCTCTGTGTCCTCCTCCCAGCGCAGGGCTGATAATAATGGCGTCTCTGTACGGCTCAGACAGGAGTGTTGATGCAGACGGGCAGTTGGGCTCCGAGGACCAAGTCAAGCCCTTGCAAAGGCTGTAAAAAAAAATCACCCGAGGTTATGGCACTTCATCGTTCTTTTTCCCTGTCTGCGATCGGGCCACTACTCAGTTCTCTGACTTCATCCAAAGCCAGCAATCCAGGGCTCTGTCATTTTCAGGCAGGGTCATTGTGAGTAAGAGTCATCATTGTCCAGTGCAGGTCAGGTCACAGATCGGGGTCTCAAATCCAAAGCGGGGGGGGGGGGGGGGGGTGTGCATTACCCTTCCATACTAATGTCTGATGAGACATAGGGAGGCACTTCATCTGCAAATAGTGCCAATCATTAACTGCTCCCCATGGGGTGTCACACATGGGACTGATCACACAGGGACACAGCAGCTGATTGTTTTACTGGGAAAAGCATTTGTATATCGATATTATTCCTGCTATGTGCACAGTGAGTGTGCGGTGGGGTATTTACCTGTGACACAGGAGCCCTCCTACCAGGGGCAACACCAGGGTAGTTCTTGGGGTGGTGGATGTCCCCCTAAATCTATCCACCTCCCTACAGCCAGTAAATATATCAACCAGAGTACGCTGCCCTTTTGTTTCGGAAAAAAAAAATCACCAAATCTCCAGCGAACACTTTCAAATGGAAACGCCTCCCTTGAAATCCATGTCTAATCCATGCAGTATAAATGGATATACCTGTACTTCTCTCTGTTATAAAAAAACAAACTGCAACAAACATCATCCAATTTCTGTCAAGTTCTGGTGTTTCCAGCCAATCACTGCAACAATAGCAATTATTGGAATTACTGCAGCAAGTCCAGTGGCAACACTGAGCCATTTTTATTGCAGCCTTCAACAGAGACTCACAGGATAACTGTTAAACAGGTCTGGTCATGATTAAAATCAATAAATAAGTCATTGTATCTGCATCTGTATTGTATGCAGTTAACTGTAAGCCTTTATCTCTGAATTTTACATTCATCTTGGGTTAATTTAATGAAATGAAAAAGTAAAGACTGATATGTTTAGTAGAAGAGAAACAAGCGGTGCTAGTTGTAATGCAGGTACAATGCAAGTGTGTCAGTGTGTCCAGCAGCTGCTGTGCTGAGCCGATGGACTCGGGTTCAGGTTTGGGAAGCAGCTCAGTGATCTGCGCAGATGGATGCATGTTTTGATGTCAATACGTTTTATTTTACCTGAAGCTACAATACAATCAGTTCCATTGAAAAGAAAGTCGTTGTGTGTCAGACTCTGTTTACTGACCGGGACATCACAATAGTAAGAAATGCTCGTTTCATTATTTCTGTTTGTTTAGAGGCTATACACGTTGACTGGGATATGTGCTAATAAAGGCAACGTACTAAATATATAACACACATCTCTGAATAAACTTAACCACAAATACGATGGCTTATCTAAAGATAGCGCTTCTTCAGTTGTAGATTCAGGACAGCATTACAGTCCCAAGTTAAGTGTGCAGTTCATGGTATTTAATTTCGATACTCAGTCCATATGAATCAAATCAATACAGAAGTGACTGTATCCTCTTCACTTCAGTGCAATATAAATGTACACAGGAGGGGGTTGAACTTGTGGCCGGGGGGAATAAAAAGAGATGACCTTTGATTTTACATCTTTATCTTTTCTTATGCGGATACCCGTAAATAATAAACTATTATTAACTTTCACTAAAATTAATATAATTATTGCACCATTATTAAGGACTGAATGTGTCCAGTTGTTTTGTGGACACCCTGTCTGTCATTCATCTCTGGAAACTATATTGTCTTGTATTATTATTTCCTATTGCAGAGTAGAGCTCATAGAGGAGAGAGAGGGAGGAAACTTTAGACACTTTTGAAAGGACGAGTGAATAGTATTTCCACAATGATGAACACAAGCCCTGTTTGCTCGTCAGCACTGGGCTGTGTGGTGATGGTTGGTCTGATGGTGTTGTCTTGCTCAATGGCCTGCACTGTGAAAGAGGGTCAGGACCTCGTTAGCATGTGGCTGCAGATAAACCAGCTCGTCAGCTAAAGTCAACAGGAGTCGCATCACATGAATGGATGTGTATTCATTATCCTTGTCAGTTACTGTCAATTGCCTTTGTTAATTGACCGTGGTCTGTAAATAAATTATTTATATATATATATATATATATATACACTCACCTAAAGGATTATTAGGAACACCATATTAATACTGTGTTTGACCCCCTTTCGCCTTCAGAATTCTACGTGGCATTGATTCAACAAGGTGCTGAAAGCATTCTTTAGAAATGTTGGCCCATATTGATAGGATAGCATCTTGCAGTTGATGGAGATTTGTGGGATGCACATCCAGGGCACGAAGCTCCCGTTCCACCACATCCCAAAGATGCTCTATTGGGTTGAGATCTGGTGACTGTGGGGGCCAGTTTAGTACAGTGAACTCATTGTCATGTTCAAGAAACCAATTTGAAATGATTCGACCTTTGTGACATGGTGCATTATCCTGCTGGAAGTAGCCATCAGAGGATGGGTACATGGTGGTCATAAAGGGATGGACATGGTCAGAAACAATGCTCAGGTAGGCCGTGGCATTTAAACGATGCCCAATTGGCACTAAGGGGCCTAAAGTGTGCCAAGAAAACATCCCCCACACCATTACACCACCACCACCAGCCTGCACAGTGGTAACAAGGCATGATGGATCCATGTTTTCATTCTGTTTACGCCAAATTCTGACTCTACCATCTGAATGTCTCGACAGAAAATTCAGGAGATTGTCTTGACCAGGACCACACCCCTAAATGCATTGAAGCAACTGCCATGTGATTGGTTGGTTAGATAATTGCATTAATGAGAAATTGAACAGGTGTTCCTAATAATCCTTTAGGTGAGTGTATATATATATTTACAATAAGATCTGCATCAGTAATGTTTACATACACAGAGGAAACGGCATTAACTTAGTTAATAACATTAACTGCAGAGAGGAGGTTTGTTGTTTACAGGTTTGCAGGAGATAATGGCTGCCTAAGGAAATTTCCAGAAAATGACATGAACTAAATGTTATAACACTTGAACACTAGAGGCGACACGTCACAAGCTAAAGGTCTTTCTGATCCCAGTGTTTTCTATTGTTTTCCCACAGCTGATGTGACTCTGGACCCTGAGACAGCAAACTGTGAACTGACCCTGTCTGAGGATGGGAAGAGAGTGAGATATGCAGAGAGGCAGGATCTCCCTGACAATCAGCACAGATTTGATTCCTGGGAGTGTGTCGTGAGCAGAGAGAGCTTCACCTCAGGGAGACACTACTGGGTGGTGGAGGTGAATGGAGGGTGGAGAATAGGAGTCACCAGAGAGTCTGCAAACAGGAGAGGAGTGTTCAGCTTCACTCCCCAGCAGGGATACTGGTGTCTGCAATGTTTGTCTTCTTATCTCTCTGCTCTCACTGACCCTGGGACCCGCCTCCCTCAGACTCTGCGTCCCAGGATGCTGGGGGTGTGTGTGGATATTGAGGAGAGACGGGTCTCCTTTTACACAGTGGAGTCCAGGGCTCATATCTACACCTTCACTGACATGCACTTCACTGAGGGAGAGAAGATCTATCCTTTCTTTTGGAACTGGGATAGAAACAGAGACCTTGTGATTCTGCCTCCTGTTGAGACTGAAACGGGACATTCATGAGAAAATCGTTATTATTATGATGATGTCGCTCTGTGGCTCCTGCGCTTCTATATATATGTTGTAAAATAAGTGTCTCTATTAATTCAGTTATTATTTCGGCTCTGCAGCCTCACGGGTTTCTGACCGAGTGAAACACCTTCATTCATTTAGGAAATCTACATGTTAATAACTTTATTATTGTTACTATGAATATCATGTAAATAGCTGTAAATACTTTTATACCTGTGAAATAAAAGTTTGATTTGCTTGATTTTGCACTGAAAAAACGAAATAAAATCTGAAAATGGGAGATTTTTCAAACGTTATCGCCCACATTGAGAGGTTTCTATTGGTATTGGAAAACGATTTGTTTTTTTAATAAACTTAAAAACCTATATTTACCTCAATATTGTGATATTTTGTCCAGTAACGTAATTGAATGAAAAGACAAACTCGTACAGAATATGGGTTAATTGTAAGTGCTGCTGGAGGCGGGGCTTCAGTCCAGCTGGCAGCGAGCGGATTGGCTGGAGCTGAAACAGCGCTGCGCTCTGACTGGCTGGTTTTGAGGCGGAGTGACGTGCGGATCCTGCTGACGTCACTGTAGATAAATGGAGTCTCTGCTGTGGATTTGCTGTCCAGTAGCTGCGAGTTGAACTTCATTGCCGTGTCTGTACTGACATGATGTCCCTTGTGTCCACAGCAGTGTCACAAAGACACAACACTGTCTCTTACACAGCGCTTGATTAAGCTGCTCTTTTGCTAAGCCTGTATGTGTGTGCATTGGTTTATTTGTTTAGTTATATTGAATTTACAGTTGGGCATTTCACCGCTCCAGCAGACCTTATGGTTTGATAATGCTGGATCTGGAAGCTGATTGGCTGTTAAAATAGTTATTTAATAAGGTATGATACACAGAGCATGAGTGGGGATTACACTGCTACCACTACTAGCCTACTACTACAACTAATAATAATATTAATGGCAATGCTGCATGTGTGCCACATCCTGAGGTGTGTTTTATTAGTTCAGTTTGTGTCATCAGAAAGTGTTGGCATGTTGTTCAGAGGGTTTGTCTGTCTGTCTGTCAGGTGGAGTGAAAGTAAAAACTGCACCTGCAGCTGTGAACACTGGGTCAGGTTACAGCTCCCTCAGATGGAGGCTTAAACAGAGGATCAGTCTGTGTCTCCCATCAGCCGTAACTGTCTCTCCAGAGCAGGTCTGATGCCGGGACTCAGGGACTGATCCAGCGGGTAACAGTGTGAGTTGATCCTGAAGACCTGTCAGAGGGAGGACTGGAGCTGGAGAGACGCACAAGGTGAGCACAGGCTGAGTTTCATTACAGCTCTCTGTGGAAACACTGTGGCCTCACTGGGGAAGAACAGGCAGTAAGACATGACATTTAATGATGTGTTCCTACTAGTAAACTGAAACTACTTACACATTATTGTAAACGCTGTGTTCGTTATAATGGGATGCATGACTCAATAAATGTGCACTAATAGAATAACTAATTGAGATGATAAAGAGGATCAGGAGATTATTAAGTAAGTGTTTAATTAAACAGACTACATGACCACCTTGTGCTAGGAGGACTGAAGTGTAGTCTTTGGAAGCTGGTCATGTAAAATGCAGAAATCGGTATGATATCTTTCAACTTGATATTCCATATTAACGTGCATAAAAGTACACTTTAACAGTATAAAGTGCAGAAACTTTTATTATACTATGCAAGTATAATATGGATCATTATAAATCCCACGGTATCCTGAGAGAGTAATACTATGCTACAGTCAGGAACCCATTACTAAGTTATTAACTGCAGTAAAACCTAGTTTATAATGTGATTCTACTAGTTCTTCCTCACCTGGGCACAGGGCTCTCTGAGACACTGCTCTCCAGCTGGGATTGACCTGTGAGTCTGTCTGTCTGTCTGTCCCAGGGATGAAGTCTGACCGATCAGAGTGGCTCTGTGTGATTGTCCTGCTGCTCCAGCAGATCTCAGTGTCAGGATCAGGTACAGTGAGGACACTTTTATTCTCCATAATGAACTGAGCTCAGACACTCACTACTGTGGACAAAGATTCAGCTCAAATGCCTTACTCTTGAAAAACAGCTTCTCCAGGTCCTGAAGAGACAGAATCACATTATGATTTGACATCTGTATGTGGAATGGAGCTCAGTGCCAGATATGGCCCAGTCTGTATACTGTATTTCTCAGTTCATAAATAGTTTCATATGATGACGTGCCATCTGCATGTGGGATGACGCTCATTGCTGGAATAGCTCAGAGCTTTCTCTTGTCTCTGCATGTCTGTATGACAGAAGAAGACGTGGGACCAACTGTGTGTTATTTGTCTCTCCAGAGTGGTTTGAGGTTCTTGGTCCATGTTACCCCATTGCTGTTCACCCTGGAGAAGACACTGTTCTGCACTGTTACCTCTCACCCAACAACAAAAAAGTTTTCTGAAACAGGTTTTAAACAGTTTTGTCTCCTTAGAAAGAGCCCAACCCTGAATAAAACTTTTCTGTGTTTAACTTTCTGTAAAAAAAAAAAATAGGCAACGTTGACAGGCCGGCCCTCAGTGTCCCTCCACTCTGAAGGAGGTCAGACCCGGCTGGATGCAGGTCAGAGGGCTGGTACCCTGAGCCTGCAGTGATCTGGACAGACAGGGACGGACACGACGTCACATCACTGTCCAGGACACGACTGGAGAGAGACAGTCAAGAGCGTCTCACTGTCAGCAGCTCCATCCCAGTCAGACAGGAGTCCAGTGTCTTCACCTGCCTGATTAGAAACATAGATGCTAAAATAGACTGGGAAGCCCAACTGCACATACCCAGTGAGTATTACATATTTACACACTATTTTGACTGTTTTCATGCTTGAGTTTGCTTTAATCGTTACAGTATGCAATAAAAAAGAGAATCTATTAGGTAACACTGGGGTTGTTCTGTTGTCTCAGCTACTGAAATCTTCCTCTAACTGGAGCGCTGCAGGTGTCTGAAGATGTACCCGAAGGAAAGGAAGAGACTAATGCTGTTAGGGCACCGTATTTATTTATTTTAAAGGTGGAACCAGGGCTGCATTAGTGTCTTTCCCTCTGGACCCTCAGACTCTCTAGACTCACCACCCACAAGCTCAGTCCAGTAGTCTGTATCTTCATTATGAGGGATCAGGCCAGTGTCTGAGGAGCTGTGTGTCAGTTCCTGTGTGTTAATGCTGCTGTTCTGTTCTCCAGGGGACTTCTTCCCTGACCCCTCTGGGTGGATGGGGCCTTCATGCCTAATGGACGAATGGACAGTGAGTGTCTGGATGCTTGTGTGGCATTTCATGAGTTACATAGATATATATACATAGTGCGCCAACTCCTGAACACATGACGCAGTGTACAGCCAGCAGGACAGTAGCTGCAGGAAAACTGCAGATTGTTCCTACAGACACAGAACTAACCCGTCCATCCACAGCACTGCTGTCAGCAGCTGACTCTCTCTGTGAGCTTACTTCAGCGGTGATGTCAGTCTGAAGGTCTTTGTCGCTGTTCCCATTTGATATTTTCCTCCCTGATGGACCAGTAACATTAACAATTATTATAAGGAATAAGGTTACAATGTTGTATGAAAAATATTAATTGAAGATTCAAACTGATTTTGTTCATAATATTAGTAATAATGGTACAAAGGATACCATATGTAAAATTGTTGTCAAGACACAATTTACACATTTGTATTTTTGTAACACTGAAATTAAGAATGATATATTAAACAACATAAATACCAAGATTCACAGCTGTGATTAACTTTACCTTTGGATAATACTGATAGTAAGCATATGAAACTGCATCCTCACTCAATCCCCTCCCACAGTAAACTGTTCTCCTAAGATCCAGAACAGATGTTCTGCTTTTTTAATTCTGTCTGTGTGCAGCACTCAAACATTATATAATATGTTATATCTGTCTGAATCACTGTGTCATATGTACATCTCAGCTAGTATGCACCAACACTATGTTGTGTTACAGCGCACTATGACTGGTCTGTGTATTTTAGTACCAGTGAAATGTTGAAGCCTGTCAGCACTGTTATTAATTCCACTCTTTTGTTTTTAATCTATTTTCTCCAGGCGAAGAGAGACTGTGTGAGTCTAAAGGTAAGAACATTAAACAAAGAGCCACTTGGAACTATTATCTTGGACAGATCTGTTTTTATTTAAAGTTTCTTTACAGTAAAGTATTCCAGACTTTTCCTTCATTAATTAAAATGTGAAGTAATGCAAAATATTTGTTGTGATCAGATGTGTGTGTGTGTGTTTGTCTAATGTAATTAGATTTGAAATATTTTAGAAAAATATTGCAATAGTAATATATACAGAACAATGTATTAATTAATATCAAATTATCATAACCTGTGCTGGTGCTCACAGTACACATCCTCTCTGTTACAGCACAGCTGCAATTCATTACAGTCAGAGGAAGGCTTATCCCAATACTTTAGTTAGTGTTTACTGTGAAGTTACAGGTGTGTAGATATATTGGATATAGCAAGCAGTGAGACAGTTCTGAGATGGTAGTGTGTGGTTGATAGATCCTTCTCTACACACAGATTTAACAACACACGACACTGTGTTTCAATTCCATTGATTTCTTGATTCTCAAGAAGGCTGATTCAAGCATGTGTGTGAGTTGGCACAACTAATCCAGCAATAGTGGTCCATTGCATTCTGGTGTAGCAACCCTCATATACCACGCCCATCACGGAGCCACACAGTTTGATGTAAAGAGTGGGGAAAGCTGCCGGCCTCCTGCAGTTTCTCCTCATGATCAGCATGTGTGGGCATCACTAGGAGCTCATCTCCTCTCATTGTCAGGGTCAGTCACATTTTCTATTTCTTCTGTAATGTCTGATTTCTGAAATATCTTCATTAATGAATATTAGAATAATATTAAACGTGTTTGACTGTCTTTTATTATTATTTTGTAATGGTCTGTTCTGTTTTTTTTTTTTTTTACTTTTGCAGCTCTGTGCTTCACAGACAGATTGAGTTTCCTGCTATCAATGTGCTTTAATATGAGGGACAGAAATATAAAGCCACCCTGCATTGTACTGTACAGCAAACATGAACACCAGTATTTAATGATTTGTGAAATTCTTATTGGGCTGCTTGGCACTGCATGAGATACATATACTTTACATATAATACTCTGAGGACATGGTCTGTCATGGGTAGAAAAGCAGGCAACACTATGAAAATATGTAGAACAAATCAACACTGGTGAAGTTTACATGTGTGTTGAAATCATACTTGAGTCATTTTATTCGAGCCAAACCAGTATGACCTCTCTCTGTCTCAGGGGGTTTACAGGTATGGGGGTTTATGGGGTTTATTTCCCTGTAAAAGAGCTCATATGAGTTCATTTGCAATTGAAGCATGCATACAGCTGTGTTGTTGCCACAGGATAATGTGGAAAATGTGGTTGCAGTACAATAAAAGAAAGCTAAGGGCAGCAACTTTTCAAAACAGTTCCTTTGTTTCATTCATCTGAAATAAACAACAATTTATATAGAAGCTACTGTCAGTGTTGCAAGTCTCATGCAGAGGTAACAGTGATATGAAATAATTACCTCCTGACAGAAGCAGAAATATCACGGGGGCGATGGGGCATAGGCAGCAGGGCCCATCTAGTCATTTGTTTAAAATACTTTTGGTATTTTATGTCATAGTGTACCAAAACAGCATAAAAATGATTCTGAAATAATTGAAAACATTGTTTAGTTCAATGTTCATCTCTGTTTTTTCAATAAAGCAAAGATCAGTGAGTGGAGTGAGCTTACAGTGTGTTTTAACTGGCAGCCTGTTTTATATATATAAAAAAGACATGTTATATCTTTGCAGCGGACTACCTGGAGGACCACGCATGTGTAGGCTTAATAGAGGGGTGGTGGGGGGGCCCACGAGAGCATCCTGTGTGCTTAGAGAGAATTCCGCCGCTGCCTCCTGATTACCTCCTGAGGCAGCCTATGCAGCCCCAGTTATCTGAAAAACAAGATATAACACCCAAAGGGCAATATGGGTAACATTGCTTATGCAAGGGGTTTGATGAAAGCCTCAATTTCAAAGCTGCTAGTAGGCCCCATATGCTGTCAATCAGGCAAGCCTTCACCCTTTTATTATTATTACTATACAGTGGTGAGAGAAAGTTTATGAACCCTTTAGAATTTTCTGTATTCCTGCATTAATTTGGGTCAGCCAAGGATGCAGGAGAAGGAGTCAAAAAGAGTTGAAGGGGCGCCTCAGCCAATACCTCACATAAACTGTGCAACGGAAAAGCCCTGTTGACAAAAGGGATTACACAGTACTGAAATAAAATAATATTTAGCTGTCTGTCTGTAAGGCTTATTTTCATATGTTAGTTTTTTTAAAAGTGAAATATAATTATGAAATAATAAGAAACTGTTTCTTTTTTTAAAACTGAAATTCAGGAAGTAGGGCTTCCAAAACTGGAAGAAAATTCCAAGCCCGGGTTTTTGGAGAAATTGTCCGGGTTGCCTGGGTTTTCGATGCCCCGGGTCCTGGCTAGAAACACTAAGTCAAAGGTCACATTTGAGTTTGTTATTGGTGGAATTTTGAAGTAATTTTTTGTCTTTGTTATTTGCAGATCAGCTTGGGGAAAAGGGTGAGTATTCGGTTGTCATGAGTGATGAACTGGATGAAGCACTAATCCATTCTCTGCTGTGCTCACACATGTATTAGTATCTTGTGAAGTATATCGATTTTTTAGTAAATCTGCATAAGAAAACAAACTCTTCCCCATTTCAGCAGTTTGTTCCACCTTTATATTTAAAGAGAAGTTGTGTCTTCCACACTCCACACTTCCACTGTTCATCCCCTGAATATGAACATTCCTCAACACTAGGTGCAAGCTCCTAATCACACACTCCTGTCAGTCGCACTGCCTCTCCATCCACTGCTATCTCCTCCCATTGGCCCAGCACCACCTCCCACGGTTTTCAGCCCCACTTATTCAGACCCCTCGGTTACAGTCACTGATTGCTAAGTCTTGAACACTTCTAAGCATTCCCGTATGTGTCTGCCATATCCTTTTGACCATTGATTTCATCCTTTGACCATCACTTCTTGGATTGCCCCTTCTGACTTGTTTGCCCGATCGTCTGACCTCCTGCCTACCCCCTTGACCACTCTTCTTGCCCTGCTCCCGTGGATTCTGTTTGCTGGCCCTTGACCCACGCCTGTTCGACTACGCTGTGCTTCACCGCACCTGAGTTCTACCTTTCTGCTCCACGCTGTGCGTAACAGAAATATGATATGTAATGCTTATATGGGAGTGCAGTCAGGGAGTGCTGACCATGAATAATGACTCATGAATAATCTCCTTGCTGCTTCCTTGTCAGTGGCAGCGTTTTATTAGTTTATTTTTCTTTTTTCTTTACTGCATAACACATGTAATGACCACCCCTATGGGGGAGCTATCATATATACGTCTGATTACAGACTATGGCATTGCGGTAATGAAATAAGTTAAGCAGCCATAGATTCAATGAACAGTGTTTTGAATCCCATTTTATTTTTATTATTTTCATTTTAACAAACTAGCTAACTAGGAACTATGGGTAGACTGCCATTAGCCCCTTTTGGGAAGAACAGGTAATTATTCTGATGCTTTTCTTTCATTCCCAAATGTACATATCTAAACATGTAGTTGGTTTAACAATGCGTCCATATCTGATCATTACATCTTGATAGTCCTTTTGGCGAGAGGTGTCTTGTGCCATTTCAACACTCGGCAGTGTTGGTGGTTGATGACTGGTGTTTACACTGGTAGCTTTGGCATAGAATGCTTCCCTTCAGTTGTCAGGGCACATTTTTTCTCCCTATTCACAATCTGAATGTGCCTGTTTCTTCTCTGAGTGTCTCCATGGTCCGTCTGCATGATGTATGAGCACATTCGCTCTGGAGGGTTTCTGTAAATGTCCATTCTTTCTCACCATGGTCAGTTCAGGCCTTAGTGTCCTTGATGAATCTGTTCTACCATGTCTGCTCTCATACTACAGGGAATAACAATTTGATTTGCCACATTTTAGAAATCCATTCAACACACTCAGGCTTCTTCTTTCTGCAAAGTTTAAGATACTCAGACCAGCCATTCCTCATGTAATTCAATACACACTGCAGCTGTTTGTCAGCGAGGCTGTCTTGTTTGATCTGTTCCTGTACAGATTTGTTCACTGGTCGCTGTTCTTCAATCTCATTGACATATGCTTGTATTTCAGCCTCTAGTTCTGACTATTCAGTATCTTTCATTGAGTGTCTTGATAGTGCGTCAGCTACAAGCAAGTTCTTACCTGGAATGTATTTGGCAATTGGTTTGAACTTCATTATTATTATTTATTTATAGCAGATGCCCTTATCCAGGCTGACTTACAAAACATAACAGCATTATAAAAGTTCAATACAATCTAGAATTACAGATCAAAACACGGGAACAGAAGGCTATTGGCTTCAGTGTCTTATCATTTTCCTGGAAAAGGATGCACCCCTAAACCACAGCTGCTTGCATCTGCAGAGGATATCATGTCCTTCACTGTGTTGAAAGCTCTGTCTTGCTGTGGACCCTATAACCATGCTGTGTTTAACTTTAACAAATCGTTCAGAGAATGTAAGATACTGGAGAGGTTTGGCAGGTACAGTGAGGGAAAAAAGTATTTGATCCCCCGCTGATTTTGTACGTTTGCCCACTGACAAAGAAATGATCAGTCTATAATTTTAATGGTAGGTGTATTTTAACAAACAACATTGCATACCTTCAAATCAGTCTCACTGCTTTCCACTCGAGAATTCCCACTCAGTCAAATTGATGAGAACACCCTCTTTGACGAATGGACTAACGCCAAAGAAATCAACACCTGCAGCATCCCCGACTGGGACTCAAGGAAGACGGCCACTTCTCAGAGGTGGACAGAGGTTTCCCCATGAGCTTGACAGAAGGACTGTGAGTTTCCAATCACTCGCCAAGGCAGTGGAGTTTGTCCTCTGTCTGCCTGGAACGTCAGCTTCGGTTGAACGGGTATATTCACTGATGAATGCTATGTGGACACCAGAAAGATCCCAACTCGCTGTCACATCCATGAAGGCAGTGTTATTTGTTCGAGTACATTTTGGATTCAGGTGCACAGCTTTCTATGACAAACTCATTAAAGACAAGTGGACTCTGAGAAACATTGCCTCAAGTGAAAAGGACAACAGGCCACCGGACTCCACAACCCCCAATCAAATTAACAAAACTGAGGAGGCCTAATTCTGTTATTACAGTTGTTGCTGTGTACACCTGGAACGTAGGCTGTGTTCATTATTAAGAGCATAATGTGTTCATGTTATCCAGACTGCAAACGCTGTTTTGTGGTTTCAATCCAATTCATTAATTTGTCACATATGCAATTTTTTATGATAGTATACTTTACAGTTTAAACTGTTCATCTTTGCCCTTTTCAGAGAGACGCATAATGTGGTGTTCTGAGTGAAGCACTCTTTTGTTGCATCAATCCAATTAATTCTGTACAAACACAATATACTGTATTTAATTGTTTGATAATACAATTTGATGCACAGTAAAATAGTAGGACCAGAATTAAAATAATGCATTTATTACACACAGGGTTAAAATAGGTTTTATTGGAGGACAATTTCACCTTGAAATAACAAGAGAGTCTGAGATGGCAAGTTCAGCCCAGCAAACCACAGGGGATAAGTGAACAATTTAAATAGTGCCATAATACTATAACAATACACATCTAATATCAGGTGATTAACTTTACAACCAAACCAAGAAATAAACCGAACTATCTGCACACATCTTAATACATTATAAACCAGTGAATAATGAAATAAAACAAGTACAAATTTACAAAAAAAAAACCTAGGACAGAAAATTGCAGATGTTACTCTCAAACTAAGAATAGATCAAGACAAGATAAAAGCCAACTCGGACAATAACAGCTATTTAAAATACAAAACAGGGATACCCAATTACAAGTAGAATATAGCGTTAATAATTCTACAAGCAATATAAAAGACAGACTGCATGTGTGATAAAACAATACACTTCAGAATAATAACTAAAACCAAACAGCGCCTGAAGTAGGAGAGGTGTAATCCTAATAATATCCAGGGATGGGTGCTTAATCACTAACTCACCAACCCGACTTTCTGGAACATATGCAACAGTCTCATGTAATAGTCGCTCTCCTTAAATGCAGCAGACAAACAGTTTCTCGCTCTGTGTAGCCAGCGACCCCACACGTTGTACCTGTACCAGTACCAGTACCAGTACCAGTACCCCGGTACAAAAGCAAAGTCCTCCTTTTAAAAGACACTCCTCTTCCTCAGGCAGATACGGTGTGGAGAACCAATGGAGATAAAGTGCGTCAGATCTCAGAGCAACAAATCATCCACAATCTTGTATGCAAACCAAGACCTGCCGTCAATTATGCAGCCAGAGAAATCAATCACAGATCAAGAGGCAGTCAGGGAAAGCTAATTATAAAACTACTAGACACTACCCTTGTTACAGAGCTGTTCAATGTGTTCAACTCTGTGAAGACATCAGTGAAATATGCCAGTTTGGTAACCCAGACGGCAGTGAACTTAGCAGCCAACTCGGCCTGATTTTTGGCACCAGAAACACTTGCATATTTGAATACAACTGGAACAGCCACGTTAACAGCCCTGCGAGAGCCGTCTGACACAATGGAAAAGGTGTGCTCCGCTCCATTGTTTCACATAGTGGCGAACAGACGTGTCTGCAGTGAAATTCACCACTTTCACCACAGAATCAAGCACATTAAGTCAGGGACAATTGTTTTGCTGCGGCCATTTGAGGCCATATCATCAATTCAGTGAGCTACCATTGTCTGACAAGGGAAAGGTTTATTCCCACTCTCTGTAAAGGGCTCGAATATTTGGGATTACAGGGGGTTGGTTAATTGGATAATAATCAACAAATGACAATGTTTGAAGTGTTTGCTGCACCTGTATACAATTAGGGAGGAATGTCTTGGAACAGAGAGTGTCAGGGAAAGCAGACAGGCAGACAGACAGGCAGACAGGCAGACAAGCAGACAGGCAGGCAGGCAGACAGGCAGACAGGCAGACAGGCAGGCAGGCAGGCAGGCAGGCAGACAGGCAGGCGGCGGGAGACACACGCAGGCGCAGTGACAGGTGTCTGCACCAGCACAGCTCTCTGCCTTGTGTGGCTGGTGAGCTGTAGAGCGACTACATCGCTGCATTATTGTGGGAGTTTGGTTCAAAACTATTGATATCCTGGAGGAGACAACTGGGCTGAGAATAATCTGATCCGATTGTAATCCCATAAGAAGTGGACGTGTGTCTGGGTTTCTCGCAAATCGCGTTGTGGGCTGGGTTTCTGACTATAAATTTATATTGTATTGATGGGGATATGTGGATGGGTTTTTATTTAGGAGATAACTATTTCACTGGGATTGGGTAAGCGTTCAAACTGCAGTTTCTTAAGAGTTTGTATTGGGAAAATGTTTGTAATGGATTAGTTGGGGTTAAGTGCAATGTTCCAGTGCATGTATAGTATGGGTGATGTTAAGGACTCTTTGAATGAAGTGTACGTTGTGTGGTATCCCAAGTGTGTGTTAGTGTGCTGCTGATTTTATTACTAATTATTCCTTTTTGTAAAATAAAATGCTTAAACTTTTCATGCTGGCTGCTGGTGTCCCTGGTCTATACCCCAGTTCTAGTTCAGCCCTATAGAAAACGGATCTGGCCTAGCCTGATAGGAACTGATTGAGTATCTCAGGTGTTAATTGGCAGCATAGTCTGACTGGCGTAGTCGGAAGGTGTCGATGAACTGGTTACAGCTGGTTGGTGTGTCTGGTCGGCACCAGTTCTATACTCCCCACCAAACACTGTAGTGCACATATTACTGGCCGCTGGCAATATCAGTCTTTCTGGGATGGGATACGATTGCTGGCATTGAGCAATGTGCAGTGCTGGCTGATCCAAGGCTTTGAGGGCTTTTGCTCACCGTCGATGCCTTTCTAGTCAGTGTCTGATGTCCTTTGAATGTTCTTAGACATTCCTGGAAATATTCCAGCAGTTTTGAAGTGACTCTGGTTCGACTCTAAGTGCACGGATATTGAAGCATTTCCGACAGACGGAAAAGCAGAAATGAAGTTTTCGGACTGTATTTAGTCAGAAGCCCCAGTTCTGACATTTCGGGAAATATCATGCAAATGAGGCGAGTACCAAGTAGCAAGCTGGTAGTTGGTAGTTCCTGACTAAAATACATGTGCCCGTTTCAGTCTGTCTAAATGAAATGCTAATGTTGCAATATGTACGGTTGTTAATAACTGCATACCGGCTTGTGTGTATAACCATTCGTAGAGTCAGAATTTGGCGTAAACAGAATGAAAACATGGATCCATCATGCCTTGTTACCACTGTGCAGGCTGGTGGTGGTGGTGTAATGGTGTGGGGGATGTTTTCTTGGCACACTTTAGGCCCCTTAGTGCCCATTGGGCATCGTTTAAATGCCACGGCCTACCTGAGCATTGTTTCTGACCATGTCCACCCCTTTATGACCACCATGTACCCATCCTCTGATGGCTACTTCCTGCAGGATAATGCACCATGTCACAAAGGTCGAATCATTTCAAATTGGTTTATTGAACATGACAATGAGTTCACTGTACTAAACTGGCCCCCACAGTGACCAGATCTCAACCCAATTGAGCATCTTTGGGATGTGGTGGAACGGGAGCTTCGTGCCCTGGATGTGCATCCCACAAATCTCCATCAACTGCAAGATGCTATCCTATCAATATGGGCCAACATTTCTAAAGAATGCTTTCAGCACCTTGTTGAATCAATGCCACGTAGAATTAAGGCAGTTCTGAAGGCGAAAGGGGGTCAAACACAGTATTAGTATGGTGTTCCTAATAATCCTTTAGGTGAGTGTATATATATATATATATATATATATATATATATAATTTTTTTATATATATATTATACACACAATAAAATCTGCATCAGTAATTGTTTACATACACAGAGGAAACAGCATTAACTTAGTTAATAACATTAACTGCAGAGCTACATTCACTATAAACATAAAAAATACAGTTAAATGTCCAAATCATAAATCATCCTGAATTAATCATTAACAAAATCGGAAACTTACATCTCTGCATTGACACGCGGATGGTGTAGAAAAACTGCAAGAAAGGAGAGGAGGTTTGTTGTTTACAGGTTTGCAGGAGAAAATGGCTGCCTAAGGAAATTTCCAGAAAATGACATGAACTAAATGTTATACCAATTTGAACAGTAGAGTGCGACACATCACAAGCTAAAGGTCTTTCTGATCCCAGTGTTTTCTATTGTTTGCCCACAGCTGATGTGATTCTGGACCCTGAGACAGCAAACTGTGAACTGACCCTGTCTGAGGATGGGAAGTGATTTAGATTTGGAGAGAGGCAGGATCTCCCTGACAATCAGCAGATTTGATTACTGGGACTGTGTCATGAGCAGAGAGAGCTTCACCTCAGGGGAGACACTACTGCGTGGTGGGGGTGAATGAAGAGTGTAGAATAGGAGTCACCAGAGAGTCTGCCCGGAGGAGAGGAGACCTCAGCGTCACTCCCCAGCAGGGCTACTGGACTCTGCACTGTTTGTCTTCTTCTCTCTCTGTTCTCACTGACCCTTGGACCCCCCTCCCTCAGACTCTGCGTCCCAGGATGCTGGGGGGGTGTGTGGATATTGAGGAGAGACGGGTCTCCTTTTACACAGTGGAGTCCAGGACTCATATCTACACTTTCACTGACATGCAGTTCACTGAGGGAGAGAAGATCTATCCTTTCTTCCACACCTTGGATATAAACAGAGACCTCGTGATTTTGCATCCTGTTGTCTCTGTATATGAAACAGATCAGTGACTGAAGCCAGTCTGACAGCTGATACACCGAACACACAAAATAACGGATTTGGACTGGGAGACTATTGTTAGGAAATTGGCCACAAGAGATGAAGACCTAGAAATGCCACAGGATTCAGAGGGAAAGCCATTCCCAGAATACTTGTAGTATATTAAGGCAGCCAATGGAAGAGAAAAGGTGAAGAGAGACTGGGTAATTCATAGCAAAAGTACTAATGCACTATATTGCATCCCATGTGTGATTCTCTCCCATGAACAAAAAAGACCTTCCCTCAGTGCACTGAACAGTCAACATGGATCTAAAATTTCCGATGTGAAGTAGCGTCGTATGTATGATAAATTCCCAAGCCATGAGAGGAATAAGGCACACAGACTGCTACGGGGAAGAATCTGCAACAATCTGTAATGGCAGTTAGTTGCATTGACTGTCAGTTGCAGAAGCAGACGCAAACAGAAACTGAGAAAAATAGAGCTCTCTTGCAGAGAATCCTAGATGAACACTGCACTTGGCATAAAGGAATTTACCTTTCAGGGATAAAACCAAAGACCTAGATGACATCCACAATGGTAATTTCCTAGGCACACTAGAGCTCGTCTCATTACGATCCACTGCTGAATAAGCACTTACAAAAAAATCAGGGACAAAAAAAATCAAGGCCCTTGATAGCATACTCATGACATGCAGTCTCAACAGTGAGGCCAGATGTGAATCTAGTGGTCTGAAGAAGACTTTGACCCTCACCTACCGTTGTCTTGACCACACTGCACCAAGCTACCTTCAGTCACTCGTGTCTCCATACATCCCCACCAGACACTGTGCTCCTCCAGTGCCAGAAGACTAACTCTGCCTCCTCTCCACTCTCCTACCTCCAGAGCTGCTCCTTCTCATCTCTGGCCCCTAAGTGGTGGAACGACCTGCCCACCGAAGTCAAAACAGCAGAGTCCCTGACCTCATTCCGGCGCTTACTCAAGACGCATCTCTTCCAACAGCACTTGTAATATTAGTCCTCTATCCCTGCTAGATAGCACTTCACAGTTTTTATTATGCTCCTGACGTTCTTGATTGTTTTCCTCCTTGCTCCCTTTCCCGTAGCCCTCGTCTGTATCCCTACATCTTGACAGCACTTAGCTTTCACCGTCCAGGATGTAGGAAGTCTCTTACTGTACTTGTGTAAATTGGAATTTGTAAAATATATTATTTTGAATTGCTATGTTTTAGCTAAGTTGAATTTGTAATGATTGATGCCTTTTACTTCTCTGTATTTTTGCACTTTGTTTGCACTTATGTTATAAGTCGCCCTGGATAAGGGCGTCTGCCAAGAAATAAAAATAATAATAATAATAAAAGAACTAGGTGCACAGGTGTCTCTACATTAGGGGCCAGGCAGGGCCCCACCAGATGTCGCTGTGGAGTAGTGCACGACATGATCAAGTAATATATATATTCTTTGTAACTAACATTGTTGCGTGTTTATTACATATGACAATGGAACCGCTGTCCAAAACATTCAAAATATCTTCCTATACCTGTTGCGTAAAGGTCAGTAGGCTTTCTAGCAGTGTTCATTTGGTGAGCATGGGGCCGCCCCCTCAGCGTTCGTTTAATCAAGTGAGCAGATGAAAACACTTTGTGCATGTTCAATGTGCTTTGAATAATGTGGGGTATGATCATTTGGGCCCCATAGCCAATAAAAAATAATAGAACAACATACGTCAAGACGTTTAGTAAATGTAGTTTACGCGGTATCGGTGTTGCTACCCAGCTAGCCAACTGTCAGTTGTTAGTATGTTGGGCACTACTAATAGCGAGGCAACTACAAACATTAGAACAAAATTTTAAAAATAAACGTTTGGGACCACACCAACCAGAGGATTTCTGCCAGTGTAGCTAAAGAATCACTCTTCTGCTTTCCTTGCCTGCTCTTTGGGGGGGGGGCACTACTTGGATCTACAACAGGATTCAAGGATTTGAAACACCTTTCGGAATGAAAGCAGTGGTTCACATGTTGAAAATGCTGTTAGATTCGGCTTGCTTGGAAGGGTTAATATCACAGCTCAAATTGATGCCGCTCACAAATGTGCTATTGAGCTCCACAATCAGCAAACAGAAGAGAACAAGTATGTTCTTGGTAGAATAATAACATGTCTAAAACTTTTTTAGGCATTTTTAAGAGCATTTTTGAGACAATGTGCGAGGGGGATTAGACTCGGACGACATTACGATTCACAGCCCTACTTCAAAGGCACCTCAGCCACTATTCAAAATGAACTTCTAGAATGCGTGTTCAGTGTATACCAGGGGGAGGTTGCCAAGCAGGTGTCAGAGGCTCCTTTCGTTGTTGTTCAAACGGATGATGTCTTGTGATGTCTCTAAGGGTTGTGCGCGCCCTTTTCTGCGTTTACAACCTACTGTAACCCAGCAGTTCTCTAAACTTTCCTGCTCTAAGTTCTCCACTCTCCTAGGTTTTGGCATGCACACCATCTATCTCATGGGCTGACTGACCAATTATTCTATATCACTAATACAGCGCAGACTAACAAGCTGAGCCTCAAGATCACAGACCTTGATCTCTAGGTCTTCAACATGCTGACAACGTTCACAAATTAACTTCAATTAAGGCAAACTTAAAACAAAATGAGCGATGCTGAGACTGGTCTGAAACTAGGAAAACTACAAGATGGCTCTCTCTCACCTGTACTCTCCTGTGTCTGTCTGTGGCAACTTGTAAATACTTCTGTTGTGCACTGTTCACATCATGTACATCGTGTTGTAATCCTAACTTTATCAAACACTTCTATTCACTACTGTAGCTCCGTCAGTGACGTGACTCGAGCATAGTGTCTAGAGTGTGGTCAAAACACATGTCAGCGATACGTATGCTACATTTCATGTAAATATGATGGATATAAGGTGTATGTTGCTGAGGAGTTTATAAAGAGAATGTCAGCAGAACTTTAATTGTTTTGTATAATCCAAGTAGTGAGATGTCAAAACTTCATAATTTTGTGAGCAATTAACTATTATATATAAAGCAATAATCCAGCTCAATCAGATGATGTAATAATCTATTTTTTGAAAATCACTTTGATCGCTGTTGCAGTTGCCATGCAAATGATGATAATGATTAGTAGTTAACTACTACAGTAGTTGCCAGTTGTCAGCTAATTATTTTTTATAGTATTGTATTCATAAAAATAAGAAATGTGTTTTAATGTGCACTATGTGATATAGTATTTTCAGTACTGAGTATTATTGGTGTGGGTGTTTTTTTTACCTAAACTGTTTATTAGTTATTGCTGTTATTTAAATGTGCATAGTGCACTATTTACATTTGTATGTATTAATACATCTATTTCAGTTTATGTAAAAATGCAATACATGTTCTGTGATATTCCGCCATAAAGATGGGCATCACTAAAATGTTTTGCAGTGAGGTGGGCGCCACCACAATCATATCTGGCCTATGGCCCCCAAAAGTCTAGGCCGGCCCTGGTTCAATTGAAATAAATAGCATAATTTTAATATTAATACTATGCACGATGATGCCTGCTCTGACCATACCCAGCAAATGACACAAAAACTGCATATATAACCTATTAATAGCATATAAAAATAACTTAATTATAAACACACAAAATAGTGTGGAGTAATTATAGGTTATTGCAGGGATCTTGGGGTTTAAAAATATGTATGTAGGTGTGTATTTATTTTGTGTAAAATAAAGGTAAGGATCTTCTCCCTTCCTGATGCCCAACGTCGGTCCATTTGTGTTTTGATCTGCAAATGTTTAACCCCAAAAGTTTCCTTTGCTCTTATCCTGTATCCAGTGTTGCTCATCCTAGTCACTCCCACTAGTTTACTGAAGTGCTGCTTTGTGGCTCAAGGACACTTGTTATCAGTAGGTGTTCTGTGTTCATAGTGCTTTATTACCTGAACAGGTGACCTCAGGTAAAGTGAAAGTAGAAGGTCAAGGTACAGCTGAAAAGATGGAGGCCTAAACAGAGTCGTTGTCTTCTACTAGTGACAGTTTTCTCAGCAGAGCAATCCTGGTGTCTGGATTTAGCAATACCAGTATAGTGCTTAATTGTGCAAGTCTGTTCCAGAAGGACTGGGCTGAGGACTGGAGTCACTGGGATCTTCTTAAACCAGGTGAGCAGAGTCCCAGTGAAGATTTCACCACAAGCTGTGGGCCTCACTGACTGAAGAGGGGTGGGGCTCTCACTCTGAAATAAGGCCTCTAAGTAAAATCTGTAAGAAGTGTCTTCTTATCATTAAGTAGAATAGTTTTACGTTTAAATGTTACATATACATGTTGAGAAAACTGCTACATTCAGGATCCCATTGCCATGTTATTTATTGCAATATAAAGTTTATCATTTTCTACTTTGCTGTTTCCTTAGTTCTTCTTCACCTGAGTACAGGGCTCTCTGAGACACTGCTCTCCAGCTGGGATTGGCCTGCGAGGCTGTCTGTCTGTCCCAGGGATGAAGTCTGACCGATCAGAGTGGCTCTGTGTGATTGTCCTGCTGCTCCAGCAGACCTCAGTGTCAGGATCAGGTACAGTGAGGACACTTTTATTCTCCATAATGAACTGAGCTCAGACACTCAACAGCAGGGCTTCAACACAGCACAGCAGCCCAGCGCAGCTCAGCTTCAGCTTCTGCACCAGAGACACAGTCACTGCACAGCTCACACCAGTGAGAGCCGACACAGCAATGGAGTAGTGTGGGAATGCCTGCTTTTTATTTTGCTTCCTCGTATCTCAGTACTGTGGACTGAAGTTCAGCCCAAATTCCCTTCCTCCAGAACCTTTTCTCAGCTTCTGAAGTGAATCCCAATATGCCTTGAATTTAGTCTGATTATTTTCTCTATACATCTCATCTCATAGTTTCATATTATAACTGACATCTGCATTTATTATGGTGCTTTTTGCAGGATTGTCTTAGAGCCATTTCTTATCTCTGCATGTTGGTTTGTATGCCAGAAGGAGACTCCGGCCAACTGTGTGTTATTTGTCTCTCCAGAGAGGTTTGAGGTTCTTGGTCCACGTTACCCCATTGCTGTTTCCCCTGGAGAAGACGCTGTTCTGCCCTGTTACCTCTCACCCAACATCAGCGCTGAGGGCCTGGAGATCAGGTGGTTCAGAGAGGATTACACAGTCCCTGTCTGTTTATATCTGTATGGCCGGTATGACTTTGCTAATCAGATGCAGTCCTACAAGGGCAGGGCTGAGCTTTTCCCAGAGGAGTTCAGGAAAGGCAACGTGTCCCTGAGACTGAAGGATGTGCGCGGCTCTGATGATGGACAGTACAGATGTGCAGTGTATTCTGAACGGTGGGAAGAAGACGCTCTTATTGATGTGGCTGTCAGAGGTGAGTTTTTCCAGTTTCACACTGATCATCACCTCAATACAGCAGCTGTCACAGCCTGAGCAGGACAGCATCAGTGTTTGTGCTCAAACTTTAACAATACCGTAGCTTGAACTTCTGTATTTCTTTTCTTTTTTGTATTTTAGGCTTTCAGTTTCTTTCTCCTGTAATATTTCCATTTTAATTCTAGTCAGTTTTAAAAGGTGTAAGAGAATTTTGAGATGCTTGGTTTTTCAGTCAATCTAAATAAATAGTAAATAAATAAACTGAAAACTCAAAATCAATTGGTTTCTTTTTTAAGATTATTTTTAGAGGGAAGATGCGGTCAAGTCACAGATGTGCAATAATCATTTATTTTGACAAAAATAGGAAACTAATATCATTCAATTATATTACTGAAAATAAGCAATTTTAAGCTTCTGCTGGATTACAGTAAGAAACAGATAATACCCAACTGAAATTCTCTTTGTTTTCCCTTTTATAAGGTTTCCTTCCAACCAATAGCATTTTGCCACCACCATGACTTGGGTGCCTTATGATAAAGTAATCTAGAAGTGGGGGTCATTTCGAATTTGGCTAGGAGCCAATCAATCAGAGGACAGGTCCCTTTTGGTCTCTGGTCATAAAGATAGGGTTACCAGGGCTACCAGGGCTACCAGGGCTACCAGTGAACTTACAGTGGGGGAAAAAAGTATTTGATCCCCTGCTGATTTTGTATGTTTGCCCACTGACAAAGAAATTATCAGTCTATAATTTTAATGGTAGTGTATTTTAATAGTGAGAGACAGAATAACAACAAAAAAATCCAGAAAAACACATTTCAAGTTATGAATTGATTTGCATGTTAATGAGGGAAATAAGTATTTGACCCCTTCGACTTAGTACTTGGTGGCAAAACCCTTGTTGGCAATCACAGAGGTCAGACGTTTCTTGTAGCTGGCCAACAGGTTTGCACACATCTCAGGAGGGATTTTGTCCCACTCCTCTTTGCAGATCCTCTCCAAGTCATTAAGGTTTCAAGGCTGACATTTGGCAACTCGAACCTTCAGCTCCCTCCACAGATTTTCTATGGAATTAAGGTCTGGAGACTGGCTAGGCCAATCCAGGACCTTAATGTGCTTCTTCTTGAGCCACTCCTTTGTTGCCTTGGCTGTGTGTTTTGGGTTATTGTCATGCTGGAATACCCATCCACAACCCATTTTCAATGCCCTGGCTGAGGGAAGGAGGTTCTCACCCAAGATTTGACGGTACATGGCCCCGTCCATCGTCCCTTTGATGCGGTGCAGTTGTCCTGTCCCCTTAGCAGAAAAACACCCCCAAAGCATAATGTTTCCACCTCCATGTTTGACGGTGGGGATGGTGTTCTTGAGGTCATTCCTCCTCCTCCAAACACGGCGAGTTGAGTTGATGCCAAAGAGCTCGATTTTGGTCTCATCTGACCACAACACTTTCACCTATTTCTCCTCTGAATCATTCAGATGTTGGCAAACTTCAGACGGGCCTGTACATGTGCTTTCTTGAACAGGGGGGCCTTGCAGGCGCTGCAGGATTTCAGTCCTTCACGGCATAGTGTGTTACCAATTGTTTTCTTGGTAACTATGGTCCCAGCTGCCTTGAGATCATTAACAAGATCCTCCCGTGTAGCTCTGGGCTGATTCCTCACCGTTCTCATGATCATTGAAACTCCACAAGGTGAGATCTTCCATGGAGCCCCAGACCGAGGGAGACTGACAGTTATTTTTTGTTTCTTCCATTTGCGAATAATCGCACCAACTGTTGTCACCTTCTCACCAAGCTGCTTGGCGATGGTCTTGTAGCCCATTCCAGCCTTGTGTAGGTCTACAATCTTGTCCCTGACATCCTTGGACAGCTCTTTGGTCTTGGCCATGGTGGAGAGTTTGGACTCTGATTGATTGATTGCTTCTGTGGACAGGTGTCTTTTATACAGGTAACGAGCTGAGATTAGGAGAGTCCCTTTAAGAGAGTGCTCCTAATCTCAGCTTGTTACCTGTATGAAAGACACCTGGGAGCCAGAAATCTTGCTGATTGATAGGGGATCAAATACTTATTTCCCTCATTAACATGCAAATCAATTTATAACTTTTTTGAAATGCGTTTTTCTGGATTTCTTTGCTGTTATTCTGTCTCTCACTGTTAAAATACACCTACCATTAAAATTATAGACTGATCATTTCTTTGTCAGTGGGCAAACGTATAAAATCAGCAGGGGATCAAGTACTTTTTTCCCTCAGTGTAGATAAAAGGGAGGAAGTCTGTTTCCTCTTCCAAACCAGATGGTATAAAATTTCCCATAGAAAAATATATTCTAACAAATAATATCTACAAAGGTTATTTTTTGAATAAAGTATTTCAATATTTTTCAAAAAAATAGTGACAGTGTTTTATAAGTGAAAAAGTATGTTTTTTATTATTTTTAATAACTATTTGTTTCATAGTGTCACCCTAAAACAATGTTGTTGAGTCCAATTTACTCCACAGCTGTTGATCTGATCACAGTGTTTAAAATTAATAGCTTTCATTTTATCGTCATATTCAAGATGTTTTCTGAAACTTGATGTCTTAAATTGTTTCACTTCCTTTGAAAGAGCCCAACTGTGACATCCTCTAGGACCAAAGGATAGGATCCAAGTGCAGGCTTTAGAGTTGAAGCAGGTAATCCAATAAGGGCAAAACGAGAGAGCATAAACAGGGACAATCCAGGTCAAATGATCAAGCGAACAGGCTAGTAGGGAGATCCAAAAGGGGTAAACGAGAGAAGGAAGCAAGAGGTCAAAAATACACGGGAAGGCAATCAAGAAACAAGGCTTAAAATTATCCAGGAGAGAATGCAAGACTTCATGATGAATCTAGGAAACAGAGGAGTTTAAGTACTGTGAAGGAGAGGGGGATTGAACAAGGTAAATGAAGGATTGACCAATGATAGGAGAGGAGGACAGAACAGGTGCACCTGGTAGGGAAGAATGTGGAAAGACTGGTTTGACTGGACGAAGGAAAGGAGAAGCACTAAACTAGTATTCGGGAGAGGGAGACCTCTGTTGGTGAACTAAGGTAGAAACAGGGGAGACCGTGACACCAACACTGAAACAATTGTGTTTTACTTCCCATAGTTTAAAAATCATGTGAATATACACCAATCAGCCATAACATTATGACCACCTGCCTAATATTGTGTAGGTCCCCCTTTTGCCAGCAAAACAGCCCTGACCCTTCAAGGCATGGACTCCACTAGACCTCTGAAGGTGTGCTGTGTTATCTGGCACCAAGACATTAGCAGCAGAAGTCAAGTAAGCAGCAGAAGTCAAGTAAGTTGCGAGGTGGGGCCTCCATGGATCGGACTTGTCTGTCCAGCACATCCCACAGATGCTCGATTGGATTGAGATCTGGGGAATTTGGAGGCCAAGTTGACACCTTGAACTCGTGATTCATCAGACCAGGCCACCTTCTTCCATTGCTCCATGGTCCAGTTCTGATGCTCACGTGCCCATTGTAGGCACTTTCGGCAGTGGACAGGGGTCAGCATGGGCACCCTGACTGGTCTGCGGCTACGCAGCCCCATACGCAACAAACTGCGATGCACTGTGTGTCTGACACCTTTCTATCAGAACCAGCATTAACTTTTTCAGCACTTTGAGCTACAGTAGCTCGTCTGTTGGACATCTGTAGCTCGTCTGCTCAGATCCTTACGCTTGCCCATTTTTCCTGCTTCTAACACATCAACTTTGAGGACAAAATGTTCACTTGCTGCCTAATATATCCCACCGACTGACAGGTGCCATGATAATGAGATGATCAGTGTTATTCACTTCACCTGCCAGTGGTCATAATGTTATGGCTGATCTGTGTATTTTCAAAATGTCTAACAACTTACAGAATGAAAGATACAAGTAATCTGCCTGAGGTTCATGGAAACTGTTGTACCTGTTGATAGGCCGGCCCTCAGTGTCCCTCCACTCTGAAAAAAACTGTTCTGTGTTTAACTTTCTGTAAAAATCATGTAAATATTTGATCAAAGTGTTGAATGACTTTTAGGGGAACAAGAATTCTGTTTAAGGTTTGAGACACTCATCAAACTGTTGTTATTGTTGACAGGCCAGTCCTCAGTGTCCCTCCACTCTGAAGGAGGTCAGACCCGGCTGGAGTGCAGGTCAGATCGGTACCCTGAGCCTGCAGTGATCTGGACAGACAGGGACGGACACGACGTCACAACACTGTCCAGGACACGACTGGAGAGGGACAGTCAGGGGCATCTCACTGTCAGCAGCTCCATCCCAGTCAGACAGGAGTCCAATGTCTTCACCTGCCTGGTGAGAAGTACAGTACCTGAAGCAGACTGGGAACCACAACTCCACATAACCAGTGAGTAATAAATATAAACAGGACATACTGAATATTTGTGGTTGAACCCACATTTGTCATCAGAGTATGCATTGAAAAATTAAGAAACAATATTTAGTTGTCTTCATTTTTTACTTTTGTGAAGAAATCCTAAATATTTTAGCACATTTTGTTGTAAAAAGTCCTTTTAGACATAAAAGATAATTTTCTATTTTTTAGTTTTTGCCTCTTGTCTGCCTTTATTGTTTGCAATGGACAAGGGTTTCTGTTCATATTTCAAATTTCATTCCATTTGTGTCTCTCTTTAGCTGGTTATTTATTACATTTCTGTTGCTTAAAGATACAGTGTCCAAAACTAGAACATCTTCACACTTCATCACTATTAATGAATATTTACAAATTTAAAATATCATCCAGTTTATATGGACATCACGTACATTAGTAATCATAGTGTCACGTTTCTGGCATCAGCTCCTCGTCCGAGTGGTCCAGATGATGGTCTGCCTCTGGGCCAGGCAGCAACAAAGTCAAAAGTCCACGAATACAAATAAAATAAAGTGCTGTTATTTACAGTGCCAACTTCCACTGGTACAATCTAACAGAACAATCTCATTGGACATACATTCAGAAATTCAACTGAATCAATTATTATTATTTGTATTATCTAAAATCTAACTTAAAACCTACACAGGATCTCTTATTTATTTTGGTTGGGTAAAGGGACTGTAGCCTCACACTGGTGTGAATGAGGATAGACGGAGTCGTTGATTAGAGAAACAGAGCGACGGCCGTCCACTTTCTGCTTCTTTATCCTTAAAGTCACTGATGTTACCTCAGGTTTTCCTGTTAGCTCTTTTTCCTTTCCAATAATAACATGCAAAAATAAACAGTATACATATTTACAAGTTCTTCAGTTGTGTTACTGTGAAGCGAGCTGTCAATCCTTCGTTTGCAGGTAAGTTCTCAATGTATTTATTTTAAAGCTGTGGTTGCTATCTATATTGGCTTGTGACGAGCTGTGTGAGTGTACACCATCACACATGAGGATTTCTCAATGATAATAACATGCTGGGAATTCAGAGAGGGTTTTAACAGTTAAACCTTGGCTTCCCTGATCTCCTTTCTTACAGAAGACAATCACATCTTCCAGTCTGTGTGAATAGTGCAGTGCAGTGTAGCGGATTCATTTCTTCAAATGCAGGAATCTAGCTGAGTCTAACTTGATTGAAACTTTCGAGAGATTAACTGACCCCCACTGTGTGTGAATAGTGCAGTGTAGCGGCTTCATTACATCAGATGCAGGAGACTAATAGAGGAGCTGTGTGTCAGTTCCTGTGTGTTGATGCTGCTGTTCTGTTCTCCAGGGGACTTCTTCCCTGACCCCTCTGGGTGGATGGTGTCTTTATTCCTAATGGTCGCTCTCACTGTGGCAGCAGCTGGGTTTCTGCTGATCCAGTGGAGACGAATGGACAGTGAGTGTCTGGATGCTTGTGTGGCATTTCATGAGTTACATAGATAGTGCGCCCAACTCCTGAACACATGACGCAGTGTACAGCCAGCAGGACAGTAGCTGCAGGAAAACTGCAGATTGTTCCTACAGACACAGAACTAACCCCTCCATCCACAGCACTGCTCTCTGCAACTGACTCAGGACTCTAGATATGTTACTTATTAATGACATCAGCCCATCATTACAGTGTTCTCCAGTGTGTATCCACACAATAACCTCTGCAGGGCTCTTTGGTGCTGCAAGTGTTTCACAAACACAGGACAGTTGCCAGCAATGTTATAACTTATATTTCACACAATTTAAACACCTCTGATTAAGGGTTAAGATTCACACTACAGTTCATCTACAGGTGACGATTGCAGGAAAACAGTTAATAATAATAGTTGTTGGGGTGCAGAGGTCAATTGTAGGCACATGCACTAGTTAACTAGTTATTTCCCACCAATACTGTATTTTGTGTTGCAGTGCAGTGTGACTCTTCCGTGTATTTTATATGACCATAGAAATTCAGGAGTCTGTCAGCACTGCTATTGACTATTGACACTTTTTATATTTCCCTACAGACAAGGAGAGACTGTGTGAATCTAAAGGTAAGGAAGAACATTTAGATTAATTAAAATGAATGTTTGTCTTTAATTTAACAGTGCATGAATACTTACATATCTTACATTTGCTCAGTGACAGTTTAGAAATGGTCTGACATTTTCCACACACACTTCCACTCAGAAAAAATACAAAATGAAGGATGTTGTATAAATATATACGGCAACATGGTAAGATATCCAATCAAATACATTGATACATTTTGAAAGTATAAAGAGATAGATTTTTAAATGTGTGAAAGAAAGAATACTTAAATATATTTCAGACATAAGTTGCCTTTGAAGCTGAGAAGTAACTGTTATTTATTCTTCATATGAAAGTTAAAACAGAGCAAATATGAAAGGTCATTTTTAAAGTATTTAAGAGTAATGTTTTTTGGTGTGTGCTGATATGTATGCCATGATATAAGTAGTGAAACATTAAACACATATAAGTACTTGATATAATGAATGGGTTATGTGTTATTAATGTCTACATGTTATTTGCAGCTATTCCTTTGCTGAGCAGAGTCTGGGGTAAGTGTGCTTCAGTCAATAGGACAGAGTGTCTAAGGGAAGGGCCAATGGCAAACAGTGGATACATCCACTGGGGGGGTGGGTTACCTCAGAATCGGGGCTGTCATTGATACAGGCAGTAAGAATATTAAGATGTGTAAATAAAGTTCTGCATGAAAGAACGGCTTTCAGTATAAATGGAGCTCCATGAAATTAGAGACCGTATATTGTCCCTTTAATAGCTCTAATTTTCCTTCAACACTAAACTGGTGACAAACAGCCAAATATGATACAGGTCCAGTAATGATCTCTCCTTCTGTCTTTCCAGGAGAACAGAGCATTGCCCCTAAGTCAGGTCTGTACACTGTGTGAAATCCACATCTACTGACTGAGAGCAGATTTGTCACTGTTACTGTGTGGAGCGCAGTGCAGATTGACAGTTAATCCTGTCTGTGTCTCTGTTCCAGAAATGCAGTGGCTGTGCAGCGCAGCAGGTAGGTCTGTCTGCTGATGAAGTTCTAGTGTCACCAAGGTGTGGCTGAATGAAGCAGTTGCCCCAGTCGTCCCGCCTAGTCTTGTAACTTCATCAGCACTGTCATCCTTTTCTCTACCCTGATCATGATTTTGCCCGGTCGTTACTTCATTCCCAAACTGAGAATATGATTTAAACTTTCATTAATGAACCCCTTTCTCTTTGGCATTGTCTTGCACACCACTTAGTCAGCAGCCTGCTCTTCTCCCCCTCCCCCTCTTTTTCCATGCAGTTTTCTGTGAAACAGCTTTTACATATTTATAGAAAATGCAGTTTTATGGATTATTGCACATTTACTATCTTGCAAATATTAAGAGGGTGTTGAACTTGTGGTCTGGGATGGGGGTTAAAAAGAGAAGCCTTTTTACTCATTAACAAGCTTTGATTTTAGAGCTTTATCTTTTCTTATAAGGATGACAGTAAATATTAAAGCAGTGTTAACTTTCCCATCTTTATGGATTGCATTTGAATATATTTTCTTTAGTGCTTTTTTTATTCTATTCTATTGCAGAGTAGAGTTTAGAGACGAGAGAGAGAAGGGAGGAAACATTAGAAAAGAGGCAAAGAGAGAGAGAGAGAGGGAGAGGAAAACAAGCAGAAAGAGGATGAAAACTGAAATAAGATGTGCAGTTCATGAATAAAGAAGTACAACACAATCAGTTGCAGGATTCATGACATTTTAAAAACTAAAATTAGATCCTGAATGAGGATATCTGATGCAAACCGGTTTTCCCAAACCAAGCTTTACCCCTCAGCCAATCTCTCCAACCCCCCCACTGTCAGAGTCCTGGAGTCCCACTGCCCCCCCTGCACTGGTACAATATGAGCTCATGTGTTTCTGCTCTAATAGACTCTCACAGGCAATAGGCCAGTGAAAGACACAAAATCTTGGTTCATTCAGAGTAACAATGAAATGTGAATTTGAAAGGACAACTGAATAGAATTTCCTAAACTATAAACACAAAACTCTGTTTCCTTATTAGCACTGAGATGCGTGTCGTGATTGTGTGCTGTATGACGTTGTGCAGCTCTCCTTTTACTGATTAATACATCAACACATCTCCACCGACTCTGCTCTGTTGAAGCCCCACTGAAGACTTGTCTCTCCCACTGCCTGAACTCCCCTCTCTGTACTGAATTGAAGTGTATAATTGTGTGATCTCTCTTCAAAACATTAGCAAGTCATATTGTTTTAATCAGTCCACACTCTCTCACACTCCTACACTGGGCACAGAGAGAGATGAAGGCAGAGGGGGTTTAAAGGGAGCTGCTCCCTGTGTGACGCAACTTGACAGAGTCTTCAGTGGAGCTTCAGCAGAGTCACTGAGAGTGTGTTTATTAATGGATCAATAAGAGTAGAGCTGCACACCTCAGTACAGCACACAAGCACTGCACAGTCTTCACTCTAGTGAGGAAATAGACTAGGTTAGGTTAGGTTAATAATTTATCAAGCAATACTGTTTGGATGATTTTGAACATGTTGCCTTGCTAAATGAATGGACAGACTGTAGTTTCCCTCTCTCTCTAGCAGAGGTCTCCCTTCATTAATACCCCCCTTAATAATCCTCACTGACGCCCTGTCACTGAGACAGTGCTGTAGAGCCGCTCAGAGCCCTTAATAATCCTCACTGACCTCCTGTCACTGAGACAGTGCTGTAGAGTCGCTCAGAGCCCTTAATAATCCTCACTGACCCCCTGTCACTGAGACAGTGCTGTAGAGCCGCTCAGAGCCCTTGCAGGAGCAGCACACACAGCTCATGTCTGTGTTTAGGTTGTTCACAGAGCAGAAGCAGCTTTAAAAGCACAGTGTGCTTGAATTGTGTCTGTACTCCCAGTGTTTTCTATTGTTTTCCCACAGCTGACGTGACTCTGGACCCTGATACAGCACACTGTGACCTGACCCTGTCTGAGGATGGGAAGAGAGTGAGATGGGGAGACAGACAGCGTCTCCCTGAGAATCCACAGAGATTTAATCGCTGGTCCTGTGTTGTAAGCAGAGAGAGCTTCACCTCAGGGAGACACTACTGGGTGGTGGAGGTGAATGGAAGGTGTAGAATAGGAGTCACCAGAGAGTCTGCGCAGAGGAGACAAGGGCTCCGCTTCACTCCCCAGCAGGGCTACTGGGGTCTGAAATGTTGGTCGTCTTCTCTCTCTACTCTCACTGACCCTGAGACCCTCCTCCCTCAGAGTCTGCTGCCCAGGAAGCTGGGGGTGTGTGTGGATATCGAGGAGAGGCAGGTCTCCTTTTACAGAGTGGAGTCCAGGACTCATATCTACACCTTCACTGACATGCAGTTCACTGAGGGAGAGAAGATCTATCCATTCTTCTTCACTTGGGATAGTAACAGAGACCTTGTAATTCTGCCTCCTGTTGTCTCTGTAGATGAAACAGATCAGAGACTGAAGCCAGTCTGACAGCTGATACACTGAACACACAGATAATCTTCTGTTTACACTCTGATACTCTCTATAGTGTGTATTTAGTGAGATTGGAACTGGACATTAATCAGAAAATCATTATTATTATTATTATTATTATTATTATTATTATTATTATTATTATTATCGCTACTGCTATGGTTACTTCTGAAATAACTGTTTAAAGCAATAGCGTTAGTGTCAATAACAAGATCAGATCAGTTTCCAGTGTATTGCTGTGTTTATAGTGTACGAGCCAGTTAGTTTGTTGTCCATGTTATTATTTAGGAGACATATATGTTGTATTTGTCTAACACATTTACAATAATTGTGCAGTGTCTCTATAAGAAAGCGAGCTTAATGTCGGTTCTGTGGCTCCTGCGCTTCTATATATATGTTGTAAAATAAGTGTCTTTTATTAATTCAGTTATTAGTTCAGCTCTGCAGCCTCACGGGTTTCTGACCGTGTCGAAACACCTTTGTTTATTTAGGAAATCATCATGTTAATAACGTTCTTATTACTATGAATATCGTGTGAATAAGCTGTAAATACTTTTATACCTGTGGAATAATAGTCTGATGGGCTTTATTTTGCTACAAGTCTGTGTAGATAACGACAGAGATGCGTGTCACCCATCCCAGCCCAAGATAAACTGTCTAATAGGCCGCATGGCCGCCTCTCATTTGTAAACTTTCTCATCTTTGCTGCTACTATAGTTCCCTTGTCTTCAGCTGTTGGTAGCCGATGGCATGTAGGCCTATACCCCGGTGGACAAAAGCATTCAGACCTTTTTAATGGTGTCTGATCACAGCACTGTTGACTTTGCCATATGTTAACTTTAGCCTGGTTGTATTGGCTGTCCCCTCCGCTCAATAATCAACAGCCCTGAAAAAAACAAATACAATCTGAAAATGGGAGATTTTTCAAAGGACATCTTTCAAACGTTTTCACCCACATCGAGAGGTTTTTGTTGCCATTGGGAAATGATTTGTGTATTTTAATAAACTTAACCTATATTTACCTCGATATTCTGATATTTTGTCCAGTAACCGTCCGCTGAGCAAGGAATTCCCAATGTAATCTGAATGAAAAAAACATGTGAAGAATATTTTAATTTGCTTGAATGTATGCTTATTAACTCTAATGTCTATTGTGATGTCACTCTCAGCTGATCTTCACATTGACAGAGAAAGTCACTCAATAAGCCTATCAGGGTGCACTATCCTGATACCAGGACACTGGGTTAACATAAAAACAAAGTAATAAAGGAGTTATTATCTGAAGTATATGCATATTGTTTTCTGGTTGACAGGTTTTAAGTGACTTTAGCTTACGTCGCTGATGTGGTACTCAAAAAAAATGTACAGGGTTGGCAGGTCTGAAACGAGCATGAAGGTTCAAATGGCCTCCTCTCGTCTGTAAACTTTCTTATCTTCTTCTTATGTTCTTTTGTTCTTATCTCTGGATACTTGGTTCCTGTTCAGGTATTAGAGTTACTATGTTTTTCTTTTAGTGGTGTAAAAGATATTCATGTAAATGCTCACTCCCACTAATTTACTGAACTGCTGCTTTGTGGCTCAAGGACACTTGTTATCAGTAGGTGTTCTCTGTACTTAATGCTTTATTGCCTGAACAGGTGACCTCAGGTAAAGTGAAAGTAGAAGGTCAAGGTACAACTGACAAGACGGAGGCTTAAACAGAGTCATTGTCTTCTATTAGTGACAGTTTTCTCAGCAGAGCAATCCTGTTGTCTGGATTCAGCGACACCAATATAGCACTTAATCGTGCAAGTCTGTTCCACAAGAACTGGGCTGAGGACTGGAGCCGCTAGGATCTTCTTAAACCAGGTGAGCAGAGTCCCAGTGATGATTTCACTAAATCAGGCTATTCTCACAAGTGGGTCTCACTGGCTGAAGAGAGGTGGTGCTCTGCCTATGATATAAGGCCTCTTTAATGGATAATGTGTAAGAAGTGTCTTCTTATCGTTAAGTAGAATAATTTTACATTTAAATTATATATATCAATGTTGAAAACTGTAACATTCAAGAACCAATTGCCATGTTATTTACTGCAGTATTCCCCAGTTTATAGTGTTATACTTTACTGTTTCATCAGTTCTTCTTCACCTGAGTACAGGGCTCTCTGAGAAACTGCTCTCCAGCTGGGATTGGCCTGTGAGTCTGTCTGTCTGTCCCTGGGATGAAGTCTGACCAATCAGAGTGGCTCTGTGTGATTGTCCTGCTGCTCCAGCAGACCTCAGTGTCAGGATCAGGTACAGTGAGGACACTTTTATTCTCCATAATGAACTGAGCTCAGACACTCAACAGCAGGGCTTCAACACAGCACAGCAGCCCAGCGCAGCTCAGCTTCAGCTTCTGTACCAGAGACACATTCACTGCACAGCTCACACCAGTGAGCACAGACACAGAAATTGAGTATTGTGGGAAAACCTGCTTTTTATTTTGCTTTCTTGCATTTCAATACTGTGGACAAAATCCCTTCCTCCAGAAAAACATCTTTCTTGGGTCCTGAAGTGAATTACGTTATGATTTGATCTCTGTATTTTAAATGTAGCTCAGTGGTAGATAGGGTCCAGTCTGTATATAACTTGTCACTGTGTATTTGCCAGTTCCTGAAGTGTTTAATATTATGAATTTACCTCTGGATTTGGGATGGTGCTCTTTGCAGGAATGTCTCAGGGCTTTGTCTTGTCTCTGCATGTTTGTTTGTGTAACAGAAGGAGACTCAGTCAACTGTGTGTTATTTGTCTCTCCAGAGAGGTTTGAGGTTCTTGGTCCAGCTGATCCCATTTCTGTTTACCCTGGAGAAGACGCTGTTCTGCCCTGTTACCTCTCACCCAACATCAGTGCTGAGGGCCTGGAGATCAGGTGGTTCAGAAAAGATCACTCAGCCCCTGTCTGTTTATACTGGAACAGCCAATATGACGTTGCTAATCAGATCCCGTCCTACAAGGGCAGGGCTGAGCTTTTCCCAGAGGAGTTCAGGAACGGCAACGTGTCTCTGAGACTGAAGGATGTGCGCAGCTCTGATGATGGGCGGTACAACTGTCTGGTCCAGTCTGCAGACATTTATGAAGAGGCTCTTACTGATGTGGTTGTCAGAGGTGAGTGTTTTGCTCCAGTATTGCACTCAATGTTTCCCCTACCATTATACTGGCCCGCACTTCCCCAAGCTAATGAGTTGAACAACACTTGAAAAAAAAAATGGGTTAGGAAATAAATACAGCTTTTGTTCCCCCTGCTAGATGATGCTTCAGCACCCCCTCCATTCAACAATTCAGTACCAGACCAACAGAGCTATGCATAATTCAAACAGTAATCCAGACATAACTGATCCGATATGCTAATGTCCTTATCAGATTTTGTTTTTCTATTTATTTTTTAATTTCATTTATCCATTTCTGTCTCTCCTGTAATCTTTATAGTTTCAATCTAGACAGTTTTTATAGGTTGTCTAATTTTAGAATAAATTATAAAAATATTTTAAACATTTTTTTTACAAAATAATCAGTTTTATAACAAGCATTTTTATCTGTAATTTTAATTATTTTTTATTTTCATACACACTGTTTCATCTGACAACAGTACTGTAGTTCAATATTACAATTTACTCCGCCGCCATTGAGCAGATCTGATCAGTGTTTAAGATGAATAGCCTTAATGTAATTATCATATTCAAGATGTTTTCTGAAACTGATGCTTTAAATTGTTTCACATTCTTTGAAAGAGCCCAACACTGAAACCATTGTGTGTTTTACTGTCTGCATTTTTAAAATCATGAGAATATTGAACGACTTTCAACATGAAAGATGATAGAAAAACCTGTAACGACCTCAGTGGTAGATCCAATTGCAGGCTCTTTAAGAAGTAGGGCGAAAGGCAAAAAATCCAAAAGGGGAATCCAGAAAGGCTAAACAGCAACAGTCAATCGGGCAAACAGGCTAAACAGGGTGATCCGAGAGAGGTAGTCGAGAACGAGAATGCAGGAGTCAAAACATAGGTAGGCTATAAAGGATACATCCTCAGAAATGATTCATAAGAGAATGCAAGACTTTACGATGAGACTGAGAAACAGAAGGGGATATATACTGTGTTGAGGGGAGCGAAAAGACTTGGTAGATAGTGATAGACCAATGGGAAGAGGGGAAAGATGGAACAAGTGCACATGGGTGAAAGGAATGTTAAGTGACTGGTGCTGGGAATGTGAGACACAGGGTTTAATATTCGGGAGCGAGAGACCTCTGGTGGTGAACTGAGGTAGGATCAGGTGAAGCTGTGACAAAACCTTTATAAGGTTGTGAGAGCTGTTGTTGCTGTTGACAGGCCGGCCCTCAGTGTCCCTCCACTCTGAAGGAGGTCAGAGCTGGCTGGAGTGCAGGTCAGAGGGCTGGTACCCTGAGCCTGCAGTGATCTGGACAGACAGGGACGGACACGACGTCACATCACTGTCCAACACCACAGTGCAGAGAGACAGTCAGGAGCGTCTCAGTCTGAGGAGCTTCATCCCAGTCAGACAGGAGTCCAATGTCTTCACCTGCCTGATTAGAAGTGCAGTACCTGAACCAAACTGGGAACCACAACTCCACATACCCAGTGAGTTATAAATATTAATGAACAATCAGACTGTTTTGTGGTTGAAATTCATGTATGTAATCCTTAAATTTTAAATAAATAAGGCTGTGATTAGAGTGGGTCTCAAGACTCCATCTCTGGTACCTTCCCAAAAGCATGATGCAGACAAGGGTTAATATCAAGCCCCTTGAGCCAAAATGGCAGCTATTATGTAAATGTTTCTCAAAAGAGAGTCCCCTACCATATGCGTGGTATGTAATCTGTTTTATTATTGTTTTCTTTATTGAAAGAAAGTGTTTGAAGCCTTATGCCTTGAAGCAAAGTGTCTGATAGGCTCCTGTGTGCTGTGACCATCTTGGCCCACCCCCTGTCACAGCCAAAGCTCAATGCAAATAGACTGCACTGTGTTGGTTAGCTTTTTTTAACAATGTAGCCAACAGCATAACCTCAGTAATATGCACCTTCCTGCCTGTTAATACTGCTGTTCTGTTCTCCAGGGGACTTCTTCCCTGACCCCTCTGGGTGGATGGTGTCTTTATTCCTAATGGCAGCGCTCAGTGTGGCAGTAGCTGCTCTTCTGGTGATCCAGTGGAGACAAATGGACAGTGAGTGATCAGTGTTCATGTGTTAGAACCTGTTAAAAAACAATATGACATCTTACATTTTCCCAGTGCACCATAGTCCAGTCAGTGTGTTGAGAGCTGTTGATTGCGGGGAAGCATGTTCTCAAGCTAGGGTTTGCTGGAACATGTTTATTGAGTAACAGACGGAACCACTTCCAGTCAGAACCGCTATCATCCCTGAACAGTTGTCTTTGCTGACACAGATGAGAGCCCCACACTGTAGAAGCCCCACTGTAGATTTGTCTTGTAACTGTAACCCTTTACACCCAGGTACTTCCCACTGCCAGAGACATATACCTTATGGTTATTTCACAACTTTTATAAAGGTTCTTGAGTATTAAAAATACCCTGGTATATTAAAGAGTACCAATGAGTACCCAGATTATTGGATACCTGTACCAACCAAAAACATTTGATAATAATATATATACATTGCTCAAAAAAATGTAAGGAACACTTAAATCACACATCGGATCTCGATGAACGAAATATATTAAAGATCAAAATCTTTACTGTACATTGTGTATTCGTTGAGAAAAAAATGACATAACAACTGTAAATGGAAACCAAAATCACCAACCGATTGAGGGCTGGATTCAAACACACACCGAAAATGAAACCAATTGAACAATTGGCTGTTCCAGCTGCTCCTGATGAGACTGCAGATGGTGTCCTGGAGGATCTCCTCCCACACCTGGATCAGGACATCAGTGAGCTCCTGGACAGTCTGTGGTGCTACTTGGCGGCGTCGGATGCACTGATACATAGCATCCCAAAGGTTCTCAATTGGATTCAGGTCTGGGGAACGTGAGGGCCAGTCAATGGCAGCAATGCCTTCGTCATCCAGGAGCTGCCTACACCCTCTGGCCACATGAGGCCGGGCCTTGTCCTGCACCAGGAGGAATCCAGGGCCCACTGCACCAATGTAAGGTCTGACGATGGGTCTGAGGATTTCTTCCCGGTACCTAACAGCAGTCAGGGTACCGCTGGCTAGCATGTGGAGGTCTGTGCGACCCTCCAAGGATATGCCTCCCCAGACCATCACTGACCCACCGCCAAACCGGTCATGCTGGATGATGTTGCAGGCAGCATAACGTTCACTACGGTGTCTCCAGACTCTTTCACGTCTGTCACATGTGCTCAGTGTGAACCTGCTCTCATGTGTGAAGAGAACGGGGCGCCAATGGCGGACCTGCCAATTCTGGTGTTCTCTGGCGAATGCCAATCGAGCTGCATGGTGCTGGGCTGTGAGCACAGGTCCCACTAGAGGACTTCAGGCCCTCATGCCACCTTCATGGAGTCTGTTTCTGACAGTTTGGTCAGAAACATGCACACAAGTAGCCCGCTGGAGGTCATTTTATAGGGCTCTGGCAGCGCTCCTCCTGTTCCTCCTCACACAAAGGAGCAAATACTGGTCCTGCTGCTGGGTTGATGCCCTTCTATGGCCCTGTCCAGCTCTCCTCGTGTAATAGCCTGTCTCTTGGTATCTCTTCCATGCTCTTGAGACTGTACTGGGAGACACAGCAAACCTTCTTGCGATGGCACGTATGGATGTGCCATCCTGGATTTGCTGGACTACCTGTGCAACCTGAATGTGCTGCAGGTACCGCCTCATGCTACCAGTAGTGAAGGACACTAGCAAAATGCAAAACTAGAGGAGAATCAGTCAGGAAGGATAAGGAGAGAGCAATTGTCTGTGGCCACCACCTGCAAAACCATTCCTTTTTTTGGCTGTTGTATCTCCAGTGCACCTGTTGTCACTTTAATGTGCACCAAAACAGGTGACATTGATTCACAATCGCTTTGGATTCCTAACTGGACAGATTGATATCCCTGAAGATTAATTGACTTGGAGTTATACTGTGATGATTACGTCTTCCCTTAATTGGTTTGAAGAGTGTGTTTATATATATATATATATATATATATATATATATATATATATAAGATATATATATACGAAAATTACATTTTGTAGCCGCACTCTCACTTATTAGTTATATAGACCAGACTTTTATATATTAAAATTTCATTTTATTGAATAACTCACAACGCGTTTCTTTCATGTGGAATATGCTGAGTGATCATGTTTATATGAAAATAAATTGTCATTATTGTTGGGATGTAATTGATATATTGATATTAATGCTTATCATCTTTCCAATATTAGGATCAATATATCAAAAGTATGCAGTCTGTACCTTCCAATTGATTCCAATTGATATTTGAATTTGACTTAACTTATTGACACGATTGGGTATGATAGTGGTTTATAAGAATGTTATGTTTAATATACTGTGATATGGCCAAAGCATATATAATAATTGAGTTAGCCTATTGTGTTTTGCACTTGTTTTGTAACTAAAATAACTTGATCATTTGATGAAATGTAATTATTGGGAGAGGGTGGGTTTGATTTCTTAATTGACAATATATCAGGAGTATGAAAAATGCTCATACATGTTCATACTCATACATGGTGTGGATGGTAGTCACGTTGGTTACCAAAGAGGCAGTAACAGGACAACTTTATGGTGAAACACAGATTTATTGTCAATAAAATCAGGATTCCTTCTCTTTAAACACAAAACCAAAGCAACACAGCACAGTGTCTGTAACAAACAATTGCAAAGCATATCTACATAAAGCAGGACAGCCAACAAGCATGAGCTGCTGTGACCTTACCCAGTGGAGCTCCTGAATCGGAGGCAGAGCTCACATTGTACAGTGGTGGGGCTTGCCTGGGGAGCCAACAGATCGATCGATCGATCTTGCCTTGAGGTGAAGGACAAAAACCACATACCTGTCAATCAATCATTTACTCAAGGGCAGACAGCACTTATAATTGTGCGTCTAACACAGGGGTGCGCAACCAGTCACACAAGCACACGTTATTATTACAGACAGTGCACATTCTCAGGTAACAAACAGTGTTCTAAAGGGGAATACAATACTCTAGAGTCTAGAGAGTCTAGAGTCTAGTCTAAATAACTCCCCAATTACTCAATTAAAATCACTTTCTGTTCTGAACATGAAATCGCTGTATTGAGTAATTGATTCCACTCCTTGTGTCTCTTTGCAGAGAAGGAGAAAATGTGGCTGTTCAAAGGTAAGTAAATTAATAAATGGTGGAATAGTTTTCTGCAATTACTATTAATTAACTACTGTACACACTACAAAAAAGGTATCACTCCATTGTTTTCTTACAGAGAACTATAAAGCAAATAGGGTTAGGTTAAACTATAGATTTTCCAATTAATTGGGATTCTCATTTGGACTATCTGGTATCAATTCTTAAAATCCTGATATCTATCTTATAAATCTATGAATTTTCTAAATAAATGAAGAAAAGGTGCCGTCTGGCCGACATATACACTACCATTCAAAAGTTTTAGAACACCCTAATTTTTCCAGTTTTTATTGACATTTAACCAGTTCAAGTCTAGTGAATAACCTGAAATGGTACAAAGGTAAGCAGAAAACTGCCAGAGTTAAACTGAAAATTATTGTACATTTCAGAGTTATATACTGTGTTAGTACACCCCTTAAGCATTATCTGTCAGTGTTACGTGCAGCTCCTGTGCATAGAAGTTACACTGTATTCCTACAATGCATACATCGTTTGAAAGCTTATTCTCTTGGCTACCAGCATGTTTCATTCTCAAACACATCCGATTTACAGTTTCCATGTTGCCTGCCATCATTCAGATCCTGGGGGGTTCTGTTTTGTTCAGTACAAACTGACAATAAATCCAGTATATATTATTTGATGTTCTATCAAACACAGAGAAGTTCAGATCCAATTATATAAAATCGTTGTGTATTAGTACACTGTAAACAGAGTTTTCCATCTTGACATTTTGAGCTCTCTACGGGTGTGTGTTGCTTCTATCAAAACGTGGATGGTCTTGTTTTTATCAGTAGACTGTCTGGTTCCAGAACGTCACAATTGTCAATATTTTCAGAGATTTTGTATACCTACTCAGATCAAGTATCCCCCCACCCCCCCATTTCAGAATGCAGAGGGGGGGGTGTATTATAACCAAAGTTTTCACATCAGAGAATGCTTCACATTGTTAATAAGCTGAGAGTCTCAGCTTTCATGAGATACCAAACATTCTGCAAACAACACACCAGTGAAGAGTACACATGGGATTAAAGAGAAGCACATGAATTTGGTTCCCTTTTAAGGGTACCAGAGGGGTTTGTCAGCTTAAGGGCTTACATTTTGTTAAACAAAATGATTCCATGATTTATTTTTATCCCCAATTGTTTATTTGTTCTATGCTTAAATTTCAATAAAAACTGGAAAAATGTAGGTGTTCTAAAACTTTTGACCGGTAGTGTACGTGCACAAAAAATAAAATCAACACAAAGAAACTTTAGAGCACAAGCGCATATGTACTGCCCCCCGCTCTCCTTTGCCACGGCTACACCCGATCCACAAGCACCCCCACCAATACGTGATGGCCCCCCCTCCCCCCCTTCAATACGCTTAGTTGTTTCACACACACTCTAAACTTAGCCTTGCTCTATTTTGAAAGTTGAGATATGCTTACTTTACCGATTGTTTTCAGACTATAGTGAAATAGAAAATGTTGCTTTTGAGTGATAATACATCAGGTAGCTAAATTTAAGGAGTGTGTGTGTAGTTAATTATTATTAAAGTGGACAACCTGCACTATTTTGAAAGACACCTGAAGAGTGGCAGAAATCCAGAGAGAGGTTTTTATTACAAGCAGCTGTAGGGAAGAGGTTCAAGAGGCGATCTCAAGAATAGTCTTAGAGAAGTTACAAACTACAGGCACTCTTATGCAGACCAGACAGGAGAGAAAGATAACAGAGCCCACATGCCTGTCCCCTGAGTGCAAGTTCGGTTTCTGCCTGACAACTGCTTAGTAATACCCATATACACTCACCTAAAGGATTATTAGGAACACCATACTAATACTGTGTTTGACCCCCTTTCGCCTTCAGAACTGCCTTAATTCTACGTGGCATTGATTCAACAAGGTGCTGAAAGCATTCTTTAGAAATGTTGGCCCATATTGATAGGATAGCATCTTGCAGTTGATGGAGATTTGTGGGATGCACATCCAGGGCACGAAGCTCCCGTTCCACCACATCCCAAAGATGCTCTATTGGGTTGAGATCTGGTGACTGTGGGGGCCAGTTTAGTACAGTGAACTCATTGTCATGTTCAAGAAACCAATTTGAAATGATTCGACCTTTGTGACATGGTGCATTATCCTGCTGGAAGTAGCCATCAGAGGATGGGTACATGGTGGTCATAAAGGGATGGACATGGTCAGAAACAATGCTCAGGTAGGCCGTGGCATTTAAACGATGCCCAATTGGCACTAAGGGGCCTAAAGTGTGCCAAGAAAACATCCCCCACACCATTACACCACCACCACCAGCCTGCACAGTGGTAACAAGGCATGATGGATCCATGTTCTCATTCTGTTTACGCCAAATTCTGACTCTACCATCTGAATGTCTCAACAGAAATCGAGACTCACCAGACCAGGCAACATTTTTCCAGTCTTCAACTGTCCAATTTTGGTGAGCTTGTGCAAATTGTAGCCTCTTTTTCCTATTTGTAGTGGAGATGAGTGGTACCCGGTGGGGTCTTCTGCTGTTGTAGCCCATCCGCCTCAAGGTTGTACGTGTTGTGGCTTCACAAATGCTTTGCTGCATACCTCGGTTGTAACGAGTGGTTATTTCAGTCAAAGTTGCTCTTCTATCAGCTTGAATCAGTCGGCCCATTCACCTCTGACCTCTAGCATCAACAAGGCATTTTCGCCCACAGGACTGCCGCATATTGGATGTTTTTCCCTTTTCACACCATTCTTTGTAAACCCTAGAAATGGTTGTGCGTGAAAATCCCAGTAACTGAGCAGATTGTGAAATACTCAGACCGGCCCGTCTGGCACCAACAACCATGCCACGCTCAAAATTGCTTAAATCACCTTTCTTTCCCATTCAGACATTCAGTTTGGAGTTCAGGAGATTGTCTTGACCAGGACCACACCCCTAAATGCATTGAAGCAACTGCCATGTGATTGGTTGGTTAGATAATTGCATTAATGAGAAATTGAACAGGTGTTCCTAATAATCCTTTAGGTGAGTGTATAGTCAAACCTGTGAGAAATAAGGCATACGTAATGTTTAATATAAGGGGGGTTTGTATGCTGTATGAAACCCAAATTGCTGGTGAAAACTGGTTGTTATCAGACCCTGTTCTTCTAGGTATCAGGGTCAGGCACGTGTACAGGTAAGGCTCAACCTTTGCAGAGCACATGCCCTTTTTCCGTAAGACTTCCCAAGTGCCCTTTTTCCCGAGCACCTGCCCCCCGGAGCGCACTTAACACAGGGTGAACACAGGGTGTCCTTTTTTGGGCTTGAGCCCATGCCCCCTACAATGTCTGTGCACGCCACTGATCAGCGTTGAACTATAGCACAGTACCGTAGCACAGTGAGACAGTGACCTTGTTTACACAGACACACAAGGAAAGTAATGCAGTTCTTCAACACCCAACTCAGAGCCTTGGTTAATTTGCCATTATTTCATGGTAGTTTATAAATTAGGTACTTTTATAGTTTGATTAAAATTCTTTTTTTTTTAAGCAGTTTATTTTGGTTATTGATATTTTTTAAATAAAAAGCAATTTAATGTAATATTTTGGGCCTGATTGTCAATGTTTAATATTCATAGGTTAGAGGGTTCCCTGTGCAGTTAATTATCATTAATGCTCAGAGAATCTCTCTCATAAGCAATATTGGTATTGTAATTATCACTATTCCCAAATTATTTTGAAATCGAATCGAAATCAAATCGAATCAGGAGATCAGTGCAGATACCCAGCCCTTAAAGCAAACATTTAAAATTGTGTTTTATGTAGAGATAAAAATGTTATCTTTTGTGTTTTTTTTAAACACTTTAACGTTACAAAATTTGAACTGAAGTGAGTGAACATCAAATATTTCCTGGTTTGGTTTTATTTGAATAACTAAACAAGGAAACCATTTGATTGTTCCTGGGGTTCTGATTTTATATAAACTCCAAATAGGGAGGATATAGCATGGTAGTGTAAGAGAATTTGGAATGCTTGGTTTCTCAGTCAATCTAAATAAATAGTTGAACTGAAAACTCATAGTCAATTGGTTTCTCTTTTAAGATTCTTGTTAGAGGGAAGATGCGGTCAAGTCATAGATGTGCAATAATCATTTATTTTGACAAAAATAGGAAACTAATATCATTCAATTATATTACTGAAAATAAGTAATATTAAGCTTCTGCTGGATTACAGTAAGAAACAGATAATACCCATTTTCTTCTTTCTCCTCACAGTACAGCTTATAGGCCAGTCTGGTCAGGCAGGAAGCGGTGTGTCTCTCTCTGTCTCTCCTCTCCAGCTCAGTCTTGTGTGTCATTGCAGGATGAAGAAGTTAAGAGAACTCAAATTCTCTTTGTTTTCCCTTTTATAAGGTTTCCTTCCAACCAATAGCATTTTGCAACCACCATGACTTGGGTGCCTTATGTTAAAGTAATTTAGAAGTGGGGGTCATTTCGAATTTGGCTAGGAGCCAATCAGAGGACAGGTCCCTTTTGATCTCTGGTCATAAAGATAGGGTTACCAGGGGCTACCAGATAAAAGGGAGGAGGTCTGTTTCCTCTACCAAACCAGATGGTATAGAATTTCCCATAGAAAAATATATTCTAACAAATAATATCTTACCGTAGGATATTATAGCTGTCATTGTGAGTGTAATGGATTGTCTTCTCATATTTTCAGGTCTTCACAGAGTTTGGGGTAAGTGTTCTGTTTGTGAGATTTGGGAGACGGATATTCACTGGTGTTTGAGACACTTGCACATACATGTATCAATAGCCACATTCACAGTGAAACATTTGCAGCCTTTTTTGTGGCATTTTGTTGCTAGAAAGGTCTGTGTGAAAGGGTTGAAGCTGGCATATTGACACCAGGAATTTCCCACCTTGCACTGTTGTGATGCAGTACGTTTGCTAAGTGGCATAACCAATCAGAATAGGCTACAACTTCAAACATGTATCTGTAAAATGCCTGATTTTTGCTGGTATTTGAGTGTGAAAGGGGCTAATGATTTTGTTAATTATGGTGGGGAATTCACTAGGATACTCTGAAATAACTGAATTAGAGGGCTTTTCCCAGAACATGGAGATGCACGTATAGTCATTATAATGTCCCTAAATGGTCTTCTCATGGTGACAGAGGGGAGGGAGTTCAGCTGTGAGCTCTGTGTCCTCCAGCACAGGGCTGATAATAATGACGTCTCTCTGTACGACTCAGACAGGAGTGCAGACAGGCAGCCAATGGCTTAGTGGTGTCTGAGCTGTTCTACAGCAAACCCATTTCAACACCAGTTCATAAATTGAGCCTGGTTCATTTTTTAACAAGGGTGTGTGATTGACTGGAGAGACAGGGTCTTCTTCCTGGGACAGGGGTGAGAAACACAGTGACTGTCTTTTCAGCCCAGCTAGATTTTGGCACAGTGTGCAGGGGGGGGGGGGGGGGGTGTCCGGGATCTGGTGTGCAGATATTACACCCAGAGGCATCAGGTAGCTGGGGTTCAAGGATCAAGTCAAGCCTTTACAAGGGCTGTAAAAAGAAAAATAACACCTAGCCTGAGTCAGGGCACTTCACCGTTCTTCGTGTTTCCTATCTGCGATTGGGCCACTACTCAGTTCCCTGACTTCATCCAAAGATGGTAGTCCAGGGCGGTAGGCAAACTCTGTCGTTTTCAGGTAGGATCATTATGCGTAAATGTCGTTGTTGTCCGGTGCAGGTCAGTTCACAGATCAGCGTCTCAAGTCCAAAGTGGGGTCGTAGATCCTGAATGAGTATAGCTTATGCAGACTGGTTTTGCCAAAACCGAACTTTGCCCCCTTGCCAATCTCTCCGCCACCCCTTCACCCCCACCCTGTCACCCTCCCCCCCTGCACTGGTACAATATGAGCTCATGTGTTTTCTGCACTAATAGACTCTTACAGGCAATAGGCCAGTGATAGACACAATATCTTGGTTCATTCTGAGTAACTATAAAATGCAAATTGTAAAGGACAACTGAATAGTATGTCTTAAAGCAGTCCTAAACTACTGCGGACCCGGGGTTAGTTAAACATTATTATTTTTATTTTATTTTTAAATATCAATAAGAGTAGAGCTCCACACCACAGTACAGCACACAAGCACTACACAGTTTGGTTACTGTTTGGTTGATTTGTATCATGTTGCTTTGCTAATTGAATGGACAGATTGTAGTTTCCCTCTCTGTCCAGGTGAGGCCTCCCTTCTCCAGCACTGAATACCCAACAGTGATTGTGTCTCTAACAGTCTAGACTCTTGAAGACCGCTGCCAGGGGCAATTCTAGGATTTTAGAGATGGGGGGGCCATAAGGTGGCCATGATTATTACATAGGGGCCTACATTTGCTAGGGGGGTCCGGGAGCATGCTTCCCCGGGCAGATTCTTTTGTAAAATGGGTTTTAAAAATGTAGTTTCTAAGATAAGATTTAAGCAAATTACAAGGATAAGCTGGGCTATTCATAACAATCCAGCAGAAATGTACAACCATATTTGCTACCATTTGCTATTGAAACAAATATTTTAAAATTGACATTAACACAATAGATAAGTGATTCCTTATTACCATGAACACAATAGACAATGTAGACAATTTCTCCACCTGCCTCACCCTGAAAAGTGCTTCAATATGGACACATCCCTGAGCATTTGTTCAGTGCAAGAGAGAATAGTATTAGTGAACAAAATAGGGTCCCCTCAATATGCACAAATAAAGAAAATTCCTGATGGGACAGAATGGGTATACAACCCCCCAAAATCACTGGAATGCATCTCTAACACTGTACATTAAGAAGCCCCTTTTAACCCATTAGCTAAAGTTACTGCTCCACTGAATGAGTTGAGATAACCAGAGCTAGCTAGGGTTACCATATCTGAACTGTCAATAAAGTGGACACTCCAAAAGGTGGTGGGTTGCAAACACTTGTGAGCTAAAACATAATTTATATCAATAACAAGCAATAAATAACATGAACAGTTAGTATTTCTTCTAAAAAATAATAGCATGTTTCTTTCAGTTAATAATATATATAATAAAAATATATAAAAAGTATTAACTTTGCAGAACGTGATTAAATGAAAATACATTTTAACACTATAACAAGGTAATAGAGTACAAATACAACTCTGAAGAAACAGCAACAACTAAACACTAGTGATGTGAGAAGGTTATTATTATTTATTATTATTTTTATTTCTTGGCAGACGCCCTTATCCAGGGCGACTTACAACATAAGTGCAAAATACAGAGAATCATTACATACAAGGCAATCATTACAAATTCAACTTAGCTAAAATACAGCAATTCAAAAATACATTTTACAAATTCCAATTACAATTTATGCAAGTACAGTAAAAGACTTCCAAATCCTGGACGGTGAACGCTAAGTGCTGTCAAGATGTAGGGTTACAGACAAGGGCTACGGGAAAGGGAGCAAGGAGGAAAACAATCAAGAACACGAGGAGCATAATAAGCTGAGGTGCAATCTAGCAGGGATAGAGGACTAATATTACAAGTGCTGTGGGAAGAGATGCGTCTTGATAAGCGCCGGAATGAGGTCAGGGACTCTGCTGTTTTGACTTCGGTGGGCAGGTCGTTCCACCACTTAGGGGCCAGGGATGAGAAGGAGCGGCTCTGGAGGAAGGGGAGTGGAGAGGAGGCAGAGTTAGCCTTCTGGCACTGGAGGAGCGCAGTGGTCTGGTGGGGATGTATGGAAAGACGAGTGACTGAAGGCAGCTTGGTGCAGTGTGGTCAAGACAGCGGAAGGTGAGGGTCAGAGTCTTGAATTGGATGCGTGCCGCTATCGGGAGCCAGTGGAGGGAGCGGAGCAGTGGAGTAGCGTGTGCGAATCGTGGCAGAGAGAATACCAGACGAGCCGCAGAGTTCTGGATGAGCTGGAGCGGCGGGTAGTGGATGCAGGCAGGCCAGCCAGGAGGGAGTTGCAGTAGTCCAGGCGGGAGAGGACCAGTGACTGGACGAGTAGCTGAGTTGAGTAGTCGGTGAGGAAGGGGCGGATCCGGCGTATGTTGCTCAGAATCTACACGTGCGTGTCAGCGTGGTGATATGCTGGATGTAGGAGAGCGCAGGATCGAGGGTGACTCCTAGATTTTTAGCGGAAGAAGAAGGAGAGAGTGTGGTGGATTCCAGGGGGATCGAGATGGGGAGGTCAGCAGAAGGTGAGGAAGAGGTGGGGAAAAAGAGGAGATCTGATTTGGAGAGGTTGAGCTTGAGGTGGTGCAAATGCATCCAGGCAGAAATGGCAGACAAGCAGGAAGAGATGCGTGAGGGGATGAGAGGGTCAGAAGAGGGAAAGGATAGGAAGATCTGAGCATCATCAGTGTAGAAGTGGTAGGAGAAGCCGTGTGAAGCTATGAGTGGGCCCAGGGAGCGAGTGTAGAGAGAGAACAGGAGCGGGCCCAGGACAGAGCCTTGGGGAACACCTGTGAGGAGAGGTTGGGGGGTGGATGAGGAGCCTCGCCATGTCACTTGGTAGGACCGGTTGCTGAGGTAGGAGGAGAACCAGGTGAGAGCAGTCCCAGAGATCCCAAGTTTGGCGAGGCAGGAGAGGAGGATAGAGTGATCGACGGTGTCAAATGCTGCAGAGAGGTCAAGGAGGATGAGGACTGAGGAGAGGGAGGCTGCTCGAGCACGGCTGAGGGAGTCAGTGACAGCCAGGAGAGCCGTCTCAGTGGAGTGAGCTGTGCGGAAGCCAGATTGCAGAGGATCAAGCAGTGAGTGTTGAGATGGAAAGTCCGAGAGCTGACGGTGGACCGCCCGCTCAAGAGTCTTGGAGAGGAAAGGAAGTAGGGAGACAGTGCGGTAGTTCTGAGGAGAGGTGGCATCGAGGGTTGGTTTCTTGAGCAGTGGGATGACAGCAGCTTGTTTAAATGCAGAGGGGAAACAGCCAGAGAGGAGTGAGGAGTTGAGAAGGGAGGAGATGAAGGGGAGAAGATCAGGAGCAGTTGCTTGGAAGAGACGAGAAGGGAGAGGGTCCAGGTCGCATGTAGTGGGTTTGTGACATAAGAGGAGAGCAGAAACTTCAGCATCTGAGAGAGGCGAGAATGAAGAAAAGGCAGCTTGGTCGGTGGGAGGTTTTGGTGTGATGGGAGATGAGGGTGGAGTATTGAAGAGCCTGTGGATGTCTGCAATCTTGGAGGAGAAGAAGGAGGCAAAGTCATCGGCAGTGAGAGATGAGGGAGGAGGAGGGGGAGGGGGGGCAAGGAGGGAGGAGAAGGTGGAGAAGAGGTTGCGAGGGTTGTTGATAGTGGATTCGAAGAGAGATTGGAAGTAAGACTTCTTGGCTGAGGTGAGAGAAGACGAGAATGTGGACAGTAGGGAGCGGTAGAGATCAAGGGCGGCTGGGAGTTTGGTCCTTTTCCACTTTTGTTCAGCAGCACACAGACTAGTTCGGGTTGCACAGAGGACAGCAGAGAGCCAAGGCTGAGGAGGGGAGGGACGGGCAAGACGAGACGTGAGAGGACAGAGAGAGTCAAGGGAGGAGGTGAGGGAGGAGAACAAAGATGAAGTAGCACAGTTGACAGGTAGATTTGAAAAACAATCAATGGAAGGCAAGAGAGTGAGGGCAGTAGAGGCAAGGGTGGAGGGGGAGACAGAGCGGAGATTACGGCGGAAGGTGACAGAGGGAGTGGGTGGAGAGGGGAGGGAGGGAAGGGAAAGGGAGAAGGAGATGAAGTGGTGGTCCGAGATGTCCATGGGTGTCACGGAGAGTGTCGAAGGGGAGCAGCCTCTAGAGAAGATCTAGCTGGCGGCCAGCCCTGTGAGTGGGGGGAGATGGGGAGAGAGAGAAGTTAAAAGAGTGAAGGAGAGGAAGAAATCCGGCACAGTGGGAAGGGTTGGAGAGGTGAACGTTGAAGTCTCCCAGGAGGATGGTAGGCGAGGACAGCGAGGGGAGAGAGGAGAGAAGAAAGTTGAGTTCATCCAGGAAGGAGGTGAGTGGACCAGGGGGACGGTAGAGAACTAGAAGGAAGAGGTGAGAGGGAGAGGTGATTTCCACTGCATGGAATTCAAAGCTGTGGGTCGAGATAGAGGAGAGAGAGGGTGGGACAGAGAAGAGGAGAGAAGGGGAGAGCAGGAGCCCTGTTCCTCCTCCCTGCCCAGTAAGACGAGGAGAGTGGGACAGGACGAAGAGAGAAGATAAGGCAGCAGGAGTGGTAGAGTTGTCTGGGAGATCCATGTCTCAGTGAGAGCGAGGAAATCCAGAGACTGGTGGGAAGCGAAGGCAGAGATGAAGTCGGCCTTGTTGGAAGCTGAGTGGCAGTTCCATAGGCCTCCAGAGAGTGGGGTAGCAGGGAGGGAGGAGGAGGGGGGGAGAGGCAGAGAGATGAGGTTGGAGGGATTAGGAAAACAATGGTGCACGCTGCACGCCGAGAGGAAGGAGAGAACAGGACAGGAATCGGAGAGACTGTTGCCTGTTGCCTGTTGTTGCTGTGTGTGGCGTCACCTCACAGGAGTCCCCACAGCTAGAGTCCCTGCCCTTTGTAATTGGGGCCCTTCAGAAAGGTGGCACTGAGGCTGCTGGCGCTGAGGGCTACGGGGCTGTTAAATACGTCACATGTAATTAATTGGGACACAAACACCTGTGTTGCGTTGAATGACACAAGGCTGGTCAGGATGGCCCTCCCTCCCACGCAGGACTGCTAATAGCACAATTACTGGCCGCTTAATATCTGAATACAGACAAAGACGGTGCCAGGTACACGCAGTTACACTGAACAATAGCTCCTAATAATGTTAAACAAATGCTAAATAATCACAGCCTACACAGTGTAACGCTTCTGATTGCAGACAGGACGTGACGAGTGCGCTGGGTTACTGACTAAATTCACTAACAAACAGTCGTTGCTTTTCCGACAATACAGGTGCAAGAGATACAATTCGTAGCTGAACAACAAACCACGTAAACAGTCTATGTAACCTAACTAAACGAGGAAACATGAGAGAAAGCGATACTTAGCTGCGGCGACTTGAGCGACTTCTCAGCTGGCTTGTCCGAGAGTCCAGTGGCAACGACACAACAAACCGGCTAATTTAAGCTGTATTAGACAATAAACTCACAAGGCTGGTCAGGATGGCCCTCCCTCCCAAGGTGTGAGAATATGTCCAGTCTGCTGTGACCTGTGCCTGTCAGTGCTATCATTGTTTCTCTAAAACATCCTGTTGATTTTCTGTTCATAATCGACTTTTCACTGCCCTGTCAAACTCTGTCCTCTCACTCACACAATCCCTTCACCTCTCAACCTAATTCTCCATTTGTAGATTGTTAATGCCCCAACGAAATAGAACCTTCCTGATTGGTTGTTGTGGTCTTTACAGACGCCAGTCATTTATTAACAACCAATAACTGTTCAGAAAGGCTTGACACAGGCAAACACAATCACCTCACACATCATTCATGTCTAATCAAGCTGCAGCGCTGCCAGAGCGCAAGGGTTAAACTCGCACCGGGTCTGTAGCTCAGTGCTGGAAAAAGGACGAGCAGGCAAATCCCGGACATTTTTAGATCATTAAAAAATACGACATGACGGAAATTAAATGACCGAAAAAGTCTGGTAAAAAGTGGATGTATGCTAACCCTAAACTAGTGTATCATGTATCACCATTCATTAATTGGCAATGCCATAACAGAAATAAAGTGCAGCACAGCAAGAGTCCCCCGCCTCCCTGGCTCTGCTCCTGACTGTTGCTGAGAGTCTCTTTTCAGGAGGATCATCTCTGACTCTGTTCCCTCAGATCAGAGCCCTTAACAATCCTCACTGACCCCCTGTCACTGAGACAGTGTTGTAGAGTCGCTCAGAGCCCTTAATAATCCTCACTGACCCCCTGTCACTGAGACAGTGCTGTAGAGTCACTCAGAGCCCTTAATAATCATCACTGACCCCCTGTCACTGAGACAGTGCTGTAGAGCCGCTCAGAGCCCTAAATAATCCTCACTGACCCCCTGTCACTGAGACAGTGCTGTAGAGCCGCTCAGAGCCCTTAATAATCCTCACTGACCCCCTGTCACTGAGACAGTGCCGTAGAGTCTGTTGTGTCTGTACTCCCAATGTTTTCTATTGTTTTCCCACAGCTGACGTGACTCTGGACCCTGATACAGCACACTGTAGACTGACCCTGTCTGAGGATGGGAAGAGAGTGAGACAGGGAGAGTGGCAGTGTCTCCCTGACAATCCACAGAGATTTAATCACTGGTCCTGTGTCATGAGCAGAGAGAGCTTCACCTCAGGGAGACACTACTGGGTGGTGGAGGTGAATGTAGACTGGGGAATAGGAATCACCAGAGAGTCTGCCCAGAGGAGAGGATACTTCAGATTCACTCCCCAGCAGGGCTACTGGGGTCTGAGATGTGACTCATCTTCTCCCTCTGCTCTCACTGACCCTGAGACCCCCCTCCCTCAGAGTCTGCTGCCCAGGATGCTGGGGGTGTGTGTGGATATTGAGGAGAGACGGGTCTCCTTTTACAGAGTGGAGTCCAGGGATCATATCTACACCTTCACTGACATGCAGATCAATGAGGGAGAGAAGATCTATCCAGTCTTCTACACCTGGGATGAGAGCGCAGACCTTGTGATTCTGCCTCCTGTTGCCTCTGTAGATGAAACAGATCAGTGACTGAAGCCAGTCTGACAGCTGATACACTGAACACACAGATAATCTCCTGTTTACACTCTGATACTCTCTATACTGTGTATTTAGTGAGACTTGAACTGGACATTAATCATGAATCTTTATTATTATTATTATTTTTATTATTATTATTATTATTATTGTTATTATTGTTATTATTATTATTATTGCTACTGCTACTGCTATGGTTACTTCTGAAATAATTGTTAAAAGCAATAGCATCAGTGTATTGCTGTGTTTATAGTGTACGAGCCAGTTAGCTTGTTCCCCTTGTTATTATTTAGAAGACATACAGTGAGGGAAAAAAGTATTTGATCCCTTATCAATCAGCAAGATTTCTCGCTCCCAGGTGTCTTTTATACAGGTAACAAGCTGAGATTTGGAGCACTCTCTTAAAGGGACTGCTCCTAATCCTAAGAGCTGTCCAAAGATGTCAGGGACAAGATTGTAGACCTACACAAGGCTGGAATGGGCTACAAGACCATCGCCAAGCAGCTTGGTGAGAAGGTGACAACAGTTGGTGCGATTATTCGCAAATGGAACACAAAATAACTGTCAGTCTCCCTCGGTCTGGGGCTCCATGCAAGATCTTACCTCGTGGAGTTTCAATGATCATGAGAACGGTGAGGAATCATCCCAGAACTACACAGGAGGATCTTGTTAATGATCTCAAGGCAGCTGGGACCATAGTCACCAAGAAAACAATTGGTAACACACTATGCCGTGAAGGACTGAAATCCTGCAGCGCCCGCAAGGTCCCCCTGCTCAAGAAAGCACATGTACAGGCCCATCTGAAGTTTGCCAATGAACATCTGAATGATTCAGAGGAGAACTGGGTGAAAGTGTTGTGGTCAGATGAGACCAAAATCGAGCTCTTTGGCATCAACTCAACTCGCCGTGTTTGGAGGAGGAGGAATGACCCCAAGAACACCATCCCCACCGTCAAACATGGAGGTGGAAACATATGCTTTGGGGGTGTTTTTCTGCTAAGGGGACAGGACAACTGCACCGCATCAAAGGGACAATGGATGGGGCCATGTACCGTCAAATCTTGGGTGAGAACCTCCTTCCCTCAGCCAGGGCATTGAAAATGGGTTGTGGATGGGTATTCCAGCAATGACCCAAAACACACAGCCAAGGCAACAAAGGAGTGGCTCAAGAAGAAGCACATAAGGTCCTGGAGTGGCCTAGCCAGTCTCCAGACCTTAATCCCATAGAACATCTGTGGAGGGAGCTGAAGGTTCGAGTTGCCAAACGTCAGCCTTGAAACCTTAATGACTTGGAGAGGATCTGCAAAGAGGAGTGGGACAGAATCCCTCCTGAGATGTGTGCAAACCTGGTGGCCAACTACAAGAAACGTCTGACCTCTGTGATTGGCAACAAGGGTTTTGTCACCAAGTACTAAGTCGAAGGGGTCAAATACTTATTTCCCTCATTAACATGCAAATCAATTTATAACTTTTTTGAAATGCGTTTTTCTGGATTTTTGTGTTGTTATTCTGTCTCTCACTGTTAAAATACACCTACCATTAAAATTATAGACTGATCATTTCTTTGTCAGTGGGCAAACATACAAAATCAGCAGGGGATCAAATACTTTTTTCCCTCACTGTATATGTTGTAATTGTCTATGACACATTTACAGTAATTGTGCAGTGTCTCTTTAAGAATCCGAGCTTTATGTCGCTCTGTGGCTCCTGTGCTTCTATATATATGTTGTAAAATAAGTTTCTCTTATTAATTCAGTTATTAGTTCAGCTCTGCAGCCTCACGGGTTTCTAACCGAGTGAAACACCTTAGTTCATTTAGGAAATCAACATGTTAATAAGTTTCTAATTGTTACTATGAATATCATGTAAATACTTGTATATAGTATGATGTGTTTATTTTGCTACGAGTCTGTGTGTAATGACAGAGATGCACGTCACCCATCCCAGCCCAAGATAAACTGTCTAATAGGCCGCATGGCCGCCTCTCGTTTGTAAACTTTCTCATTTTTGCTGCTGCTATAGTTCGCTTGTCTTCAGCTGTTGGTAGCCGATGGCATGTAGGCCTATACCCCGGTGGACAAAAACATCCAGACCTTTTTTTTTTTTTTTTTTTTTTTTTATTGCTTCACATACAGATAAACATATAATAAACAGCATCCAGACCTTTTTAATGGTGTCTGATCAAAGCACTGTTGACTTTGTGTTACCTTTACTCTGGTTGTATTGGCTATCCACTCCGCTCAAGAATCAGCAACCCTGAAGAAAACAAATACAATCTGAAAATGGGAGATTTTTCAAAGGACATCTTTCAAACATTATCGCCCACATTGAGAGGTTTCTATTGCTATTGGAAAATGATGTATGTTTTTTTTAATAAACTTAAAAACCTATATTTACCTTGATATTCTGATATTTTGTACAGAAATCCGTCCGCTATTATAATTAAAATTATAAAAATTTACAAATTGACATTTATAAAAACGTAATCTGAATGAAAAAACCTGTAGAGAATATATTAATATGCTTGAATGTATGCTTATTAACTCTAATGTCTATTGTGACGTCAGTCTCAGCTGATCTTCACATTGATAGAGAAAGTCACTCAACAGCCTGTAGAACTCCGGCGCAACTTGTTGCTGGAGGCGGGGCTTCAGTCAAGCTGTCAGGGAGCGAATTGGCTGGAGCTGAAACAGCGCTGCACTCTGACTGGCTGGTTTTGAGGCTGAGTGACATGTGGATCCTGCTGAAGTTACTGTAGAGAAATGGCGTCTGTGCTGTGGATTTGCTGTCCAGTAGCTGTGAATTGAGCTTCATTGCCGTGTCTGTACTGACATGATCTCCCTTGTGTCCACACCAGTATCAGAAAGAGCTGAACAGCATTGTCCCTTATATTATTTTATTATTATTTTTATTTCTTGGCAGATGCCCTTATCTAGGGTTACTTACAACATTCTGATTATACAGTGCCTGTTTAAGCTGGTCTTTTGCTAAACCTGTATATGTGTGTATTGGTTTATTTGTTCCATTCTGTTGAATTTACAGTTGGGCATTTCACCGTTCCAGCAGGCCTTATGGTTTGATAATGCTAGATCTGGAAGCTGATTGTCTGTTACAATAGTTTTTTTTTTTAATACACAGCGCACGAGTGGGGATTATACTGCTACCAGTACTAGCCTACTACTACAACTGATAATAATAATAATATTAATGGCAATGCTGCGTGTGTTCTTATTGGTTCAGTTAGTGTGTTATCAGAAAGTGTTGGCATGTTGTTCAGAGGGTTTATCTGAGCTGCTCTACCTGTCTGTTCAGGTAGAATTAAAGTAAAAACTTCATGTGTAGCTGTGAACACTGGGTCTAGCTCTCAATTACTTATTAGAATTGAAGTAATAATTTCCTAAATCAGACCCTTTGAATTATTTTTAACGGTAGGGGTATCACATTAAGTATAAAATTGTATAAGGAAATTATTATCTTAATAGGAACCAACTTTTTATCAGTTACACAATTTAAAGATTCAAATATAGGGCACTTTTTCGAAAGGGGGGGCTGCGGAGGATTTGACCTTTGACCTGAACTTGAGTTGAACTCGGGGGGGGGGGGGGGGGCCTTCCTAGGGGGGGTTAAGGGGGATTTGACATTTTGACCTTGAACTTGAGTTGAACTCGGGGGGGTCCCTTCCTAGGCTAGTGAAGCTCCAAAAGAGTTGTATTTAAGTCCCCCCGATTTATTTAGTAGAATAGCTATTTTTCCCTAAGAGAGTGAAGCTCCAAAAGAGCTCTATTAAAGCCCTCCCGATTCTTTATTAACATAGATACTTCTACTTAAGCGAGATCCGCAAGGCTGTCTCTTCAACAGGGCCAAAGCTGTTACCTCTTTCAAATGGACAAGGGTCCTGTTGGTCTGGAGCTTTCTGAGCAAGTGGGGGTGGCGAGGAGCTGTCTACGTCTTTAGTAACCTCGGATCGGTGAAGAATTAGTATATTTGGGGGCGGAGTTGACAGGGCACTGAAGAAATAGCCTATCACGTTAGAGTTTGGTCTGAAGAATTTAAATATTTGCGGGCGGAGCTAACAGGGCACCAGAGGAATGTACAAGGGGGTGGGGGGTCTTCACCTGTTTTTCAAGCCCTCCAAAAGATTTGTATTTAAGCCAGACTGTTTCTTTAGTAAAATATATATTTTTCTCTTTACACGTGTGAAGTGATTCTGGGTCTTCAGCATGTCCGACTGTATCTACAAGAAAACACCCGAGAGGAAAACCCGGGCTAGGGTTCCTTCACGATATGATGTGAGACTCGACCGAATCTGGGTTCTGGAGGATGATGAGACAAGGCGTGGGTACCGTTTTAAAATGGACAAGGGATATGTCGGTCTGGAGCTTTTTGAGTTAAGAGCTGGTGAGGAGATGTCTACGCCTTTTGTAACCAGAATTGAGTACACTTACGAGGATTGGATGCATGTAAAGGACTGGACAAGGGAAGGGGATGTGGATAAAGCATTAGAGGTGTTGAAATAGAGATCGTGAAACTGCACCACTGCCTCTGATGTTTGAAAGTCACGACTGGGAAAGCGCTCTATCTGTGAATCATAGTAGAACTGTAATGACTCTAACTATGACAGGGTACAACAGAATCGTGTTTAGGAAAACACGCTGTGCCAAACAAATTAGCTTTTTTTACGATGCTGAACCTATTTTTATGGATCCTGAGGATGAAAATGAATATGTTACTGAAATTGATTTCTACGCCCAGGATTGGTCGAAAATGAAAACGGTCATAAAATAAATGAATGAGGGTTTTGACTCTGTTAAAAAGAGACTTTATTTCAACAGCGAGGATGGGCAAAAATGTGGCGGGGGTTGGTTGCATGCTGCCAAAGACATCGACAATGACTTTGTCGACATTACCCCCACGCCCCCACCCATCTAGCTGTGATGTAATACATGACGTAGTAAAACTATTGTATAAAAGTAGCCACCCTCCTTGCTCTTGGTTTAGATGAAAAGAGCATGTCTGTTTCGAGACTCTAAAACCCTCTTACGAATGAGGACCTCCCTTGGTCCTACAAGCCGGACATTTTATACCAGCCTTAGCGCTCTTACTGCAGCTACCAGCCACTACCTCAAGACGAAACAGCCCGCTGTTCAATGGAAGTAACGACTAACACCACCGACTCCCCGGTTCAAGAGAACCCTGTAGCGTTATGTTGGGTGTATTTGGATAAGAGCATTTGGGCTCTGAGCTGAAGCACTGATCTAAAGAAGACCTCTGCCCCCCCAAAGTTATCAGATTTCCTTAGCTCATCAGCTTGGAACTGGTTTGCATCAAAGTGACAGTTTTGGGGAGGATGGCACCAAGAAGAGGCCAAATAGTTTGGAATTCTGCTATGAGATGTCTGGAGAAAGGGGCCTGTAGGTGATAAAAACTCTTTGAAGTGGATGAGAGCCGAAATCCCGACTTAGAGCTACGAACCCAGGCCAACCGGCATTTCCAAAAGATGGCATGGATTGACATCAGTCATAAATCAAGCCCCCCTCCAATAGGACACTGGGGGCTGTAACTGAAATCCAATCTCAAGAACTCAGGGACCAATCACCTATTGATCTGACAGACTATAAGGAACAGCGGACAGTCTTTCACTCTCTCTCTCTCTCTCTCTCACCTGAACCAGTAACTCGCTGCCACAGCTCAACCTGTAGCTCTGTTGCCAGAACCGGAACCAGAAACCAACCAAGTCTTTGCCGGCAACAGAAGAGTTAAACTGGGAGAAGGAGATTGAGCCGTACGAAGAATTCTTTTAAAGGACTTTATTAAATAAAGAACTTTACAGACTGCGCATGCCCGCCTGTGCCCACCTGATCAGTGGAGTTTTACAGCTGGACAATTGACTAAGTCGACTGTATACGAAAGTGTCAGTCATTTAAATAGCTATTGAGTCTTAAGAAACTTGACCCTTGGAACAAACAGGGCCCTGCTTTCCTCAAAGACTTTGTCTTCAAGTAACTACGGTGGAACCCCTGCTTACAAAGAAGATTTTGTGCACAACCTTGGAGCCTTCAAACCAGTGGAAAATCTGTTTGGAAAAGAGTCTACTTTCGCGAAACCCCAACTTCCAGGTGCATCGACTGAGTGGCAGTTCTTGGACAAAGCCGAACCGGACTGCCTTTGTTCCAAACCACACGGACCTCGTGCCGTGTGCTGTTATCTGAGCCCGAAGACAGAGAGGCCTCTCTGCGACGAAGTTCAGATAAGTTTAACAGTTTGGAGTTCATGATTCATAACATTTGAGAAATCAATTAGAAATGTTAATCTGTGATTCATAACTATAGAATGTGTAATATCATTTAGTTTTCTTAAATATAAATGTGTGTTGCATTAAACTGTTTTGTTGATAATTTTAGAAATAAAATCTGTCAACGTCGAGAAATATCTTCTCATTCCTGTTTAACTGTTTAGTCTGAAATTGACACAAGTTAATAGACATTAGATTATTGGTGGCGCTGCCTATCCTTAATCATTGAATAATAATCAGTTAAGGGAAATTGTGGTAACAAGTAATGATAGGATCTTTCTCGGCACCTAAACGTAAATGAGACCGATATATATATATATATATAACGAGAAGTTACCTGACATAAATACTAACCTGCATAGTTATTTAATGTCTGACTAATTATACTAACGAGAGACTCACCTTCGTCTTACTAACCGGTATTGTAGTCAATGTGTTTATAACCTTTTTTTGTTTAACGATTTGTGTTATCATATGCGATCCCATGGTCTTTGATTTGGTCATGGAAGTGATTTGTCTTTGATTTGTTGATCTAGAGTGAATTTTAATTAGTTTTTCCCTTTTGTATAATTAGTGTAGTGCTACATTTAGTCTTTGTTTTGAATAAATTTGACAATTTATATCTTTGGAATTGGTGTCTGCGTCCAATTATTACAGAAATTGAGTTCTACAAGATTCCAGGATTCGTGATAAGGTGATACTATAACTTCACTTCTTTAATTGAAATTTATAAGTGTACCTTACGCTACAACCCGAACATCGCTGCTTTTGCGGCGGCGTCTCAGGGGAGCTGTACTATGGCTCTAGAAACACCTCAACCAGCGCTGAGCAAACCAATGATCATCAAACTTGAGTCTTGATGCGTGACGAAGGCGACGGTTTTAGACCAGAGGTCCACGCTGAAGTAAGTAGAATTATTAAGAACGCCCTGGTGTATATACTGAATGCTCTCATCGATCGAGCACATCAGAGAGAAACTCAACCAGCTGTTCGACGAGTTGGATGAGAGCAGCAGAAAAACCTCCGGCAAGCTGAAGGAATATTTCTTCCGTAAAGAAAATAAAGCAGAGTACAAGGAGAAGGAATTTCATCTGTACGAAACTGACTCAGAGGCTGAAAGCAACTGAAAGCACCTGAAGATGGGGAATGTTCTGGATTGTTTCTGTAACCGGATTTGTCGCCAACAAACTGCAAAAAATCTGAGGGCCCTATTATACAAAGTATTGGAAAGAAAGTGGCCGACGAGCGCCTTTTCTCTACAGATTTGACTGTCGACAATGCTCAACTTTTAAACCTGGAGCATTTAATGGATGATGTGAAAAAGACTGAGGGTTATGAAAACTGGGCGGCTATGATCGCTGTTGCAAGGAACGATGTTAGACCATTTCATCAACATTTATATAATCTTTTACAAGTCATGTATAATGAACGGTTGTTTATTTTTAAAATAGCACATATTATTGTTTTATACATGTATGTAATCGATGTGTGTACTTATAAAATAAAATCCGGCGTAGTAGTGGATATAGAGCAAGTAACCAATCAGTTGATATCTTTTTGTTTAAATAATGGGAAAATTTGCTGTATGTGTTATACTTTTCTCAATTGCTAAAAATGGGTTTGTACTCTGAAAATGAATAAAAGAGCCATTTTCTAAATACTTTGGTCATTGTTTTTTTTTGTGCTCTTACAGAATGTCTCGACAAGCTCCTAGGATGAAGGATTTGTACTACAACCCAGCCAAAGTAGGGAGGTTGGGGGGTCATAAGGGATTCCGGAGAGGGCTGTCAGAGCAGGGTATTAAGGCAGATAAGATAAGTGTGGCCGAGTGGTTGTCTGCGCAAGATGCTTACAGCCTACATAAACCGGCTAGAATTAACTTTAAAAGAAATCGTGTGTATGTTTCAGACATAGATTCACAATGGCAGGTGGATCTAGTGGATATGTCAAATTTATCAAAACATAATAAAGGGCACACATTCATGTTGACGTGTATAGATATATTATCAAAATATGCGTGGGTGCGAGTGTTGAGGAATAATACCGGCGTTGTTGTTACGCAGGCCTTTAAAGATATACTCTTGCAGGGGCGCTGTCCTAAAAAACTACAGTCTGATAAAGGTAAAGAGTTTCTCAATAGAGAATTCCAGAATCTTTTGAAAAGACACAAAATACATCATTTCACCACAGGAAACGAGCTTAAGGCCTCAATTGTGGAGAGATTTAACAGAACTATAAAGACAAAAATGTGGAGATACTTCACAGCTAACAATACTCAAACGTATCTCGATAGAGTTCAAGAGTTTGTGAATGCTTTCAACAACAGTTATCATAGAAGTATTAAAATGAGACCTGTAGAAGTGGATAAGAGTAATTCTTTTAAGGTCTTTAAAAATGTCTATGGTCCATTTAAAGCCTCAAAGAAACAGGTTTACAAGTTCAAAGTAGGAGATATTATAAGAGTTTCAAAGCTACGGAGACCCTTTGTAAAAGGTTATGAGCAAACTTTTTCGGATGAATAGTTCACCATTACCGAACGTGTGCCTCGAACCCCGCTGGTGTACAGGTTAAAAGACTACAACAGGGAGTCTATAGAAGGTACTTTTTATGAGGAGGAGTTACAAAATATTGTAGTGGGGAATAATAGCATATTCAGAGTAGAAAAGATTTTCGGGAAAAAAACTGAAAACAGGAAAAAATATGTGCTGGTAAAATGGGTGGGGCGGCCTGAAAAGTTCAATAGCTGGGTTTTGGCTAGTGCGGTGCAGGATATACGGCCAGTATACAAGTGAAAGCTCATGGGGGATCTTTCATTATGGGTCATGAAGATGGAAGAGGGAGGATTCTATGTGACGCTGCCTAGTAACGCGTCCCTTGACATTTATCCTAACAACACCATTTCTAGTTTTACGGTCAAATTTGTAAAACCTATAGAACTGCGGGGGCCCTGGGAGGTGGGGTTGTCGGAAATACAGTACCCCCACACTTGGGCTGTAGTACGCGATGAAGACTCGGTCTTTTCAATTTTTTACGTCGGAGTTAAAAAACAGTGGACTTTCACATAACAAGACGGTTATTATGAAAATATTGAAAAATTATTAGAAGAAATGAACAAACAGATCTCTGGAGGGAAACAACCTGTCAGATTACATTACAGTTCGGTTATTCTATGATAAGAATTAAAACCAGCTGTAACCTAGGCCGGATTTTAGGGTTTTACGCCAACAAGGAGGATGAATTTAAGGATATAATAGCTCCATACACCGCGGATATCCATGCAGGATTTTACACCCTTTATATCTACACGGACATAATTTCACACCAGAGGGTGGGGATAGTTACATCCCCCTTTTAAGAAATATACATATTAAGGGTAAAAACAACGATGTGGTCACAATTACTTATGACAAGCCACACTACGTACCTGTCTCCAAGACTCATTTCGACAATATTACGATTGAAGTGAAATCGGATCAGAATATTGACATACCCTTCCGTTTTGGTAAGGTTATAAGCAAACTACATTTTCGACCTGTGAAACATTGTGTACACGGCTAAAATGACTATCATGAGGGGTTATGTCGATCCTAAAGACTATGTGAACTATTACAAAATGCAGGCCGGTAACGGTTTGCCAGGGTTCGCTGGGGCTAATGTAATATATGGGAGCGGAATAGGTGGACTCTTTCGAGGACTTTTCAGGATGGCTATGCCTCTTCTCAGGAGAGGTTTTGATATAGTGAAACTGCATCTTAAATCAGCTGCCAAACACATCGTAAGTGATGTGATCAGCAGCGCTATGGCCAGATCCAACAACAACGATAATCAGGAGGGTTCGGGTCTAATGGTCCTGGCCAGAGGCTCTCATAAAAGACGACGCCCACCCAGAGGGCGGAGAGTGGTAGCTAACAAAAGACAGAGACTTACTTATTCAACGACAGACCGTAGTAGAACTCGTAAGAGTAGGCAGCCTAAAAAGAAGAAGAAGAAGAAGACCGTTAAAAGAAAACCTAAAAGAAAGTCAAGAACCTGTTCGGGATATATATTTTAATCATGGCTTTTGGACACAACATGTCGGAAGAATGTGTGAAATCAGAACTGGATCTGTTTACGGTCCCTTACACACAAATGAGTATTGATAAAAGCATCTATGTGGAGATTCTGTCTCTTTCGGCCATTTCAGAATCCGCCCCTCTGGAATTTTTCATAACCGGTAATGGTGAAGATTATTTAGATTTGAATAATACCCTTATTTTACTCACTTGTGACTGAAGAAGGACAGGCTATCGAGAGGGAGGCCAAAGTGGGGGTTATCAACTACCCGGTGGCCACCATCTTCTCGCAAGTGGATGTAACCCTGGGGGATAGACTGATAAGTCAAAGCAGTAATACATACCCCTATAGAGCACTAATGGAGTGTATACTTAATTATAGCGAGGAGACTCTAAACAAACAGTTCAGCCCCGGGCTGTTTGCCAAAGACACACCGGCCGCCATGGATGTCAAGGATCCAGGTGGTACCAAAAAAAGAGCAACATTTTCTACAGCAAGTAAAACAATTGAGCTTTTTGGTCATGTTCATTCAGACATATTTTTTCAAGAGAAACTGATGCTCAACGGGGTTGATATTAAGATAAAAATGATTCGGAACAAAAATTAATTTTGTCTGATGAGCGATGATGATGAAAAATATAAAAATATTATTTTATCGGCCTCTCTGTTTGTTAAAAAGGTGTCTGTTTCACCGGCTGTTAAACTAGGCCACACTCAGGCTCTAATGATCACTAACGCCAAGTACCCCAGATGAAAGTCTATATGAAAGTGCACAGCATCGCGGCAGGAACTCGCGTTATGAATCAGGAAAACCTCTTCCTCGGACTCACTGGCTATGTGGAGTTGTGGTTCCCAGTTTACTTCAGGTTCTGCACTTCTCACCAGGCAGGTGAAGACATTGGACTGTTACTCAGTTACTGGGATTTTCACGCACAACCATTTCTAGAGTTTACAAAGAATGGTGTGAAAAGGGAAAAACATCCAGTATGCAGCAGTCCTGTGGGCGAAAATGCCTTGTTGATGCTAGAGGTCAGAGGAGAATGGGCCGACTGATTCAAGCTGATAGTAGAGCAACTTTGACTGAAATAACCACTCGTTACAACCGAGGTATGCAGCAAAGCATTTGTGAAGCCACAACACGTACAACCTTGAGGCGGATGGGCTACAACAGCAGAAGACCCCACCGGGTACCACTCATCTCCACTACAAATAGGAAAAAGAGGCTACAATTTGCACAAGCTCACCAAAATTGGACAGTTGAAGACTGGAAAAATGTTGCCTGGTCTGATGAGTCTCGATTTCTGTTGAGACATTCAGATGGTAGAGTCAGAATTTGGCGTAAACAGAATGAGAACATGGATCCATCATGCCTTGTTACCACTGTGCAGGCTGGTGGTGGTGGTGTAATGGTGTGGGGGATGTTTTCTTGGCACACTTTAGGCCCCTTAGTGCCAATTGGGCATCGTTTAAATGCCACGGCCTACCTGAGCATTGTTTCTGACCATGTCCATCCCTTTATGACCACCATGTACCCATCCTCTGATGGCTACTTCCAGCAGGATAATGCACCATGTCACAAAGGTCGAATCATTTCAAATTGGTTTCTTGAACATGACAATGAGTTCACTGTACTAAACTGGCCCCCACAGTCACCAGATCTCAACCCAATAGAGCATCTTTGGGATGTGGTGGAACGGGAGCTTCGTGCCCTGGATGTGCATCCCACAAATCTCCATCAACTGCAAGATGCTATCCTATCAATATGGGCCAACATTTCTAAAGAATGCTTTCAGCACCTTGTTGAATCAATGCCACGTAGAATTAAGGCAGTTCTGAAGGCGAAAGGGGGTCAAACACAGTATTAGTATGGTGTTCCTAATAATTCTTTAGGTGAGTGTATATATATATATATATATATATATATATATATATATATATATATATATATGTTGTAAAATAAGAGTTTCTTATTAATTAAGTTGTTAGTTCAGCTCTGCAGCCTCATGGGTTTCTGACCGAGTGAAACACATTAGTTAATTTAGAAAATCAACATGTTAATAAGTTTATAATAATTACTATGAATATCTTGTAAATATCTGTAAATACTTTTATACGTGTGGAATAAAAGTTAGATTTGCTTTATTTTGCACTAAAAAAATAAAATAAAATCTGAAAATGGGAGATTTTTCAAACGTTATCACCCACATTGAGTGGTTTCTATTGCTATTGGAAAACGTTTTTTTTTTTTTAATAAACTTAAAAACCTATATTTACCTCAGGATTGTGATATTTTGTCCAGTAATTCCCAACATAATTTGAATGAAAAAACATATGGAAGAGCCCTGGGGCCACGTTGAAAAAAATAAATAGAATTTCGACTTTACAAAATGAAATGTCGACTTTCAGAAACTAAATGTCGACTTTACAAAAACAAAAATCAACTTTCAAACTCGAAATTTTGACTTAAAAACTCGAATTTTCGACTTTCAAACTCGAAAGTGCGACTTTTAAACACAGCTCCTGTCTAAAGAGGAATGACAGGTAACTGAAGGGAACCAATACCGTGGCGTATGTATGGCTTGAGATTAAATGGTTGATGATAGCAACATTATTGATTTTCTCTGGGATGGGGGAGTTGAAGAAAACCTACTTGGAGTTTTGTTTAAATATTCTATTGACTATCATTGCTAATAATGGTTCACAGTTGCACACATCATTTGTCTGCTGCATATGAATGAATCATTTTGGAGGCCTACTTTTGTTTTAATTTTTTAATAAACTCCTAAATATAAATGGCAATATGTTAGGATCAGTTTCAGGATTTGGGTTATCTAAATGAGTTAAGCATGTAAAAATGAAGGAGCAGTAAAAAAACTACAAAATTACAACAACAAATACATTAATACGTATTTCATATAGACTATGCATTATGTACCTTTATTTAATTATGTGTAGTTGTGCAAGCAAGACTGACCTTGTTTAAATGGGCTACAACAACAAGAAAATTTACATTTAGGCAGTCAAACCGGTTAAATAAATAAATTAGTTTATTTTGTCTCTTGCATTGAACGGGAGACTCACTTATTAGGAGCTAATGATTAATGCATGAGACTGGACATGTCTTGACCTCAGTTGTACAAATTTTACAAATACATTTGAATATATATATTCGAGTTTTGAAGTTGAAATTTCTAGTTTGAAATTCGAATTTAGTATATAAAGATAAACGAATGCCACATGCAGACCTGAACACGGTTTTGTGGGCTTTTGAAATATTAATGAGTTTGAGTAAACAAACCCTTGTACAGCTCTGCCATATTGATTGTATGCTGCAAGTGTCACTGTAGTCTGCAATGTTTTAAGTTATAGGTTTGTATATTGTGTTAAATAATATGGTGAAATGATGCAGAGACACAAAATACATCCAAAATCTACATGAAAATTATTATTTTTCAAATTGTATTACATTTTAGAGGCATACTGCATTTCAACATATTTTGATAGACTTTTAATTTATTCCCGTTCGCAGTTTAACTGTGTATGTCTGTCCTACCATTTAAGTACACAATTTACAAGAGTGGTACAGACCTAAGTACAAACTCCTGCCTGAAATACTGTTCATAACTATTTATATATAAGTCCAAGGTACCAGACAAGATTATATTTGAGAGAGAGGCTCGAGAGAGACATATAAAACAATTCAAGCTATTAAATGATACACTATAGAAACAGAGCATACTCACTTCCTTACTTTAAATACATTGAAAACATACATTTCATAATGTGTACAAAGGTTTCTTGTTTGCCTAATTTAAAAAATAATCAGTATGGGTATTACTGTACTGTAATTATCTGTCAATAAATGTTTCTGATATTATTATTGTTATTATTTTTATTTCTTGGCAGATGCCCTTATCCAGGGCGACTTACAACATAAGTGCAAAAATACAGAGAAGTACAAGACATCAATCATTACAAATTCAATTTAGCTAAAACAGCAATTCAGAATAATACATTTTACAAATTCCAATTTACACTTTACACAAGTACAGTAAGTGAGGTCCTACATCCTGGACGGTGAAGCTAAGTGCTGTCAAGATGTAGGGTTACAGACCAGGGCTACGGGAAAGGGAGCAAGGAGGAAAACAATCAAGAACGCAAGGAGCATAATAAGCTGAGGTGCTATCTAGCAGGGATAGAGGACTAATATTACAAGTGCTGTCGGAAGAGATGCGTCTTGAGTGAGCGCCGGAATGAGGTCAGGGACTCTGCTGTTTTGACTTCGGTGGGCAGGTCGTTCCACCACTTAGGGGCCAGGGATGAGAAGGAGCGGCTCTGGAGGAAGGAGAGTGGAGAGGAGGCAGAGTTAGTCTTCTGATATTACTATATAAAGGAACAAAAAGCAATACATGATTATCTGCCTTTGTGGTTGTTATTATTATTATTATTATTATTCATTGGCAGATGCCCGTATCCAGGGCGACTTACAAAACATAAGCGAAATACAAAGTGCAAAAATACAGTTCAGTTAACCCATTCACATGTCAAAATATGTCGCTCATCTTTAACTATCATAGTCTACCTGTTTCAACATTAAACTTAAGAGTATATGTGTGTGTGTGCATATCAAAACTAAATAAACTAGGAAGTATACATTGCTGTATATTACAGTGTACTTTAATGAGAACAGATGACAAGCACCTCATACATATAAACCATATATTTAAAAAGTATTAAAATACTCCAAACATGTCACAGAATACATACCTGTATAATGTGAATTAACATTGGTTGATAATTTAGTGGCTGAAAGGTCTTTTGTGTGGAAAATATTGTCTCTTATTTTTCAGATTGACAGACATGTTGTGCTGTTGATGGATGATGTGTCACTAGCGAGATATATAAGGAGACCGAATCGCCTTATTCAATTACTGCAGATGCACAGAGCCTACGTCAAAACGAAAATTGGGACTTTTTGAAAAGCTCCGAAATAAACTCAAACTGAGAAAGGCTCAACTTGATACCAACGCAGATGATGATGACCAAGAACATTCACAAAGGGAAACACAAAATTGTTCAAAAAGTACACAGACTGTTGAAATAGGATGGGTAGATGAGGAGAGTGGTGTGATGAAACAAGTAAGAACAAAACAAGGAGGTGGAACAGGAAAAAATAGATAATGTTGCAGGGAAAGTCTCTTTTCCTTCCAGATGGAGAGTCCAGTAAAGGACACGAATCCTTGTTTGAATTTGATGTGACTGACTTTGAAGCAGAATTCCCTGGGCACAGATACTACCATTGGATGTATGTATGAAACTGTGAAGCTACCTAAATTAACATTCTACATTGCTACTGTGCTAAAAGAAAGACAAGTTGATCCCGATGGGATTTCACTGCCAGATGTCTTTGTCTCATCCGAAGCTGAAAAACAAAATGATATTCAAAATGAAAGAAATGTAAAAACGGTTGCAGACAAGCAAATACCTGAAGACTCCAGGAGTAAACGTCCACATACAGACAATGGACCACAAGTAGTCTTAGTGGAATTTCCTGCTGATGAAACCATCTATTGGCCAGAACAGATTTCCCCTGTTATTAGCCATTTTTCTGATTGTTGCACCTTGGAACTGTAATAAAAGTACCATTCATCAGACACATCTTCACTGCCAAAACATGGAAGGCTATTGGCAGGATTCTTGTAAAAGGCTACCAAGATTGTGGATAAATGCCTTCAAAACTTGCACTCTCTTTCTTTAAAGAAGCACTTTATGGTACTGTGTACAGTGATTTGACTGCCAATTTTCTTCAGTTTCTTAGTTATTCAGAGCGAGAAATTATCAGTCAAGCTTCAGATGATTATTCCTCTGTTGACAATGAATGACCTTCTGGAAACCCTCAATAACTATGGATGTTGTCAAATTCCCACTGAAGATAACTTCAGGAAAGACCCATAGATCACACCTGTGGAATGATCCTGCAACTTTCAGATGACTATGAGAATTTCACAGATTTCCAAATCGAGATCAATGCCATTCTTGAAAGCAATATCTGGCTGATGGACATTGTGTAAAGTACTTGGCAGCTGAGTGTCATGCCCAATACATCTGAGGGCCATATATATATATATATATATATATATATATATATATATATATATATATATTTTAAACTATTTTACTCTGCCAATTTTCTCACTTTTCAACCAAGTTTTAAATAACCATTTTTTTTTTGTATGGTGCTACAATGTAAATGTCAAAGTACATATTTTTCTTTATACATGAGGCAAGTAAGAAAGATTGAAGACCAATAAATAAATAATTCCATCCTCCCCTGCAGTCAGTTCTGTGTTTTACAACAGACAATAAATAGAATGTGAATTTCAGATTAAACTTAATATATGTAAACCATATTATTGACACTATTCATATAACCAACTGTTCCATGGAAACAGTATAGTAGAATTTAAACACTTTTGAAAAAAAATATAGATAAAAACACACACAAACCAACATTAAACAAAAAATGAAAAATGTAAACACATTTAAACACGTTCCTAAGAAATTAAAAACAAGTTTTACATTTGACGTTTAGAAGAGGTCAAATGTCAAAGGCCAGGAAATATGTTGATAGAGAATACATAGGTTTATATATGTGTTCAATAATTACCATAGTCATATATATATATATATCCTGTAAAGAGTAATAAACTATCAAATATTATTGGCAAATTGCCAAAATCCATTATCAGGACCTGGAAAGGTCAAAGGCTAAGAAAGGACATTTTTGGAAAGAGCATACATTGGTTCAGTAGTAATCTTTGCAAATACCTCATTATTTACCTATAAAAAGATCAAAGGTCACAGTGAAGGACATTTTGTTAGAACTGCACCTATGAGTTCCTATAAATGCTCAATAGTACCCATAGGGCTGGGCGATAAATCGATAACAATAATTATCGCGGTAATTACTTATCTCGATAACAATATAAAGACGTGTAGATACATTTTCGATAATGTCGATAATTCGGTACAGCAGTCCAGTTCACCTCTGACACAGCAGCAACGCGGAGGAGTGACAGTAGCCGTGCAGAGGAGCACACACTGAATCACTGCGCCTCGGACCGGCGGCTCAGTGCCGCGTCGGAAGATCATTTGTTGTGGAGGAGCAGAGCGATTGTGGGTTTGGTTTGTTTCACTTTAAAAACACAAAAACCGAAAACAACACTACGAGCGATAGAGCCTGATGTGGAAAGGACTGTCTATTTTATTATTCGTGCTTTACAGGACTGGAAACAGCGAATAAATACACGTTTCTGTTAGAGATACTAGAAGAGCTGGACGTGTAGAGACGACATTATATTCACACAAGCATGTTCCCATAAGAATACGTTTCCATGCGCGACAATAATACTAAATAGCGAATATGTATTGATATTAATATCGTCATCATTTGTGCTGGTATATATATGTATTTTAAACGCACAGTGACTCCCTTCACTTATTACTCTTACTACAGATTTGTAATGCAAACGATACTTTTGATCGTATTATTTTTCATTTACTTTTTTTTAAAATATATATAAATATAACCCTTTCTTCCCTGTTTGACCTGTCTTTTGGATTTCCTGCCCTACTACTTGTACCTTTTGCTTGTGACCTTGACTAAGTTTCCTGGGTCCCCTTCTTGATTTTGATTGCCTGCTCCTGACCTCACCTTTGTCCCTCCATGCAGCTGCACGTGGGTTCACTCTTCTAGTCCATGGTCAGGTGTTACAGAAATAATGCCAGTGTTGTCACTTTAAATTATTTAATTTTCATAGTGTTTCACTACACTATTGTTGATGAATTCAATACTACACAATTGTCTTCAGCAGTTGAGCAGATCTCATTACAATATTTTAAGATTTATAGCTTTCATTTCATGAGTGCATTCAAGATGTTTTCTGAAACTATTGCTTTGAAATGTAAACCTCTCTTTGAAATAGCCCAACACTGAAACCTTACTGTGTTTATGTTCAGATTTGTAAAATCATGTAAACATTTTTTAGTTTAGTTCATCTGACAATATGAAAGATACCAGTAACCTGCCTGAAGTTCATGAAAGCTGTGGTAACTGTTGGCAGGCTGGCCCTCAGTGTCCCTCCACTCTGAAGGAGGTCAGACCTGGCTGGATGCAGGTCAGAGGGCCAGTACCCTGAGCCTGCAGTGATCTGGACAGACAGGGACAGACATGACGTCACATCACTGTCCAGCACCACAGTGAAGATGGACAGTCAGGAGCGTCTCACTGTCAGCAGCTTCATCCCAGTCAGACAGGAGTCCAGTGTCTTCATCTGCCTGATTAGAAGTCCAGAACCTAAAATAGACTGGGAAGCCCAACTGCACATACCCAGTGAGTATTAAAAACTGGATATTGTGACAACTGTATTAGTTGAGGTTATTGTAATCAACACAAAACATAAACTGTTTAAGTTTCTCTCCAAAATTATGACTAGGTCCTACTGTTCAAACATCAATCTGCATAATATCTAATAGACTGTTTTCCATTATTGCATTAAGGTCTCTCTTTGTATTCTCTCCCTCTCTGTCTGTGTTTCTTAACTGGATAAAACATTATTCAGAACGACCCACAGTCTCGTCCCAGTGCTGTGTGGCTTCATCAGTAGGGATCAGGCCAGTGTCTGAGGAGCTGAGTGTCAGTTCCTGTGTGTTGATGCTGCTGTTCTGTTCTCCAGGGGACTTCTTCCCTGACCCCTCTGGGTGGATGGTGTCTTTATTCTCACTGTGGCAGCACATCCAGTGCTGATCCAGTGGAGACGAATGGACAGTGAGTGTCTGGATGCTTGTGTGGCATTTCATGAGTTACATAGATAGTTCACCCAACTCCTGAACACATGACGCAGTGTACAGCCAGCAGGACAGGAACAGTATATTTCAGATACCAAAATAAATCCACATGTGAAGATGTTGTGAAGGATTCATTTTTTGCACATAACACATTTGTATTTTTGTAACACTAAATTGAAACTCAAATTTAAACAACATAAAATATCAACATTCACAGCTGTAGTTACCTTACCTTGTCGTGGGGTGAATTGACTAGATTTAATTGACGTGCTCTCAATCAATCAGATTTAGGATGGACCATTACCAGTGCTTAAGGCTGGTAATATCAGGTATTTACATTAGTGAATGTTAGGGTCAGGTTTTACACACCAATACTGTATTTTGTGTTCGTGCTGTATGATTATACTGTGTATCTTAAAGAACAGTGAGATTGCAGGAGTCTGTCAACAGTTATGTCATGTATTCTCTCTTTTTAAATGTATTTTTCTGGAGACAAGGAAAGGCTGTGTGAGTCTAAAGGTAAGGAAATTAATCAAGGAGGACATTTTGAATTATCTTATGCTTTTTACTTTGTAAGACTCCTAAAATTACATAATTTTTATAGCCTTTTCCTGTAATTTTATATGTAGGCCTATATACTTGTTTGATTGTTATTTTATATATATATATATATATATATATACAGTATTTACTGTGTGTGTGTGTATATACACTCACCTAAAGGATTATTAGGAACACCATACTAATACTGTGTTTGACCCCCTTTCGCCTTCAGAACTGCCTTAATTCTACGTGGCATTGATTCAACAAGGTGCTGAAAGCATTCTTTAGAAATGTTGGCCCATATTGATAGGATAGCATCTTGCAGTTGATGGAGATTTGTGGGATGCACATCCAGGGCACGAAGCTCCCGTTCCACCACATCCCAAAGATGCTCTATTGGGTTGAGATCTGGTGACTGTGGGGGCCAGTTTAGTACAGTGAACTCATTGTCATGTTCAAGAAACCAATTTGAAATGATTCGACCTTTGTGACATGGTGCATTATCCTGCTGGAAGTAGCCATCAGAGGATGGGTACATGGTGGTCATAAAGGAATGGACATGGTCAGAAACAATGCTCAGGTAGGCCGTGGCATTTAAACGATGCCCAGTTGGCACTAAGGGGCCTAAAGTGTGCCAAGAAAACATCCCCCACACCCTTACACCACCACCAGCAGCCTGCACAGTGGTAACAAGGCATGATGAATCCATGTTCTCATTCTGTTTACGCCAAATTCTGACTCTACCATCTGAATTGTAGTTATTATTATTGTTATTGTCATGATTATTTAATTGAAGGGAAGAATCTTAGTTCAAGCGCATTTATAGGAGTAACACAGGAGTACAGTAAATAAAGTGCTAAAGCCGAATAATAGCGTCCTTAAACAAAAAGTGAGTCTTCCTCCCAGTTTCACAACTCATATTGACAGAAGTTTGTCAGAACAATTAAGGACTTTTCAGACATTCAGACAGCTTTTATACATTGCAAGACATGTGGGTCTGTGGGCAGGGACAGTCACTGGTTTCCCAGAGTGTTATCTTGAGGTCAGATTTCTGACCCTTGTAATGTTCATGGTAGTCTTCCTCAGAAGAGGTGTGGGATCCAAAGAACAGATGTCTTCCTTTGATATACTGGGAAAGGTCCGATCCCACGGATCTTATTTTAACAACTGTCAATCAATCATTAAAAATCATTCTCTCTCTCTGCAGTTTGATCCTTTTATTATTGACAGGATAGTCTACAGGGCATGCCCTGAACAACTTGCAAAGTGGTTGTTGCTAGCATAATACATTTACTTTGCTTGGTCTGCATATTATTATTAATATAAAACAATACAGTTTATATAAAACATTAACAATGGCTATTCAGAGTAGGATAAAAGTCACAGGTTATTTGCCATATAACAAGAGCAACCTAATTTACAGCAGGTTTCTGTCCTGCAGACAATACAAATTATTATTATTATTATTATTATTATTATTATTATTATTATTAATTAAAACAAACAAACCAGAAAAAGGAACAGGAAAAGTTAACAGAAAAATATGCCCATAGACACAAAGGAGTACAAATAGCATGGTGTTCTCTAGAATGTAAGTATCGTGGTATCTTATGAATATCTATAGAACTGTGTGCTCCTGGTATATATTGTGAGAAAAATGATACTTTTTGTGTATCTGTAACACAGGCAACAAGGTACCCCTCTGGACCCACACCTGCAGCATTTATGAGAATTGTAATAACTTCTGATAAATGCTGCAATTGTAGGTCCAGAGGGGTACCTTTCAGTGAATTTCAATAAGTTGTATTATCAGTCCAAATCATTCTTGGGTATTAATGGTAGTAAAGACCAGACTGGAAGATATTGGATAAATTATGAATGAGCCATTCATGTAACATTATTCAGATGTTCATGCTAGATCAACAGAGATCAATGCTAGATCCTCCAGCTGTCAATGTTCCTGTTTTATTTTCCAGGAGACTTCTTCCCTGACCCTGGGTGGATGGCATCTTTATTCCTAATCTCAGCTCTCACTGTTGTAGCCATTGCTATAGCAGCTCCTCTTCTGGTGATCCAGTGGAGACGGATGCACAGTGAGTGATCAGTGTGGATGTGTGTCTGGATGCTGCTGTTTGGTAAAGGGGCTTGTTGGTAGAACAATGACATTGCATTACTTACAGCTGCTCCCTGTTTCTTACACACTGGAGTCCAGTGGTTCTGAGCTCTAGCACAGAGTGGGTTTACTGAACCCTAGCTTTCACACACAAAATAAACAAATAAATTGTGTGCATGATGTATAAAGAAGAAAGACATCACAAACGAATAAAACACAAACGTTTCTTATGTAGCAGTATTAGCAGTGCCTGCAATCACTTTTGTGCTAGTTCAATATGTTTAGGTGTTTTCCTATTCATTCTGCAAATCTTACTAAATTCCTTTGTGAATGTAGTGTTAAAACACAGAAGCCTGTAACCAGTTTTACTGATTCCACTTCCTGTATTGTTTGTAGAGGAGGAGTGTCTGTGGGAATTCAAGTGTAAGTAAATCAAGAAAGACATTGGAAACATTTCCTGTAGTCATTCTGCATTCATTAAAATGACATCATTCCCTGATCCTGGGTAGAAATGGAGCAGTGCAACATATATATTGAGGATTCAAGTACAACACTACAGAAGCACAATGTACAGAGCACACAACCTTCACCATCTTGTGTTTAAAGAAGTCAGGGTCCTCTCAGTGTGACAGATACAGTTTATTCTGTTTTCTCATTTATTTTTCAGTTGGATGAACACTATTAGCTGCACAATGTACAGAAGCATTGAACACAAAAAAGGGTTCCAATAATAAATAGAAAATAGAAAACTACTTAATAATTTATATTTATTCAATATATTATTTCCTGCACTAAAAGACTGCTGTTAATTTTATAAATATAACTTAAATAAATGAACAAAATTAGGAATTTTTCATAGCATATCAATACAGTTGTATGAATCCTATAATAATGTACAGAGAAGAAATTACACCTTTAACCAGCTGTTTGAACAACCATTTATCTTTTCCTATTGTGATAAAGAATGGAAGCTATTAATTACACATCAATATATACATTCACACAGTAAATATTACTGCTAAAGTTAATTACAAAGTATAAGGAAGAAAGTTTGAGTCATCATTGATGTAACTATATTTTTCAATCAAATGTAGCCCTGTATCCCCCTTAAAGATGGAAAACACATTTGCATTTTATGTTTAGAACATATTTAGAGAATATATAAAGAAAAACTGCATTATATAGACATAATCTGTACAAATGCAAGATCAGTTTGAAATACATTTCCCAAGTTACACTTCATGTGAAGTCTTCCCAGAGAGAAATACCACCAGGTAAACTGTACTTATGTTATAGCTACAATGTACTTAAAGTAGCTAACTGTATTTATTTATTATGAAGGGAGATATGTGGAGCAATGAGATATTTGGGCAACTTTGGCTCAGATTAAGCAGAATAAGATACACCCATAGAACAGGGCTATTTGGTCTGTGTTTTACTTCAGTGTAACTACCATTATTATGATGCAACATTAAGGCATATCTGACAGTCATATTGGAGAATACAGGGGGGAAATGTAAATGCAGCCATCCCAGACGACATAGTTGGTCAGGCTATTTAGTAACGAGTACAGTACCTGCCAGAAATAAGTACTTATTTACAATGATAGGCATTGTTTGCATTTTATGTATGTTGATTAGTAAGATATATTGTCTTCTGCCCTCAAATATACTGGAGAGAAACCTTTCCAGTCTGAAAGTGTTGTTGTTTTACCATTAGAATTGTATTACTGTATGTGCAGTGCATCTGCAAAGGATTTCAAACAAACTTCTTCCACGTTGTCATTATGGGGTATTGTTTGTAGAATTTTGAGGAAAATAATGAATTTAATGCATTTTGGGATAAGGCTGTAATATAACAAAATGTGGAAAAAGTGAAGTGCTGTGAATACTTTCCGGATGCACTGTATGTTGGTTGCCAAGTACAATTTAAAGAATTTGACCATGTAGAGAATATTTTTAGTTTTTAGTTTACTTAATTTGCAAATCTGAAAGAGTTAAATTGACATTGATTGAATTAATAAAGCATTTTCATTGGTTGTTAATGGTTGTCTTGTTCTCTACAGTTCGTCATGGACAATGGGGTGAGTGTTAAATGAATCTGAGATCACAAGAGCTTGAATTTCTTTTTCTATTTTTCTTCTTTTCTGCTATTTTTACTCTGCATATACATTTATTTTGCTTGCTGGTTCCCTGATTTTCCCCATTCTCTGTATTATTACAGTCTCCCTGTCCTATGTGTATCTGGAGCACAGCTGCAGGCTGGCCTCCTCCTCTCCAGTCTGAAGCTCATCTGCACCTCCCCTTCAGTGGCCATGCCCCTCTAGAGGGCAATGCCATGCAACCAGAGCCTCAGGGCCGTGTGCTGAGCACTGCCCCCTACAGCTGTGGGGAGACAGAGACCAGGGGCTGCAGTGTCCGCTCTCCTTGGACGCTGTGATGGGGGCTGTCCAGGATGAGGTTGACAGACAGGGCTTCAATGTGATGCCACAGACTCAATACTTTGCAGTATCTGTGTTGCCAAAATGACCATGTACACAGGTAGCCTATAACAGCAGTGCAAACTGCAGGCAGGGACAAGGAAGCAGAACGTGAGTGGAGAAGCTCTGCCGTTTTTCAGATTGAAAACACAGGACAGTTATGAATAAACTTCATTCCATAAGAAATAAAAGTAAATCAGCAGTCTTCTTCTGCTGTTGCTTCTTCTTCATTGTGCACACATAGCCTGAAATTAACTGTTATATGTGTCAGTTTATACATTTTATAAAAGCTTAAGATTACGGAAATATTTGGGTATTTCCAATTGTTTTCACAGTCTTTCTTTAAAAGTTAACATTAGAACAAGGTCACTTTTAAGATTGATCTATTTGAATTAACCTGAGCAAAGTTGTATTGCATGTAGGTTTAGTTCGAATACTGAAGCTCCTTCATTGTCACTAATTGTCTGTCTTGTTGTTTGCAGTTTGTCATGGACAGTGGGGTAAGTGTTGCACAGAGCTGATTAGTGAGATACAGGGAAGCACAAACCCAGCCTCTGATTTGTTCACTCAGGCATTGGGACTCTTGTTAAAAAAGAGACTTGAACAGAAAGAAAACAATACAGCAGGAGACAACAGTTTACCACATTAGCAGTGTGTAAATGGGTGCACCCAACTGAATTAACTGACATATTGAATGATGATTATTAGAGAACACAGTTTGGCCCTAAAGGCAGTTACCACATGGAAAATGGGACCTGCTTGGTGTTGGTGGCTTTTGGTGATTTTTCTCTTTTTATTTTACATTTACAATTTGTACATATTCTTTCATTACAGTTTGATTATACTCTGTATATTGTGCTATCTGTCTGCCTGTGCTGTGTGTATCTGAGCCTCAGGCAGTGCCGCCCTGCCTACCAGTGCCCAGCACAGCCCCTGTGTCCCTCCCTGGCTCTGGGTCACAGCGTGCGTCTCTACAGGCCCACACACAGTGGGGTCCAGGCTGCAGTCTGGGTGTATAAGTGAAGTGTATAATTATGTGATCTACCTCTCTTCATGATCAGCCCACACTCTCTCACACTCCTACACTGGGCACAGAGAGAGAGATGAAGGCAGAGGGGGTTTAAAGGGAGCTGCTCCCTGTGTGACGCAACATGACAGAGTCTTCAGTGGAGCTTCAGCAGAGTCACTGAGAGTGTGTTTATTAATGGATCAATAAGAGTAGAGCTGCACACCACAGTACAGCACACAAGCACTGCACAGTCTTCACTCTAGTGAGGAAATAGACTGTTTTCTGGGGTTAATAATTTATCAATCAATACTGTTTTAATGATTTTGAACATGTTTCCTTGCTAAATGAATGGACAGACTGTAGTTTCCCTTTCTCTCCAGCAGAGGTCTCCCTTCATTAATACCCCCCTTAATAATCCTCACTGACCCCCTGTCACTGAGACAGTGCTGTAGAGCCGCTCAGAGCCCTTAATAATCCTCACTGACCCCCTGTCACTGAGACAGTGCTGTAGAGTCGCTCAGAGCCCTTAATAATCCTCACTGACCCCCTGTCACTGAGACAGTGCTGTAGAGCCGCTCAGAGCCCTTAATAATCCTCACTGACCCCCTGTCACTAAGACAGTGCTGTAGAGCCGCTCAGAGCCCTTAATAATCCTCACTGACCCCCTGTCACTGAGACAGTGCTGTAGAGTCGCTCAGAGCCCTTAATAATCCTCACTGACCCCCTGTCACTGAGACAGTGCTGTAGAGTCGCTCAGAGCCCTTGCAGGAGCAGCACACACAGCTCATGTCTGTTTACGTTGTTCACAGTGCAGAAGCAGCTTTAAAAGCACAGTGCGCTGGAATTGTGTCTGTACTCCCAATGTTTTCTATTGTTTTCCCACAGCTGACGTGACTCTGGACCCTGAGACAGCAGACTGTGACCTGACCCTGCCTGAGGATGGGAAGAGAGTGAGATATGGAGACAGACAGGATCTCACTGACAATCAGCAGAGATTTGATATCTGGCTCTGTGTCGTGAGCAGAGAGAGCTTCACCTCAGGGAGACACTACTGGGTGCTGGAGGTGAATGGAGGGTGTATAATAGGAGTCACCAGAGAGTCTGCAAACAGGAGAGGAGGGATCAGCTTCACTCCCCAGCAGGGATACTGGTGTCTGTACTGTGACTCCTCTTCTCTCTCTGCTCTCACTGACCCTCAGACCCGCCTCTCTCAGACTCTGCGTCCCAGGAAGCTGGGGGTGTGTGTGGATATTGAGGAGAGGCAGGTCTCCTTTTACGCAGTGGAGTCCAGGGCTCATATCTACACCTTCACTGACATGCACTTCACTGAGGGAGAGGAAATCTATCCTTTCTTCTGGACCTGGGATGAGGAAAATGATCTTGTGATTCTGCCTCCTGTTGACTTAGAGTTGTAACTGGACATGAATCATAGCAAACTGTTGACCATTTTTAACAGTAGTACTTGGAGGAATGACAGTATGAATGATAAGCATTGTTGTAGCCATGCTATGTAATAATAATTTTGATGATAATTTCAGCGTCAGGTGTCTGGGTGTTTGGAGGTCCCCTCTTCTCCTCATATCCATCAGAGTTTGGGGCACATCTGTGTGTGCGATCAAATCTCAGGTTGTACATTTAAAATGGTCATTGATGTGTTTTTGGGTTTATTGAGCAGTGATTCAGGCAGTGAGGAGCAGCAGTGAAGACTCCAGGACAGTGATGTGAGTTCAGACAGGGGTTCAGGACCAGTGTGTCTCTATAGGTGTCTGCTGGTGCTCACATATATACTGACACCCCTGGCCTGAACTCAGCTCAGTCCACTGGATTCTCCACTGCTGCTCTCCAGCACAGCAATGAGACATTACAGGGTGAGGAAGCTGCCGTGTTGCTCCTTCATGTTTGTGAAGTGAGTGAGCGGACACTGTGTTGCATCTAAAGACACGCTTCTCTGTCCTTACCAATTCAGCGACTGTTGCCCCATTGTGGCCAGATCTGGCACATTCAGTCACCAGTTTAGTTCAAAAGTCAAAACATATTCATATTCATAAACATATAGTGAATAATAAAAAATGAAAATGCATTTGTATAACATGAATAAAAACTGCAGATTGCTATGCTTATAAAATAGTCGTATTGTCTATTTTCATTGATCCAGAAGGACGGTGCTGTCGGCTCTCTCCTGTGCTGCCCTGGACAGAGAGGGGCTGCTGGGGACAGAGAGAAGGGAGCTCCACTCTGATCTGATTGACAGCTGGGCAGGAGCAGCGTCTGTCCCACAGAGCTGACAGCCCCCCGGGCCCCATCACTGCAGCACTGAGCCACAGGACAGGGCTCTCAGCGGCCCTCAGCTCAGAGTCAGGGACAGGGAGGCACACCTCTGTCTCAGTACTGAATCACTGCACTGTTACTCGAGGCTTGAACACAATACAATCAGTAGACTTTCCAACACGCATACATAACACAACACATTGGTTTTTGAGCTGTTTATTATTATATTGTCAATGTGTCTGTCTTGCTGTTGACATCCTTGTCTAAGTGTTCTGTATCAGGAGCCACATTTCCATTGCAGATAAGAGGGCGAGTCTGAGCGCTGGCTGGTGCCGCACATCTCAGCTCATATTGTGTTCTGTCAGCCAACAGGGAGGTGACTGACAGACACAGAGAGAGAGAAAGTGAAAGTGAAGGAGAAGTGCTGCTCTTCAGAGCCGAGAAATAACCCGTCAGCACTGAGACTCCGGCTTGTGTTTGTGTTCATGACAGAGCAGCAGATTTCTGTGAAGAACAAGCAGAGAGGAGAGGAGAGGAAGGACAGGGTCACACACTGCAGTGACTGACAGACACAGAGAGAGAGACAGAGACAGTGAAGGAGAAGTGCTGCCTGTGTGCGCAGCTGCGGCGCCATTACTGAGTGAATCTGCGCTTCAGCTCCTCCTTGTCTCGGTACTGGATTACAGACACAGAGAGAGAGACAGAGACAGTGAAGGAGAAGTGCTGCCTGTGTGCGCAGCTGCGGCGCCATTACTGAGTGAATCTGCGCTTCAGCTCCTGCTTGTCTCGGTACTGGATTACAGACACAGAGAGAGAGACAGAGACAGTGAAGGAGAAGTGCTGCCTGTGTGCGCAGCTGCGGCGCCATTACTGAGTGAATCTGCGCTTCAGCTCCTCCTTGTCTCGGTACTGGATTACAGACACAGAGAGAGAGACAGAGACAGTGAAGGAGAAGTGCTGCCTGTGTGCGCAGCTGCGGCGCCATTACTGAGTGAATCTGCGCTTCAGCTCCTCCTTGTCTCGGTACTGGATTACAGACACAGAGAGAGAGACAGAGACAGTGAAGGAGAAGTGCTGCCTGTGTGCGCAGCTGCGGCGCCATTACTGAGTGAATCTGCGCTTCAGCTCCTCCTTGTCTCGGTACTGGATTACAGACACAGAGAGAGAGACAGAGACAGTGAAGGAGAAGTGCTGCCTGTGTGCGCAGCTGCGGCGCCATTACTGAGTGAATCTGCGCTTCAGCTCCTCCTTGTCTCGGTACTGGATTACAGACACACAGCCGCCCGACCGCCTCTGTGACGTCACGCTCCTGTGCACAGGTGACTCTCAGCTTCACTTCTGTCTCGGAAACTTTCTTTATATCCACCTTTGTCCAAACAGCAGGGTCTTTCTGTGCGTGTTTTCAAACCTTGTATTTGTACTTATATATACAACATTTACTTTAACTTCCCTATTTTTAAAAAAGAAAGTAAAAGTGCCACTGAAGTTGATTTCCGGGCGCCATTGCTGCTGCATGTCGTCTTGCTGGTATTAATGTCGGACACATTGAATACATACGCGTCTCTGATCTAAAATGGCAGCATTTACAGCTGAAGAAATGTGTGCACAGTGTAATACTGTGTAATCTTGTGTAATATCAGTAAAGATCAATAAAAGGTCTCTGTATTGAACAGCATTAAAGGCATTTGCAATTCTCTCAGTATAACAGCTTTATGTTTCTTTACTTAGCTTGTGACACACCGTGCGAAATAATGTGAGTAATATTTATTACATTGTTTAATACATAACTCTTTTTTAATATGTAGACGAGTTAAACGAACTTAAGGAGTGTAAGTCAGTGTTTTACTTATGGCTGCCATTGGCGAAGGGGTTTTTAATTTAAACTTGTTTTAATTCGTTGGATTTGATGGATAAAGAAAGTAAAAATAGACCTGGAGAATGTAGAATTGGGACTGTCTGTGTGTGAAAACTGTAAGAAGCACTGGATCTGTCAGTACAAACAAATGTAGTAATTACTACATTCAAGCCATGTGTTTTCACTGCCAGCCTATAAAGAGAAGACATCACACACCAGTCCTGTATACAAGTCAACTACAGACATAGACCTGGAGAATCGTGTTCAATAATAATAACACACTTACTGTGTTGACACCATTTGTGTGTCGAAATGAAAAACAGAGACTTTCCACTTATTCAATGAAAACAAACGGGTGTTTCAGTTACAGACAGTGATCAGATTGGAGCTCTTCTGTCTCAGTGATCATTAGTCTGAATCTGTTTTCCTCTCTGCTCTCCCCTCCCACAGCCCCCTGACACTGACACTGCTCTCCAGCTGGGATTGGCCTGCGAGGATGTCTGTCTGTCTGTCCCAGGGATGAAGTCTGACCAATCAGAGTGGCTCTGTGTGATTGTCCTGCTGCTCCAGCAGACCTCAGTGTCAGGATCAGGTACAGTGAGGACACTTTTATTCTCCATAATGAACTGAGCTCAGACACTCAACAGCAGGGCTTCAACACAGCACAGCAGCCCAGCGCAGCTCAGCTTCAGCTTCTGCACCAGAGACACAGTCACTGCACAGCTCACACCAGTGACAGCCGACACACAAGCTGCTTTTATTTTGCTTCCCTGTATCTCAATACTGTGGACTAAAGTTCAGCCCAAATTCCCTTTTCCCTTTTCTCAGCTCCTGAAGTGAATCCCATTGTGACTTAGTCTGATTATTTATGTTCATTATACATCTTAATGTCTGTATTATTATTATTATTATTATTATTATTAATAATAATAATAACAATAACATTTATTTCTTAGCAGACGCCCTTATCCTTACAAAATATAAGCGCAATACAAAGTGCATCAATACAGTACAGTTCAAAGGCAAAAAACATCACAAATTCAAATTTACATAATACAGTGCAATTTCTAAGCATATAACATTTTACAAATTACAATTTACACAAGTGTTTACAATATATGAGGTCTTGCACCCTGGATTGTAAAAGCTGATGTTAGGTCCCAGTCAAGGGCCAAGCGAAAGGGAGCATAGAGGGAATCAAAATAAACAATACGAGTACTAGTAAAGCAAGGCAAGTAGGAGGGTAAAACATTGTGAAGTGCTATCTTTCAGGAGAGTAAATTACTAAATTACAAGTACTGTCTATTATAACTGGCATCTGAATTTATTATGGTGCTCTTTTCGGGAATGGCTTAGAGCCATTTCTTATCTCTGCATGTTTGTTTAAAAGTCCAACTGTGTGTTATTTGTCTCTCCAGAGAGGTTTGAGGTTCTTGGCCCACGTTACCCCATTGCTGTTTACCCTGGAGAAGACACTGTTCTGCCCTGTTACCTCTCACCCAACATCAGTGCTGAGGACATGCAGATCAGGTGGTTCAGAGAGAACCCTACAGCCCCTGTCAGTTTATATCAGTTTGGACAGTATAACTTTCAAAAGCAGATCCCATCCTACAAGGGCAGGGCTGAGCTTTTCCCAGAGGAGTTCAGGAAAGGCAACGTGTCTCTGAGACTGAAGGATGTGCGTGGCTCTGATGATGGACTGTACAAGTGTATGGTTCTGTCTGCAGACTCGTATGAAGAGGCTCTTATTGATGTGGTTGTCAGAGGTGAGTTTTGGGCTACAGTTTCACACTGATCATCTCAACATCAGTGTTTGTACTCATACTTACAATAATACTGCAGCTGTTACTTAAAATATATTTATTTGTCCTGTAATCCCATAATATTTCCATTGTAATTCTAATCAGTTTTAAAAGTTTAATTTTAGAATAAATTAATATTTAAAGCATTATTAATTAGTGTTTTTTATATAAATTAGTTTTATTTTCATACAGTGTCACCCTACTACAGTGTTGTTTAGTCCAATTTGCTCTCACAGCAGTTGAGCAGATCTGATCACAATGCTCAAATATAAATATTTTAATTTTATTATATTTGTTTTCTGTAACTTGATGTCTTGAAATCTTTTACTTCCTTTGAAAGAGCCCAACAGTGAAACAATTCTGTGTTTTACTTCCTGTATTTTTTAAATCATTTGAAAATATATTTTCAAAATGTCTAAACTTAGACAATGAAAGACAATTAATCTGCCTGAGGTTCATGAAAGCTGTTGTCACTGTTGACAGGTCGGCCCTCAGTGTCCCTCCACTCTGAAGGAGGTCAGACCCAGCTGGAGTGCAGGTCAGAGGGCTGGTACCCTAAGCCTGCAGTGATCTGGACAGACAGGGACGGACACAACGTCACATCACTGTCCAACACCACAGAGCAGAGAGACAGTGAGGGGCGTCTCAGTCTGAGGAGCTCCATCCCAGTCAGACAGGAGTCCAATGTCTTCACCTGCCTGATTAGAAGTGCAGTATCTGAAGCAGACTGGGAACCACAACTCCACATACCCAGTGAGTATTAAAAACTGGATATTGTGACAGCTTTTATGGTTGAGGTTATTGTAGTCAACACAGAACATAATGACATGTTACCTAAACTGCTTAACTTATCTGAGATTTCTCTCCAAACGTTTATCTAGATCCTGCTGTTCAAACTATCAATCTGCATAATATCTAATAGACTGTTTTCCTTTATTGGATGAAGGTCTCTCTTTGTATTCTCTTCCTCTCTGTCTGTGTTTCTTAACTGGATACAACATTAATCAGAACGACCCACATTCTCGTCCCAGTGCTGTGTGGCTTCATCAGTAGGGATCAGGCCAGTGTCTGAGGAGCTGAGTGTCAGTTCCTGTGGGTTGATGCTGCTGTTCTGTTCTCCAGGGGACTTCTTCCCTGACCCCTCTGGGTGGATGGTGTCTTTATTCCTAATGGCCGCTCTCACTGTGGCAGCAGCTGCTCTTCTGCTGATCCAGTGGAGACGAATGGACAGTGAGTGTCTGGATGCTTGTGTGGCATTTCATGAGTTACATAGATAGTGGACAGTGAGGAATCAATATTAATGTGTGCCTGGATGATTGTGTGTCTTCTCATGAATTCCCTAGAACACACAATGTAGTTCACAGTCACCCGGCCAGGATCAGTACAGACAATACTAATGTTTCTCGCAGCCACGTTATGTATCAAACCAAAACAGTTGTTCCTCCATTCACCTCACTGCTCTCCATGTGACTCTCACTCTGTGAGGTTATTTCACTAATCCAGGGGGTAGGACGCCTGTAACAGTCAGTCAGTGATATACTCAGTGTTTTTTAATGTTTGGGCAGCAGTTAAGAGGAACAGTAAGTCTACCAATCCCTCAGTTTGAGGCTGCAGTCACTCTGTCTTTTACCCAGCCTGTCTGTCCCAGTTGGACCAGTTAAACCAGAGCTTCATCACTGGCAGTCAGGAGTCTGTCAGCATTGTTATTCATTCCACCCTCTGTATTTTATTTTTATTTTTCTGCAGAGAAAGAGACACTGTTTGAATCTCAAGGTAAGTAAATTAATACATTTGAATCCTCTTCTGTAGCAGCTCCTCATTCATTTGAAGTTTCAGGACCATTAAAAGGACTTGATTCCAGCCCATTCCTATATGATAGGAATTCAAAATTGATACATCTAAACATGTAATACAAATATAATAATACAGGAACATTCATTTTCAAATCAATTGAGTATATCAGTAAAAGACCACAAATAACAATTTGCATTACATTTGCAAATATAATACATATAATGTGTTTGACTGTCTTTGATCTTTATTAGTATAATGGTCTGTTATGTTTGTTTTATGTGCAGTGCTTCCTGTACTTCGCAGTCAGCTGGGTAAGTTTTCTGCTACCATTGTGTGGAGCAATAAGATAAAAGAACCAGCAATCAAACGTACACTGCACTGCAGCTTGTCTGTGTTCAAGTATTTGACCCCGTTAAACAGATGGTAAAGAATCATGCTTTAGTACAGCAGCTGTGCAGCTGCTTGTGTTGAGTCAGTCTGAAGCAGTTTCACAGCTGACTGATACTGGTCGTGTGTAAGTCTCGCTCTGGGGCTGCTAATAACACACAACAGTGTGTGAGCTGCCATGTAAGACTCCTAGCTTAAGTGTGCAGCAATAAATACATACACTGAGGTGTTTTCCAGCACTGCTATTCTTTACTACAGTGCTGTGTGCTGTAGTGTGTATTTGAAAGTGCCCAGGCCTGACTCCAGTGTCTCTGACTCCACTCCTGTGTGTCTTTGCAGATGAGGAGTATCAGTGGACATTCAATGGTAAGTAAATCCATAAAGACATTGAATTCTCCTCTATAGCCAGTAGGCATCCATCTCACATAGCAGCCATTTAAAAGCATCACTCCTGCTTTTACCCACAGAATGAGCAGATTGTCTCAGTGTGAATAAACATTCACTGTCCATGGGTTAGTATTATTATAAGTGTTTAGAGGAAATAAAGGGAAATGGGATGCATTTATATTATTACAATTTTTACTTATTCAGTTTTTTTATCATCATAAACCTAAACAAAGTGGTATTGTAATCAGGTAGAGGTGCAATATTAAAGCAGTTTCCCTGTCATTAATAGTCTGTCTCTTTCTCTGCAGTTCGTCATGGACGATGGGGTGAGTGTTTAATGAGTCTCTATGAGAGGCAGGGAGACACACATCCAGTCTTTTCAGACACATGAGACAACAATTTAGTGGGTCAGGAATTTCCATTATTATAGGTACAGTATTACTGTGGTGAGAAGAGAATCCAATTTGACCATTAATATTGGTAGTTCAAGAAACCAAGGGAATAATTTACATTTCTTCACTGTTTCCTGAGTGCTGGCAGCCTTTGGCAAGAAAGCTTGAAAAACAAATAAGTAATTTTCCGCTTTCCTTTTTTCTGTGTGGACTTATTCCATTTTTATACATACATGTTTTTCACTTTGTGGCTGGCTTATTTTCTTGGCCCTCTGTAATAATAAGTCTTGATGGCTGCCAGCTCAAAGCTGTGGGGAACTGAGAGGCCAGTGGCTGCCGTGATGTGACAGTCGTGTGAACCTGGCAGACAGGGCTGCAGGAGCAGTGACAGCGCAGAGACAGATATGCAGCATTAGCTCAGTCCAGCGCTTACACACATAATGTGTCTGAGGAGGGCAGACTGCAGGGCTGGACTCGGAGAGGAAAAGCAATGCAAAAACACCCAGAAGCATTGATGCTGAGGCTCCTAAATGGACAGAGAGGGAAAGAGACCAAGCCAGAGCAGAGAGCACACATGGAAATCAACAGTGTGGGCAACGACAGGAGGGGGCAAACATACAGGACTTACAGAAGCGTGTTTATCACTGCAGAGCAAGGGCAGCTTTGTGTTGTTAGGGTAACTAACGTGTCTAAACTGAATAAGCCAGAAGCATCATCCTACTTCAAACATGTACTTTAAAAGTTTTAAAAACATCATATGGTAAAATAAATGTATAGTATTAATATTAAAGCAGGGTTTATCTTATTGTAATTGGCAGTGAGGTTTACTTTTATTTAACCCATGGCCCTGTACTGGATGCAGTGGTCATTGAAAGTGGAGGGGTAGAGTATTAAAGCCCTTTTAATTGTCATTAATGATTGTCTTGTCGTTTGCAGCTCGTCATGGACAGTGGGGTAAGTGCTCTCTCTGGATGCTTTATGAGAGGCAGTTAATCCCACCTGCAGCCTCTGCAGAGCTGACACAGCCACCGGCCTCTTGAGAAACATCTCTACTGCAGTTTAAGAAGATATCACACATTTACACTTTATTTTATGAGTAATTTCATGGTGCTTGACCGGGAGAGACAGGTGTTTCATAATATGACTCAGTGTGTGACAATGGATTCAGTGTGAAGAAGTACAGCTGTGACAGATCTCGGTTCATTCACACTTTATTAGGGCTTTAATTTCTCACGCTCATGGAAAGTCACATTAGATAATTTTCCTCAGAAGCATGAACATCATTTAATGTCTGTAAATTGTCTTCTCGTGGTGACAGAGGGGAGGGAGTTCAGCTGTGAGCTCTGTGTCCTCCTCCCAGCGCAGGGCTGATAATAATGGCGTCTCTGTACGGCTCAGACAGGAGTGTTGATGCAGATGGGCAGTTGGGCTCTGAGGATCAAGTCAAGCCCTTGCAAAGGCTGTAAAAAAATCACCCGAGGTTATGGCACTTCATCGTTCTTTTTCCCTGTCTGCGATCGGGCCACTACTCAGTTCTCTGACTTCATCCAAAGCCAGCAATCCAGGGCTCTGTCATTTTCAGGCAGGGTCATTGTGAGTAAGAGTCATCATTGTCCAGTGCAGGTCAGGTCACAGATCGGGGTCTCAAATCCAAAGCGGGGGGGGGGGGTGGATTACCCTTCTATACTAATGTCTGATGAGACATAGGGAGGCACTTCATCTACAAATACTGCCAATCATTAACTGCTCCCCATGGGGTGTCACACATGGGACTGATCACACAGGGACACAGCAGCTGATTGTTTTACTGGGAAAAGGATTTGTATATCAATATTATTCCTGCTGTGTGCACAGTGAGTGTGCGGTGGGGTATTTACCTGTGATACAGGAGCCCTCCTACCAGGGGCAACACCAGGGTAGTTCTTGGGGTGGTGGGTGTCCCCCTAAATCTATCCGCCTCCCTACAGCCAGTAAATATATCAACCACAATACGCTGCTCTTTTGTTTTGGGGAAAAAAAAACACCAAATCTCCAGCAAACACCTTCAAATGGAAACGCCATCCCTTGAAATCCATGTCTAAGTCAACCCATGCAGTATAAATTGATGTACCTGTACTTATCTCTGTTATAAAAAAAAACAAACCGCAACAAACATCATCCAATCTGACAAGTTCTGGTGTTTCCAGCCAATCACTGCAACAATAGCAATTATTGGAATTACTGCAGCAAGTCCAGTGGCAACACTGAGCCATTTTTATTGCAGCCTTCAACAGAGACTCACAGGATAACTGTTAAACAGGTCTGGTCATGATTAAAATCAATAAATCAGTCATTGTATCTGCATCTGTATTGTATGCAGTTAAGTGTAAGCCTTTATCTCTGAATTTTACATTCATCTTGGGTTAATTTAATGAAATGAAAAAGTAAAGACTGATATGTTGAGTAGAAGAGAAACAAGCGGTGCTAGTTGTAATGCAGGTACAATGCAAGTGTGTCAGTGTGTCCAGCAGCTGCTGTGCTGAGCCGATGGACTCAGGTTCAAGTTTGGGAAGCAGCTCAGTGATCTGCACAAATGGATGCATGTTTTGATGTCAATACGTTTTATTTAACCTGAAGCTACAATACAATCAGTTCCTTTAAATAGCAAGTCGTTGTGTGTCAGACTCTGTTCACTGACCAGGACATCACAATAGTAAGAAATGCTCGTTTCATTATTTCTGTTTGTTTAGAGGCTATACATGTTGACTGGGATATGTGCTTTGTTGTATTATTATTTCCTATTGCAGAGTAGAGCTCATAGAGGAGAGAGAGGGAGGAAACTTTAGACACTTTTGAAAGGACGAGTGAATAGTATTTCCACAATGATGAACACTAGCCCTGTTTGCTCATCAGCACTGGGCTGTGTGGTGATGGTTGGTCTGATGGTGTTGTCTTGCTCAATGGCCTGCACTGTGAAAGAGGGTCAGGACCTCGTTAGCATGTGGCTGCAGATAAACCAGCTCGTCAGCTAAAGTCAACAGGAGTCGCATCACATGAATGGATGTGTATTAATTATCCTCGTCAGTTACTGTCAATTGACCGTGGTCTGTCAATAAACATATATATTTACACCACGATCTGCACCAGCACTGCTTACATACAGAGGAAAGCGCATTCAGTTCGTTAATAACAGTAACTGAAGCCTCGGCTCCACCGGTTTGAGCGCAGCGTCGCTGTTTGTAAAGCAGCCGCTCAGATCCGCCTGAGGAGCAGCAGCAACGTGTTAAAAACACAGAGACACCGCGACTCACCTGACGAGACAGGACTGTGTCTGTGTTATTATCTGTGCTTCACACCATCAATACACGTTTCTGTTACACACATTAGGAGGAGCTGGACGTGTAGAGACGACATTATATTCACACCAGCAGCGGCCAGTTAACCGGCTCTGAACAGAGGAAACCGCATGAACTTAGTTATTCACATGAACTGCACAGATACATTCACTATGAACATGAAACACACAGTTACATGTCGAAATCATGGATCATCCTGAATGAATCATTAACTCAATCGGATACTTACATCTCTGCATTGATGCTCGGATGTAGAAAAACGGCACAAAGGAGAGGAGGTTTGTTTACAGGTTTGCAGGAGAAAATGGCTGCCTAAGGACATTTGCAGAAAATGTGATGAACTAAATGTTAAACACTTGAACACTAGAGGCGACACGTCACAAGCTAAAGGTCTTTCTGATCCCAGTGTTTCCTCTTGTTTTCCCACAGCTGATGTGACTCTGGATCCTGATACAGCAAACAGTTACCTGACCCTGTCTGAGGATGGGAAGAGAGTGAGATGGGGAGACAGACAGGATCTCACTGACAATCAGCAGAGATTTGATTACTGGGACTGTGTCGTGAGCAGAGAGAGCTTCACCTCAGGGAGACACTACTGGGTGCTGGAGGTGAATGGATGGTGGAGAATAGGAGTCACCAGAGAGTCTGCAAACAGGAGAGGAGACTTCAGCTTCACTCCCCAGCAGGGATACTGGTGTCTGGACTGTGACTCCTCTTCTCTCTCTGCTCTCACTGACCCTGAGACCCGCCTCCCTCAGACTCTGTGTCCCAGGATGCTGGGGGTGTGTGTGGACATTGAGGAGAGACGGGTCTCCTTTTACACAGTGGAGTCCAGGGCTCATATCTACACCTTCACTGACATGCGCTTCCCTGAGGGACACAAGATCTATCCTTTCTTCCGGACCGTGGATACAAACAGAGACCTTGTGATTCTGCCTCCTGTTGAGACTGAAACGGGACATTAATGAGAAAATCGTTATTATTATGATGATGTCGCTCTGTGGCACTGATTCATTGTAACAATTTATATAAAATTACAAATTAATAATCTCAATGTTGTAACATATTGCAAAGATAACAATAATAATAATAATAATGCAATACCGTATAGTCATTCACTGTTTCATGACTAAACTGTCTCGTGCATTACATTTTTCTATTAAATGTAAGCATCGTCAGTTAGTTAACCTGCCTTCTGTCAGAGATTAATGTTATTCTGTAAAATCTTGTCCATAAGAAGAAACACTTATTTAAGCATCTACAGACTCTACGGAAATTATTAAAATAATTTTCAAAAGTAATTCAATAGTTAGGAGGCTGCAGTGACAAATAGGGTATAGCAGTTAGATTGCATATAAACACAAGGCCCTAGCAATGAGCCTTCATTGCAGCCAGTATACAATAGAGGTTCATAGAGTGACTTGTCACATTTACCTATTTATGGTCTCCATATGTCTGTCTGAAGCTCCTGTTTGTTTTACCATGTGGTATTTGTCTCTCCAGAAAGGTTTGAGGTTCTTGGTCCAACTGATCCCGTTGTTGTTTTTGTGGGAGAAGATGCTGTTATGCCCTGTTACCTCTCACCCAACATCAGTGCTGAGAACTTGGAGATCAGGTGGTTCAGAGAGGACCACTCAGCCCCTGTTTGTTTATTCTGGAACGGCCAATATAACTTTGACAGGCAGATCCCATCCTACAAGGGCAGGGCTGAGCTTTTAACAGAGGAGTTCAGGAAAGGCAATGTCTCGTTGAGACTCAAGGATGTTCCAAATTCCCTCTTGCTTAGTGCATAAGAAATACACATGTATGAGCCAAAATGGCATCAGTTACATCACCCAGACCGAGTATAGACTAGTGTCGGAGACGTTAATGCAATATTTACTGTACATAGTGTGTTTGTGTGTGTGTATTACAGTCCGTATTCATTGGGTATGTCTGCAGAACAAAACAAAAATATATAATAAATCGCTATGAGGTCTGTTTTTGTAATGTTTTATACAAGTAAAACATTTTGCACAAATTATTATTAATACTTGCAAGTCATCTTGAGGTAAATCAATAAAATGACCTATAATTAGTATTATTAATATTAATAATTGAGGTACACCTATGTGTAAGACATTTATGTAACAATATTATTATTATTATTATTTATTTGCAAACGCCCTTGTCCAATCAATATATTACATTTAATTAGATTCATCGTGTTGGCTAAATAACTAATGCTTAAAACTTGTTATCTCCGGGTCAAATAGAGACTTTTTCTGGCTTTTGTGGTGTGCAGTGAACGACTCGTTCTCTCCGGTTCAAGTCTATGTAACCCGTCCTGATTCGGGCTGCATTGGTGCGAGTCACTGAATCAGTGAACGAAATTAATCGATTGACCGAACTGGACGCAATCAAATTAATCGAGTCACTGGGAAGAATCGAACTGCCGTCACTACCAACAAGCCTGCAACCAACCCTGCTGCTCAAAAACAAAACTAGTAACACACCAATCAGAAACCGAGCAGAGGATTTAGGCTGACTGGGGTGGTTGTTGATACCGCCACTAATAAAGGGATAGTCTGTGGCAGGGCACTGGTGTGGGTATATAATAATGGCATGACAATGTGTGCAGGGTGCCGTCTTTCTTCTAACACAGTCGAAGTGTGTTATTTATTTTTAACCACAATCCTCTGCGAAATGTGTGTCAACCAATCTGTCTGACTGTCTACACGAAACTACGAGAGGTGAGTAACATTCATTTATTTCAATCCTCTGTTTGAGTGCATTTTACATTTGTAACACAAATATGTTTTCACTTGGTTATTAATGGACACCAAACGAGCAGGATGGGTGGAATGGCCTCCTCTCGTTTGCACACTTTCTTATGTCCTTAATTAATACCGCGGAAGAGCCCTGGACCATGTGAAACAAAAACACTGCGAATATCGACTTTGAAACTCGACATTTAAACGTGTAAGTCCGGGTTTATCATGAGTCAGTCTTGTGTTTTCTCTTCCGTAGATATTACGTGTAGACGAGATTGTTTTCAATGGGTCTAGTGTTACGTGGGCGATTCCACATTTTTTAGGAGGACAGCTTATAGTAGTAGTATAGTAATAGTTACACAGCCACTATTAAACAATAATATTAAAGTACAATATGCCGGTAATGTAATATTGTGCAGCCAGTCCTCAGTGACGCAGGAGACCCGGGTCACCCGCAGTGCCTTACAGTGTGTTTCTGTATTGTGTCTCAGGGGGACTGTAATTTATAGAGAGATTTAAAATAATAATCCATCGTTTAATCAAACATAGAAACGGATACATGATCATGTTATTCACTTTCGACCTGTCAGAGGCCTGCTGTGCACTAGACGTGTCTCCTCAGCCCAGCAGCGCCAGTAACGAAGATGCACTGAGTCTGTATGTTATACTCGCCAGCACTGAATGTATAACATATTTAGTGTTTTTTATGTATTTATTATTATTTATTCATTCATGTTATTTACATATTTAAAATCCATATTTAGACGTTTAACAGATGTTAACTTAATTGAAAAAGTGGATTATCCCACAGATGTTTGATGCATAATATGCTGTATATAAAAATCATTGTATTATGCATTATTTGACCTTATATAACTAATTTTCAGAAAAGCATCTTTAGGGTAAATAATAAAATCAATTCAAATGATTGCATTTTATATACTGTACTATGTCTTATATAAATTGTAATTTTGTTTTGTACTGAATACATTATGTAATCAGACAAAGACATCTGCTACATGTTTGCAATAGTAATAATTAATATTAAGGTTTCACTGTTTACATTAAACAACTACCACATCGTTTCCTTTGTTAAATTAATTTTGTTTAGCTTTAATAAGTCAACCTGTTGAGTAAAACTCACATATTACAGTGTTCATGAAATAACACATTATTTGTGCTAATATTCCTATGCACAACCTGTGTTATCTTTAATCACACTCAGTAATGTGTTAATACATCATGTGTTGTTTTTATCACATTTGTTCTAAGAGTGTACCTTCCCGTAATTTAATTCAAATAACAAAAATAACGTAAGGTGATCTTACAAATAAGACGTTGGATTTATTTTCCTTTGTCTACACACCATGGACTTTGTCAGCCATGTCCATGCCAAAACAATAAATCCCCTAGAACTGTTCTTTTGTCTCAGATACCAGCCAACTTCCTGTTTGCTAATACAACTCGTTTTTACAGCTTCTGCTTGAACAGCTGCTTCTACAGCTGCAGTTGCATGTTCAAAAAACGAATACATTAGTAAGACATGATCTGCCCCGTCTAAACCCATGTTGACCATCTCCAAGAATATGGTTTTCATTTTACAGGTGATGCAGGTGAGACTGATTGGTCTGTAATTATGCAGTGAATTCACTGTCAAAATTAGCGAGCACAGAAATACAACTTGTACGTTCAAAACGACACATACGGTTTTTATTTTACGCTTACAATTCAATTCTGCGCTCGTTCAATCTCGTTTTCACATTTGCGGTTCTCGCTGCGCATGCGCGGTTCTCTCTACACGCTCGCAGTTCTTTCTGACTGTTTTCACAGCGACTCAGACACAGCGGGTAGTCAGGCATCCTAGATGATCACCGCACTGTCGATCTCCATCACACATGACTGACCTCGCAGACGCTAAACAAGTTTAACATGGCTTAATGACAAGACTGGCACTTTCCAAACTGTTACACAAAGGATTGGATGTTTAAAGTGTCGCGTTAAGCGTCGATCTGATCCTTCCTTGTTGTGATTTGCCTTTAGAAACTGCTTCATATTAAATGTTATTTTGCATTACATGTTTTAGGTTGCACCAGGAAAAACATGTTTAAATTATGCCTTTATTATTACACAATTTCTTAGCAGACACCCTTAGCCAGGGTGACTTACAATTGTTACAACATATCACATTATTTTTACATTTGTACCCATTTATACAGCTGGGTATTTACTGGAGCAATCTAGGTAAGGTACCCTGCTCAAGGGTGCAACAGCAGTGTCCCCCACCTGCAGATTGGACCCACAACACTCCACTCCAGAGTCCAGGGGCTGGTTGCACAAAAGGTCTGAAATGCTTTTAAGACCAATTTGTAGGTCTTAGACTTAAATGTAAGCCCAAAATAAAGAGGCCTGTTGCACACACACAAACCAAAAAAATCATTTTGGTCTTAAATTTAAGTCATTTTTTAAGCCTACCCTACACCAGGCTTAAATGGGAAAGGTATCTCTTGCTATAGAAACTGACATGAAACCAACATGCCAGCACAAATGCACAAAGGTAATTTAGATTTTTTTTATATAATAGGTCATACATAAAAAGTAATGGCACTGAAATGTTTAATTTAATTAATAAAACCTGCATTAATAGGTTAGGTGAACTATTACAATAAAAATGCAAATCTATTATCTAGTATCTATTATAAAGAATGACAACTGTATTAACAACCAACAACTCTTAATAAATTACAATAATACTTTTCTCCTTACCCTTTTAACTCAAATCTTGCCATTTTTTAATTTAACATTTGATTTCTAGATCAAGTTTTTCTCTTTACAACAAACGATTTCCCTTCTGGAGTTCCAACACTTCAACGTAAAGGTCCTTTCTTTGAACCTAGTTTTTCTTTTTTAGTTTGAATGGGGCAGACATCTTCAGAATCTGTAATTAAATAAGTAAATGTCCTGTTATGTAGTCGGTAAAACAGCTGTAAAATAAGCAATTATATATATATATATATATATACACTCACCTAAAGGATTATTAGGAACACCTTACTAATACTGTGTTTGAGCCCCTTTCGCCTTCAGAGCTGCCTTAATTCTACGTGGCATTGATTCAACAAGGTGCTGAAAGCATTCTTTAGAAATGTTGGCCCATATTGATAGGATAGCATCTTGCAGTTGATGGAGATTTGTGGGATGCACATCCAGGGCACGAAGCTCCCGTTCCACCACATCCCAAAGATGCTCTATTGGGTTGAGATCTGGTGACTGTGGGGGCCAGTTTAGGACAGTGAACTCATTGTCATGTTCAAGAAACCAATTTGAAATGATTCGACCTTTGTGACATGGTGCATTATCCTGCTGGAAGTAGCCATCAGAGGATGGGTACATGGTGGTCATAAAGGGATGGACATGGTCAGAAACAATGCTCAGGTAGGCCGTGGCATTTAAACGATGCCCAATTGGCACTAAGGGGCCTAAAGTGTGCCAAGAAAACATCCCCCACACCATTACACCACCACCACCAGCCTGCACAGTGGTAACAAGGCATGATGGATCCATGTTCTCATTCTGTTTACGCCAAATTCTGACTCTACCATCTGAATGTCTCAACAGAAATCGAGACTCATCAGACCAGGCAACATTTTTCCAGTCTTCAACTGTCCAATTTTGGTGAGCTTGTGCAAATTGTAGCCTCTTTTTCCTATTTGTAGTGGAGATGAGTGGTACCCGGTGGGGTCTTCTGCTGTTGTAGCCCATCCGCCTCAAGGTTGTACGTGTTGTGGCTTCACAAATGCTTTGCTGCATACCTCGGTTGTAACGAGTGGTTATTTCAGTCAAAGTTGCTCTTCTATCAGCTTGAATCAGTCGGCCCATTCTCCTCTGACCTCTAGCATCAACAAGGCATTTTCGCCCACAGGACTGCCGCATACTGGATGTTTTTCCCTTTTCACACCATTCTTTGTAAACCCTAGAAATGGTTGTGCGTGAAAATCCCAGTAACTGAGCAGATTGTGAAATACTCAGACCGGCCCGTCTGGCACCAACAACCATGCCACGCTCAAAATTGCTTAAATCACCTTTCTTTCCCATTCAGACATTCAGTTTGGAGTTCAGGAGATTGTCTTGACCAGGACCACACCCCTAAATGCATTGAAGCAACTGCCATGTGATTGGTTGGTTAGATAATTACATTAATGAGAAATTGAACAGGTGTTCCTAATAATCCTTTAGGTGAGTGTATATATAAATCATTGTAACTGTACAAATAGGCATACGTTAAAATGCATATTTCTATTAAACACCACTCCAAAACAATACTCGTATTAAGTGATGCATTTGTATATGTTTAATATAACAAGTGTTTCAGATTATTATATCAGATGATGCTCAGTGAGGTTTGCAGAAGCTGTCCGGTAACTGGAGGGTTAGAAATGTAATGAGCAAAAGCAGAAAGTGTCCCCCCTCAGTGGCTTATTAAAGGTAGATGTCAGCGAGTTGTATATATATAAACCACTCGTTGAACTCGTAAAAACGTAGCATACATTTTCTATTATTGATTGTACTGTATTTAAACATAAAATTAACTGAAGTAAAACGAAGTACTTTTAAAAACGAATTTAAAAATACATTTACAGTGCGCACTACGGCGGGGTTGGTGGCATTTGCATTTTGTGTTATTTCATTCCAGGCTTTATTTTTGTCAGCATTTTACCTAAATTTTCCCGTTTTCTTATGATTAGTTGCTCAACTATCGTAAGTTTTCCATCTTCGGTGAAATGGATATGTTTTACTTTACATGCTGCCATTTTGTTTTTTCGTTCTTCACAAAAATAATAAGAGCAGACTTTGCTGTAGAAACAACAGTTAACCGTGGGCTAACGTGTGACCCGCGTGGTTTTGTTTCGTGCAATTTCCAATTAAATCCAATTTCACAGGATTTAAGACTAAGGCTACGACTTAAAGTAAGACCTTTTTAGTTTAACCGGCCCCAGAGCCCTAACCACGACTCCACACTGCCACCTTATTATGAGGTGCGTTCAATTCAAAATTAACAGAAAAAAGAAATCGTATACCGAAATGGCTATATCGTTTACCAAGGTGGATATATCATATACCAGAAAAAATAATTCGTATACCAGAATGGATTGATCATATATGGACATGCGCAGTGCGCGCAGTTGGTGAGAGACGAGAGCGGATCCTTCGCAGGTCACAGGCATGAGAGCCGAGTGACGGACACATCGATGCGGACAGTAAAGATTACAGGTGTGCACTCTGAGGCTAGTGTATACGTTACTATCTATGTTTTATTGTATGCTGTACTTTATAACTAATAAGCTCTGCTTTGATCATGTTGTTTTCAGAAGAAGGGGTGGCGACTCAACGTCGCACTCGCAGCGAATTAAAGACGGAAGATGGGAAATCTAGCACATCAATGTGTTCATTTCTGTGGGCCAGTCCGTGAGCCCTGATACCGACACGCCATTCAATACAGAGCAGCTGTGTCAGCGACATTAATCCTCTACTCTGATACCGTCACACACAGGGATATATATTCGAACAATGTAATCAAACAATCTGGACATAAGAAACAACATCCACACATCGGACCCGCAACCCTGAGCTACAGCTGCTCATCCCCGCCGCGCAGAGGATTCATCCCACACTGGAGCCCGAAACGAAAAATAACATTAACATACTGTATATGCACACATGGTGTGGAGACAATTGACAGTTTGATCAAACACGTATGTAAGTCCAGTGCTGTACAGTCATGAGTCTAGATCGGTTTCACTTCTTTATTAGCCGATATGTTCTGTCAAAGTGATGCCGCCTCCGTTTGTTACAAACTTGGAACAGCATCACATTTGTCACTAAATTATATTAAAAAAGTTATTAATACATAACAAACCACAAATACAGTAGCAGTACCACTGTTATAACTGTAATATAAGTATATTAATGTATATGTACAGTCAGCGATAATCATCCTCTCATGCCTGTGACCTGAGAAGGATCCTCTCGTCTCTCACCAACTTCGCGCACTGCGCATGTCCAACCCAGCATCTACACCACGTGACTTTGGTATATATATTTTTATTTGCTGTGTGAATAATTTTTTCTGCTATATGATATAAACATTTTGGCATACGATTTTTTTGTCTGCTATGTGAAATATCCACTTGCATCAGTCACTTGGGGTCGTAACAGTATATGATATATCCATTTTGACATATGATTTTTAGTTTTTCTACTATATGATATATCCATTTTGGTATATGATTTATTGTTTCTGTTAATTTTGAATTGAACGGCCCCTCATACCTTGTAAATGCCTTAAGTAAAATACCAGTTACTCAAAGATACTGCTGAATTCTATTTTGTCACTGTACAATTGCATTTCAATATGCTAAGCCTGTCTGTAACAGTTTGTTGGTGCTTGACCTAGACAATTTTGACTCCATTGTCTGATTGACTCTGCTGTTGTTAAAATACTGCGCAGCCGTCACTGAATGGCACTACAGGCTTAATTCAGTTGGGATGATAAAAAGAGAGTATATTTTATAGCTGGTGCAATCACCCCTTTTATATGCCTGCTAAACAGTATAATAGTATAGCAAAATAAAAATAAAATATCCTAAGGAGAAAAACTAAACTCCCTGAAAACCTAGGTTCAAGATATAGAGTTGATGTGGTTCATTCACATATTATATAGCTTTCTACCTTAATATAGGGATAGTGCTACAATGTATTTATTGAAAAAAGTATTTGTGGATAGCTTTTTACACAGCTACTTGTGAGACCGAAGTAACAGATACCTAGAGCCATGGCAGGAGGCCCAAGCCCAAGGCCCAAGGTGGTCTTCTGTTTTGCAATGAGATGTCCTTTAGTGTCAGTGGAAATGCAGTTATTTTGTAGTTATTATTATTGTTATTGTCATGATTATTTAATTGAAGGGAAGAATCTTAGTTCAAGCGCATTTATAGGAGTAACACAGGAGTACAGTAAATAAAGTGCTAAAGCCGAATAATAGCGTCCTTAAACAAAAAGTGAGTCTTCCTCCCAGTTTCACAACTCATATTGACAGAAGTTTGTCAGAACAATTAAGGACTTTTCAGACATTCAGACAGCTTTTATACATTGCAAGACATGTGGGTCTGTGGGCAGGGACAGTCACTGGTTTCCCAGAGTGTTATCTTGAGGTCAGATTTCTGACCCTTGTAATGTTCATGGTAGTCTTCCTCAGAAGAGGTGTGGGATCCAAAGAACAGATGTCTTCCTTTGATATACTGGGAAAGGTCCGATCCCACGGATCTTATTTTAACAACTGTCAATCAATCATTAAAAATCATTGTCTCTCTCTGCAGTTTGATCCTTTTATTATTGACAGGATAGTCTACAGGGCATGCCCTGAACAACTTGCAAAGTGGTTGTTGCTAGCATAATACATTTACTTTGCTTGGTCTGCATATTATTATTAATATAAAACAATACAGTTTATATAAAACATTAACAATGGCTATTCAGAGTAGGATAAAAGTCACAGGTTATTTGCCATATAACAAGAGCAACCTAATTTACAGCAGGTTTCTGTTCTGCAGACAATACAAATTATTATTATTATTATTATTATTATTATTATTATTAATTAAAACAAACAAACCAGGAAAAGGAAAAGTTAACAGAAAAATATGCCCATAGACACAAAGGAGTACAAATAGCATGGTGTTCTCTAGAATGTAAGTATCGTGGTATCTTATGAATATCTATAGAACTGTGTGCTCCTGGTATATATTGTGAGAAAAATGATCTTTGTCCATACTTTTTGTGTATCTGTAACACAGGCAACAAGGTACCCCTCTGGACCCACACCTGCAGCATTTATGAGAATTGTAATAACTTCTGATAAATGCTGCAATTGTAGGTCCAGAGGGGTACCTTTCAGTGAATTTCAATAAGTTGTATTATCAGTCCAAATCATTCTTGGGTATTAATGGCAGTAAAGACCAGACTGGAAGATATTGGATAAATTATGAATGAGCCATTCATGTAACATTATTCAGATGTTCATGCTAGATCAACAGAGATCAATGCTAGATCCTCCAGCTGTCAATGTTCCTGTTTTATTTTCCAGGAGACTTCTTCCCTGACCCTGGGTGGATGGCATCTTTATTCCTAATCTCAGCTCTCACTGTTGTAGCCATTGCTATAGCAGCTCCTCTTCTGGTGATCCAGTGGAGACGGATGCACAGTGAGTGATCAGTGTGGATGTGTGTCTGGATGCTGCTGTTTGGTAAAGGGGCTTGTTGGTAGAACAATGACATTGCATTACTTACAGCTGCTCCCTGTTTCTTGCACACTGGAGTCCAGTGGTTCTGAGCTCTAGCACAGAGTGGGTTTACTGAACCCTAGCTTTCACACACAAAATAAACAAATAAATTGTGTGCATGATGTATAAAGAAGAAAGACATCACAAACGAATAAAACACAAACGTTTCTTATGTAGCAGTATTAGCAGTGCCTGCAATCACTTTTGTGCTAGTTCAATATGTTTAGGTGTTTTCCTATTCATTCTGCAAATCATACTAAATTCCTTTGTGAATGTAGTGTTAAAACACAGAAGCCTGTAACCAGTTTTACTGATTCCACTTCCTGTATTGTTTGTAGAGGAGGAGTGTCTGTGGGAATTCAAGTGTAAGTAAATCAAGAAAGACATTGGAAACATTTCCTGTAGTCATTCTGCATTCATTAAAATGACATCATTCCCTGATCCTGGGTAGAAATGGAGCAGTGCAACATATATATTGAGGATTCAAGTACAACACTACAGAAGCACAATGTACAGAGCACACAACCTTCACCATCTTGTGTTTAAAGAAGTCAGGGTCCTCTCAGTGTGACAGATACAGTTTATTCTGTTTTCTCATTTTTTTTTCAGTTGGATGAACACTATTAGCTGCACAATGTACAGAAGCATTGAACACAAAAAAGGGTTCCAATAATAAATAGAAAATAGAAAACTACTTAATAATTTATATTTATTCAATATATTATTTCCTGCACTAAAAGACTGCTGTTAATTTTATAAATATGACTTAAATAAATGAACAAAATTAGGAATTTTTCATAGCATATCAATACAGTTGTATGAATCCTATAATAATGTACAGAGAAGAAATTACACCTTTAACCAGCTGTTTGAACAACCATTTATCTTTTCCTATTGTGATAAAGAATGGAAGCTATTAATTACACATCAATATATACATTCACACAGTAAATATTACTGCTAAAGTTAATTACAAAGTATAAGGAAGAAAGTTTGAGTCATCATTGATGTAACTATATTTTTCAATCAAATTTAGCCCTGTATCCCCCTTAAAGATGGAAAACACATTTGCATTTTATGTTTAGAACATATTTAGAGAATATATAAAGAAAAACTGCATTATATAGACATAATCTGTACAAATGCAAGATCAGTTTGAAATACATTTCCCAAGTTACACTTCATGTGAAGTCTTCCCAGAGAGAAATACCACCAGGTAAACTGTACTTATGTTATAGCTACAATGTACTTAAAGTAGCTAACTGTATTTATTTATTATGAAGGGAGATATGTGGAGCAATGAGATATTTGGGCAACTTTGGCTCAGATTAAGCAGAATAAGATACACCCATAGAACAGGGCTATTTGGTCTGTGTTTTACTTCAGTGTAACTACCATTATTATGATGCAACATTAAGGCATATCTGACAGTCATATTGGAGAATACAGGGGGGAAATGTAAATGCAGCCATCCCAGACGACATAGTTGGTCAGGCTATTTAGTAACGAGTACAGTACCTGCCAGAAATAAGTACTTATTTACAATGATAGGCATTGTTTGCATTTTATGTATGTTGATTAGTAAGATATATTGTCTTCTGCCCTCAAATATACTGGAGAGAAACCTTTCCAGTCTGAAAGTGTTGTTGTTTTACCATTAGAATTGTATTACTGTATGTGCAGTGCATCTGCAAAGGATTTCAAACAAACTTCTTTCACGTTGTCATTATGGGGTATTGTTTGTAGAATTTTGAGGAAAATAATGAATTTAATGCATTTTGGGATAAGGCTGTAATATAACAAAATGTGGAAAAAGTGAAGCGCTGTGAATACTTTCCGGATGCACTGTATGTTGGTTGCCAAGTACAATTTAAAGAATTTGACCATGTAGAGAATATTTTTAGTTTTTAGTTTACTTAATTTGCAAATCTGAAAGAGTTAAATTGACATTGATTGAATTAATAAAGCACTTTCATTGGTTGTTAATGGTTATCTTGTTCTCTACAGTTCGTCATGGACAATGGGGTGAGTGTTAAATGAATCTGAGATCACAAGAGCTTGAATTTCTTTTTCTATTTTTCTTCTTTTCTGCTATTTTTACTCTGCATATACATTTATTTTGCTTGCTGGTTCCCTGATTTTCCCCATTCTCTGTATTATTACGGTCTCCCTGTCCTGTGTGTATCTGGAGCACAGCTGCAGGCTGGCCTCCTCCTCTCCAGTCTGAAGCTCATCTGCACCTCCCCTTCAGTGGCCATGCCCCTCTAGAGGGCAATGCCATGCAACCAGAGCCTCAGGGCCGTGTGCTGAGCACTGCCCCCTACAGCTGTGGGGAGACAGAGACCAGGGGCTGCAGTGTCCGCTCTCCTTGGACGCTGTGATGGGGGCTGTCCAGGATGAGGTTGACAGACAGGGCTTCAATGTGATGCCACAGACTCAATACTTTGCAGTATCTGTGTTGCCAAAATGACCATGTACACAGGTAGCCTATAACAGCAGTGCAAACTGCAGGCAGGGACAAGGAAGCAGAACGTGAGTGGAGAAGCTCTGCCGTTTTTCAGATTGAAAACACAGGACAGTTATGAATAAACTTCATTCCATAAGAAATAAAAGTAAATCAGCAGTCTTCTTCTGCTGTTGCTTCTTCTTCATTGTGCACACATAGCCTGAAATTAACTGTTATATGTGTCAGTTTATACATTTTATAAAAGCTTAAGATTACGGAAATATTTGGGTATTTCCAATTGTTTCCACAGTCTTTCTTTAAAAGTTAACATTAGAACTTTTAAGATTGATCTATTTGAATTAACCTGAGCAAAGTTGTATTGCATGTAGGTTTAGTTCGAATACTGAAGCTCCTTCATTGTCACTAATTGTCTGTCTTGTTGTTTGCAGTTCGTCATGGACAGTGGGGTAAGTGTTGCACAGAGCTGATTAGTGAGATACAGGGAAGCACAAACCCAGCCTCTGATTTGTTCACTCAGGCATTGGGACTCTTGTTAAAAAAGAGACTTGAACAGAAAGAAAACAATACAGCAGGAGACAACAGTTTACCACATTAGCAGTGTGTAAATGGGTGCACCCAACTGAATTAACTGACATATTGAATGATGATTATTAGAGAACACAGTTCGGCCCTAAAGGCAGTTACCACATGGAAAATGGGACCTGCTTGGTGTTGGTGGCTTTTGGTGATTTTTCTCTTTTTATTTTACATTTACAATTTGTACATATTCTTTCATTACGGTTTGATTATAATCTGTATATTGTGCTATCTGTCTGCCTGTGCTGTGTGTATCTGAGCCTCAGGCAGTGCCGCCCTGCCTACCAGTGCCCAGCACAGCCCCTGTGTCCCTCCCTGGCTCTGGGTCACAGCGTGCGTCTCTACAGGCCCACGCACAGTGGGGTCCAGGCTGCAGTCTGGGTGCTGCTTCCTCCAGCAAGACCTCACAGGGTCTCTATGGAGCGCAGCTGCGGACTGGAGCACTGTTTGTGCCAAAAGTGTTCATCTGTCAATTTGGTAGTTCATTCGGAAATTCATCACTTTGGCAATTCAGCCGTCAGTTTGGCCATAGAGTAGTAAATTCATCCTAAATGATGATACCTTATACAGACCGGCTTTGGTTAAACCAAGTTTTACCCCCCCCCCCCCCCCGTCAATCTCTTTGCCACCCCTCCCCCCTGACTGGTACAATATGAGCTCATGTGTTTCTGCAATAGTAGACTCTCACAGGCAATAGGCCAGTCATAGACTTTTAAAGGACAACTCAATAGTATTTCCTAAACTATAAACACAAATCTCTGTTTCCTTATTAGCACTGAGATGCGTGTCGTGATTGTGTGCTGTATGATGTTGTGCAGCTCTCCTTTTACTGATTAATACATCAACACATCTCCACTGACTCTGCTCTGCTGAAGCCCCACTGAAGACTTGTCTCTCCCACTGCCTGAACTCCCCTCTCTGTACTGAATTGAAGTGTATAATTATGTGATCTACCTCTCTTCATGATCAGCCCACACTCTCTCACACTCCTACACTGGGCACAGAGAGAGAGATGAAGGCAGAGGGGGTTTAAAGGGAGCTGCTCCCTGTGTGACGCAACATGACAGAGTCTTCAGTGGAGCTTCAGCAGAGTCACTGAGAGTGTGTTTATTAATGGATCAATAAGAGTAGAGCTGCACACCTCAGTACAGCACACAAGCACTGCACAGTCTTCACTCTACTGAGGAAATAGACTGTTTTCTGGGGTTAATAATTTATCAATCAATACTGTTTTAATGATTTTGAACATGTTTCCTTGCTAAATGAATGGACAGACTGTAGTTTCCCTTTCTCTCCCTTCATTAATACCCCCCTTAATTATCCTCACTGACCCCCTGTCACTGAGACAGTGCTGTAGAGTCGCTCAGAGCCCTTAATAATCCTCACTGACCCCCTGTCACTGAGACAGTGCTGTAGAGTCGCTCAGAGCCCTTAATAATCCTCACTGACCCCCTGTCACTGAGACAGTGCTGTAGAGTCGCTCAGAGCCCTTAATAATCCTCACTGACCCCCTGTCACTGAGACAGTGCTGTAGAGCCGCTCAGAGCCCTTAATAATCCTCACTGACCCCCTGTCACTGAGACAGTGCTGTAGAGTCGCTCAGAGCCCTTAATAATCCTCACTGACCCCCTGTCACTGAGACAGTGCTGTAGAGTCGCTCAGAGCCCATGCAGGAGCAGCACACACAGCTCATGTCTGTTTACGTTGTTCACAGTGCAGAAGTAGCTTTAAAAGCACAGTGCGCTGGAATTGTGTCTGTACTCCCAATGTTTTCTGTTGTTTTCCCACAGCTGACGTGACTCTGGACCCTGAGACAGCAGACTGTGACCTGACCCTGTCTGAGGATGGGAAGAGAGTGAGACGGGGAGGGTGGCAGGATCTCCCTGACAATCAGCAGAGATTTGATGAGTCCTGTGTCGTGAGCAGAGAGAGCTTCACCTCAGGGAGACACTACTGGGTGCTGGAGGTGAATGGATGGTGTAGAATAGGAGTCACCAGAGAGTCTGCAAACAGGAGAGGAGGGATCAGCTTCACTCCCCAGCAGGGATACTGGTGTCTGCACTGTGACTCCTCTTCTCTCTCTGCTCTCACTGACCCTCTGACCCGCCTCCCTCAGACTCCGCGTCCCAGGATGCTGGGGGTGTGTGTGGACATTGAGGAGAGATGGGTCTCCTTTTACACAGTGGAGTCCAGGGCTCATATCTATACCTTCACTGACATGCACTTCACTGAGGGAGAGGAAATCTATCCTTTCTTCTGGACCTGGGATGAGGAAAATGATCTTGTGATTCTGCCTCCTGTTGACTTAGAGTTGTAACTGGACATGAATCATAGCAAAATGTTGACCATTTTTAACAGTAGTACTTGGAGGAATGACAGTATGAATGATAAGCATTGTTGTAGCCATGCTATGTAATAATAATTTTGATGATAATTTCAGCGTCAGGTGTCTGGGTGTTTGGAGGTCCCCTCTTCTCCTCATATCCATCAGAGTTTGGGGCACATCTGTGTGTGCGATCAAATCTCAGGTTGTACATTTAAAATGGTCATTGATGTGTTTTTGGGTTTATTGAGTAGTGATTCAGGCAGTGAGGAGCAGCAGTGAAGACTCCAGACAGTGATGTGAGTTCAGACAGGGGTTCAGGACCAGTGTGTCTCTATAGGTGTCTGCTGGTGCTCACATACATACTGACACCCCTGGCCTGAACTCAGCTCAGTCCACTGGATTCTCCACTGCTGCTCTCCAGCACAGCAATGAGACATTACAGGGTGAGGAAGCTGCTGTGTGGCTCCTTCATGTTTGTGAAGTGAGTGAGCGGACACTGTGCTGCATCTAAAGACACGCTTCTCTGTCCTTACCAATTCAGCGACTGTTGCCCCATTGTGGCCAGATCTGGCACATTCAGTCACCAGTTTAGTTCAAAAGTCAAAACATATTCATATTCATAAACATATAGTGAATAATAAAAAATGAAAATGCATTTGTATAACATGAATAAAAACTGCAGATTGCTATGCTTATAAAATAGTCGTATTGTCTATTTTCATTGATCCAGAAGGACGGTGCTGTCGGCTCTCTCCTGTGCTGCCCTGGACAGAGAGGGGCTGCTGGGGACAGAGAGAAGTGAGCTCCACTCTGATCTGATTGACAGCTGGGCAGGAGCAGCGTCTGTCCCACAGAGCTGACAGCCCCCCGGGCCCCATCACTGCAGCACTGAGCCACAGGACAGGGCTCTCAGCGGCCCTCAGCTCAGAGTCAGGGACAGGGAGGCACACCTCTGTCTCAGTACTGAATCACTGCACTGTTACTCGAGGCTTGAACACAATACAATCAATAGACTTTCCAACACGCATACATAACACAACACATTGTTTTTTGAGCTGTTTATTATTATATTGTCAATGTGTCTGTCTTGCTGTTGACATCCTTGTCTAAGTGTTCTGTATCAGGAGCCACATTTCCATTGCAGATAAGAGGGCGAGTCTGAGCGCTGGCTGGTGCCGCACATCTCAGCTCATATTGTGTTTTGTCAGCCAACAGGGAGGTGACTGACAGACACAGAGAGAGAGAAAGTGAAAGTGAAGGAGAAGTGCTGCTCTTCAGAGCCGAGAAATAACCCGTCAGGACTGAGACTCCGGCTTGTGTTTGTGTTCATGACAGAGCAGCAGATTTCTGTGAAGAACAAGCAGAGAGGAGAGGAGAGGAAGGACAGGGTCACACACTGCAGTGACTGACAGACACAGAGAGAGAGACAGTGAAGGAGAAGTGCTGCTCTTCAGAGCCGAGAAATAACCCGTCAGGACTGAGACTCCGGCTTGTGTTTGTGTTCATGACAGAGCAGCAGATTTCTGTGAAGAACAAGCAGAGAGGAGAGGAGAGGAAGGACAGGGTCACACACTGTAGTGACTGACAGACACAGATAGAGAGACAGACAGTGAAGGAGAAGTGCTGCCTGTGTGCGCAGCTGCGGTGCCATTACTGAGTGAATCTGCGCTTCAGCTCCTCCTTGTCTCGGTACTGGGTTACAGACACACAGCCGCCCGACCGCCTCTGTGACGTCACGCTCCTGTGCACAGGTGACTCTCAGCTTAACTTCTGTCTCTGAAACTTTCTTTATATCCACCTTTGTCCAAACAGCAGGGTCTTTCTGTATGTGTTCAAACCTTGTATTTGTACTTATACATATACAACATTTACTTTAACTTCCCTATTTTTAAAAAAGAAAGTAAAAGTGCCACTGAAGTTGATTCCCGGGCGCCATTGCTGCTGCATGTCGTCTTGCTGGTATTAATGTCGGACACATTGAATACATACACGTCTCTGATCTAAAATGGCAGCATTTACAGCTGAAGAAATGTGTGCACAGTGTAATACTGTGTCATCTTGTGTAATATCAGTAAAGATCAATAAAAGGTCTCTGTATTGAACAGCATTAAAGGCATTTGCAATTCTCTCAGTATAACAGCTTTATGTTTCTTTACTTAGCTTGTGACACACCGTGCGAAATGTGAGTAATATTTATTACATTGTTTAATACATAACTCTTTTTTTAATATGTAGACGAGTTAAACGAACTTAAGGAGTGTAAGTCAGTGTTTTACTTATGGCTGCCATTGGCGAAGGGAGTTTTTAATTTAAACTTGTTTTAATTCGTTGGATTTGATGGATAAAGAAAGTAAAAATAGACCTGGAGAATGTAGAATTGGGACTGTCTGTGTGTGAAAACTGTAAAAAGCACTGGATCTGTCAGTACAAACAAATGTAGTAATTACTACATTCAAGCCATGTGTTTTCACTGCCAGCCTATAAAGAGAAGACATCACACACCAGTCCTGTATACAAGTCAACTACAGACATAGACCTGGAGAATCGTGTTCAATAATAATAACACACTTATTGTGTTGACACCATTTGTGTGTCGAAATGAAAAACAGAGACTTTCCACTTATTCAATGAAAACAAACGGGTGTTTCAGTTACAGACAGTGATCAGATTGGACTCCTTCTGTCTCAGCGATCATTAGTCTGAATCTGTTTTCCTCTCTGCTCTCCCCTCCCACAGCCCCCTGACACTGACACTGCTCTCCAGCTGGGATTGGCCTGTGAGTCTGTCTGTCTGTCTGTCTGTCCCAGGGATGAAGTCTGACCGATCAGAGTGGCTCTGTGTGATTGTCCTGCTGCTCCAGCAGACCTCAGTGTCAGGATCAGGTACAGTGAGGACACGTTTATTCTCCATAATGAACTGAGCTCAGACACTCAACAGCAGGGCTTCAACACAGCACAGCAGCCCAGCGCAGCTCAGCTTCAGCTTCTGCACCAGAGACACAGTCACTGCACAGCTCACACCAGTGACAGCCGACACACAAGCTGCTTTTATTTTGCTTCCCTGTATCTCAATACTGTGGACTAAAGTTCAGCCCAAATTCCCTTTTCCCTTTTCTCAGCTCCTGAAGTGAATCCCATTGTGACTTAGTCTGATTATTTATGTTCTCTACACATCTTAATGTCTGTATTATTATTATTATTATTATTATTAATAATAATAATAATAATAACATATTTATTTCTTAGCAGACGCCCTTATCCTTACAAAATATAAGCGCAATACAAAGTGCATCAATACAGTACAGTTCAAAGGCAAAAAACATCACAAATTCAAATTTACATAATACAGTGCAATTTCTAAGCATATAACATTTTACAAATTACAATTTACACAAGTGTTTACAATATATGAGGTCTTGCATCCTGGATTGTAAAAGCTGATGTTAGGTCCCAGTCAAGGGCCAAGCGAAAGGGAGCATAGAGGGAATCAAAATAAACAATACGAGTACTAGTAAAGCAAGGCAAGTAGGAGGGTAAAACATTGTGAAGTGCTATATTTCAGGAGAGTAAATTACTAAATTACAAGTACTGTCTATTATAACTGGCATCTGAATTTATTATGGTGCTCTTTTCGGGAATGGCTTAGAGCCATTTCTTATCTCTGCATGTTTGTTTAAAAGTCCAACTGTGTGTTATTTGTCTCTCCAGAGTGGTTTGAGGTTCTTGGCCCACGTTACCCCATTGCTGTTTACCCTGGAGAAGACACTGTTCTGCCCTGTTACCTCTCACCCAACATCAGCGCTGAGGACATGCAGATCATGTGGTTCAGAGAGGGCCCTACAGCCCCTGTCAGTTTATATCAGTCTGGACAGTATAACTTTCAAATGCAGATCCCATCCTACAAGGGCAGGGCTGAGCTTTTCCCAGAGGAGTTCAGGAAAGGCAACGTGTCTCTGAGACTGAAGGATGTGCGCGGCTCTGATGATGGACAGTACAACTGTATGGTTCTGTCTGCAGACTCGTATGAAGAGGCTCTTATTGACGTGGTTGTCAGAGGTGAGTTTTGGGCTACAGTTTCACACTGATCATCTCAACATCAGTGTTTGTACTCATACTTACAATAATACTGCAGCTGTTACTTAAAATATATTTATTTGTCCTGTAATCCCATAATATTTCCATTGTAATTCTAGTCAGTTTTAAAAGTTTAATTTTAGAATAAATTAATATTTAAAGCATTATTAATTAGTGTTTTTTATATAAAATAGTTTTATTTTCATACAGTGTCACCCTACTAGTGTTGTTTAGTCCAATTTGCTCTCACAGCAGTTGAGCAGATCTGATCACAATGCTCAAAAATAAATATTTTAATTTTATTATATTTGTTTTCTGAAACTTGATGTTTTGAAATCTTTCACTTCCTTTGAAAGAGCCCAACAGTGAAACAATTCTGTGTTTTACTTCCTGTATTTTTTAAATCATTTGAAAATATATTTTAAAAATGTCTAAACTTAGACAATGAAAGATACAATTAATCTGCCTAAGGAACATGAAAGCTGTTGTCACTGTTGACAGGTCGGCCCTCAATGTCCCTCCACTCTGAAGGAGGTCAGACCCGGCTGGAGTGCAGGTCAGATCGGTACCCTGAGCCTGCAGTGATCTGGACAGACAGGGACGGACACGACGTCACATCACTGTCCAACACCACAGAGCAGAGAGACAGTGAGAGGCGTCTCAGTCTGAGGAGCTTCATCCCAGTCAGACAGGAGTCCAATGTCTTCACCTGCCTGATTAGAAGTGCAGTATCTGAACCAAACTGGGAACCACAACTCCACATACCCAGTGTGTATTAAAAACTGGATATTGTGACAGCTTTTATGGTTGAGGTTATTGTAGTCAACACAGAACATAATGACATGTTACCTAAACTGCTTAACTTATCTGAGATTTCTCTCCAAACGTTTATCTAGATCCTGCTGTTCAAACTATCAATCTGCATAATATCTAATAGACTGTTTTCCATTATTAGATTAAGGTCTCTCTTTGTATTCTCTTCCTCTCTGTCTGTGTTTCTTAACTGGATAAAACATTAATCAGAACGACCCACAGTCTCGTCCCAGTGCTGTGTGGCTTCATCAGTAGGGATCAGGCCAGTGTCTGAGGAGCTGAGTGTCAGTTCCTGTGTGTTAATGCTGCTGTTCTGTTCTCCAGGGGACTTCTTCCCTGACCCCTCTGGGTGGATGGTGTCTTTATTCCTAATGGCCGCTCTCACTGTGGCAGCAGCTGCTCTTCTGCTGATCCAGTGGAGACAAATGGACAGTGAGTGTCTGGATGCTTGTGTGGCATTTCATGAGTTACATAGATAGTGGACAGTGAGGAATCAATATTAATGTGTGCCTGGATGATTGTGTGTCTCCTCATGAATTCCCTAGAACACACAATGTAGTTCACAGTCACCAGGCCAGGATCAGTACAGACAATACTAATGTTTCTCGCAGTCACGTTATGTATCAAACCAAAACAGTTGTTCCTCCATTCACCTCACTGCTCTCCATGTGACTCTCACTCTGTGAGGTTATTTCACTAATCCAGGGGGTAGGACGCCTATAACAGTCAGTCAGTGATATACTCAGTGTTTTTTAATGTTTGGGCAGCAGTTAAGAGGAACAGTAAGTCTACCAATCCCTCAGTTTGAGGCTGCAGTCACTCTGTCTTTTACCCAGCCTGTCTGTCCCAGCTGGACCAGTTAAACCAGAGCTTCATCACTGGCAGTCAGGAGTCTGTCAGCATTGTTATTCATTCCACCCTCTGTATTTTATTTTTATTTTTCTGCAGAGAAAGAGACACTGTTTGAATCTCAAGGTAAGTAAATTAATACATTTGAATCCTCTTCTGTAGCAGCTCCTCATTCATTTGAAGTTTCAGGACCATTAAAAGGACTTGATTACAGTCCATTCCTATATGATAGGAATTGAAAATGTAATTAAACATGTAATACAAATATAATAATACAGGAACATTCATTTTCAAATCAATTGAGTATATCAGTAAAAGACCACAAATAACAATTTGCATTACATTTGCAAAAATAATACATATAATGTGTTTGACTGTCTTTGATCTTTATTAGATTAATGGTCTGTTATGTTTGTTTTATGTGCAGCGCTTCCTGTACTTCGCAGTCAGCTGGGTAAGTTTTCTGCTACCATTGTGTGGAGCAATAAGATAAAAGAACCAGCAATCAAACGTACACTGCACTGCAGCTTGTCTGTGTTCAAGTATTTGACCCCGTTAAACAGATGGTAAAGAATCGTGGTTCAGTACTGCAGACTGTGCAGCTGCTTGTGTTGAGTCAGTCTGAAGCAGTTTCACAGCTGACTGATACTGGTCGTGTGTAAGTCTCGCTCTGGGGCTGCTAATAACACACAACACTGTGTGAGCTGCCATGTAAGACTGCTAGCTTAAGTGTGCAGCAATAAATACATACACTGAGGTGTTTTCCAGCACTGCTATTCTTTACTACAGTGCTGTGTGCTGTAGTGTGTATTTGAAAGTGCCCAGGCCTGACACCAGTGTCTCTGACTCACTCCTGTGTGTCTTTGCAGATGAGGAGTATCAGTGGACATTCAATGGTAAGTAAATCCATAAAGACATTGAATTCTCCTCTATAGTCAGTAGGCGTCCATCTCACATAGCAGCCCTTTAAAAGCATCACTCCTGCTTTTACCCACAGAATGAGCAGATTGTCTCAGTGTGAATAAACATTCACTGTCCATGGGTTAGTATTATTAGTAGTGTTTAGAGGAAATAAAGGGAAATGGGATGCATTTATATTATTACAATTTTTACTTATTCAGTTTTTTTATCATCATAAACCTAAACAAAGTGGTATTGTCATCAGGTAGAGGTGCAATATTAAAGCAGTTTCCCTGTCATTAATGGTCTGTCTCTTTCTCTGCAGTTCGTCATGGACGATGGGGTGAGTGTTTAATGAGTCTCTATGAGAGGCAGGGAGACACACATCCAGTCTTTTCAGACACATGAGACAACAATTTAGTGGGTCAGGAATTAGTGCATTTTTCCATTATTATAGGTACAATATTACTGTGGTGAGAAGAGAATCCAATTTGACCATTAATATTGGTAGTTCAAGAAACCAAGGGAATAATTTACATTTCTTCACTGTTTCCTGAGTGCTGGCAGCCTTTGGCAAGAAAGCTTGAAAAACAAATAAGTAATTTTCCGCTTTCCTTTTTTCTGTGTGGACTTATTCCATTTTTATACATACATGTTTTTCACTTTGTGGCTGGCTTATTTTCTTGGCCCTCTGTAATAATAAGTCTTGCTGGCTGCCAGCTCAAAGCTGTGGGGAACTGAGAGGCCAGTGGCTGCCGTGATGTGACAGTCGTGTGAACCTGGCAGACAGGGCTGCAGGAGCAGTGACAGCGCAGAGACAGATATGCAGCATTAGCTCAGTCCAGCGCTTACACACATAATGTGTCTGAGGAGGGCAGACTGCAGGGCTGGACTCGGAGAGGAAAAGCAATGCAAAAACACCCAGAAGCATTGATGCTGAGGCACCTAAATGGACAGAGAGGGAAAGAGACAGATAACCAAGGACAGGACAGGGCAAATATACAGGACTTACAGAAATGCGTTTATCACTGCAGAGCAAGGGCAGCTTTGTGTTGTTAGGGTAACTAACGTGTCTAAACTGAATAAGCCAGAAGCATCATCCTACTTCAAACATGTACTTTAAAAGTTTTAAAAACATCATATGGTAAAATAAACATATAGTATTAATATTAAAACAGTGTTTATCTTATTGTAATCAACCTAATCACAGTCATAATTGGCAGTGAGGTTTACTTTTATTTAACCCATGGCCCTGTACTGGATGCAGTGGTCATTGAAAGTGGAGGGGTAGAATATTAAAGCCCTTTTAATTGTCATTAATGTTTGTCTTGTCGTTTGCAGCTCGTCATGGACAGTGGGGTAAGTGCTCTCTCTGGATGCTTTATGAGAGGCAGCCTCTGCAGAGCTGACACAGCCACCGGCCTCTTGTGAAACATCTCTACTGCAGTTTAAGAAGATATCACACTATAATTGATGTATAATTTCATGGTGCTTGACCAGGAGAGACAGGTGTTTTATGATATGACTCAGTGTGTGACAATGGATTCAGTGTGAAGAAGTACAGCTGTGACAGATCTCAGTTCATTCACACTTTATTAGGGCTTTAAGTTCTCACGCTCATGGAAAGTCACATTAGATAATTTTCCTCAGAAGCATGAACATCATTTAATGTCCGTAAATGGTCTTCTCGTGGTGACAGAGGGGAGGGAGTTCAGCTGTGAGCTCTGTGTCCTCCTCCCAGCGCAGGGCTGATAATAATGGCGTCTCTCTGTACTGCTCAGACAGGAGTGTTGATGCAGATGGGCAGTTGGGCTTCGAGGACCAAGTCAAGCCCTTACAAAGGCTGTAAAAAAAAATCACCCGAGGTTATGGCACTTCATCGTTCTTTTTCCCTGTCTGCGATTGGGCCACTACTCAGTTCTCTGACTTCATCCAAAGCCAGCAGTCCAGGGCTGTCGTTTTCAGGCAGGGTCATTATGAGTAAGAGTCGTCGTTGTCCAGTGCAGGTCAGTTCACAGATCGGGGTCTCAAATCCAAAGCGGGGGAGGTGGGTACATTACCCTTCTATACTAATGTCTCATGAGACAGAGGTGTGTGGCAGGTATTTCTCCAGAGATCATAGAAGGGGAGAATAGGGAGGCACTTCATCTGCAAATAGTGCCAATCATTAACTGCTCCCCATGGGGTGTCACACATGATACTGATCACACAGGGACACATCACCTGATTGTTTTACTGGGAAAAGGATTTGTATATCAATATTATTCCTGCTGTGTGCACAGTGAGTCTGCGGTGGGGTATTTACCTGTGATACAGGAGCCCTCCTACCAGGGGCAACACCAGGGTAGTTCTTGGGGCGGTGGGTGTCCCCCTAAATCTATCCACCTCCCTGCAGCCAGTAAATATATCAACCACAATACGCTGCCCTTTTGTTTCGGGGAAAAAAAATCACCAAATCTCCAGCAAACACCTTCAAATGGAAACGCCATCCCTTGAAATCCATGTCTAATTCAACCCATGCAGTATAAATTGATGTACCTGTACTTCTCTCTGTTATAAAAAAACAAACCGCAACAAACATCATCCAATCTGACAAGTTCTGGTGTTTCCAGCCAATCACTGCAACAATAGCAATTATAGGAATTACTGCAGCAAGTCCAGTGGCAACACTGAGCCATTTTTATTGCAGCCTTCAACAGAGACTCACAGGATAACTGTTAAACAGGTCTGGTCATGATTAAAATCAATAAATCAGTCATTGTATCTGCATCTGTATTGTATGCAGTTAAGTGTAAGCCTTTATCTCTGAATTTTACATTCATCTTTTGAAAGGACGAGTGAATAGTATTTCCACAATGATGAACACAAGCCCTGTTTGCTCATCAGCACTGGGCTGTGTGGTGATGGTTGGTCTGATGGTGTTGTCTTGCTCAATGGCCTGCACTGTGAAAGAGGGTCAGGACCTCGTTAGCATGTGGCTGCAGATAAACCAGCTCGTCAGCTAAAGTCAACAGGAGTCGCATCACATGCATGGATGTGTATTCATTATCCTCGTCAGTTACTGTCAAGTGACCGTGGTCTGTCAATAAACATATATATTTACACCACGATCTGCACCAGCACTGCTTACATACAGAGGAAAGCGCATTCAGTTCGTTAATAACAGTAACTGAAGCCTCGGCTCCGCCGGTTTGAGCGCCGCGTCGCTGTTTGTAAAGCAGCCGCTCAGATCCGCCTGAGGAGCAGCAGCGACGTGTTAAAAACACAGAGACACCGCGACTCACCTGACGAGACAGGACTGTGTCTGTGTTATTATCTGTGCTTCACACCATCAATACACGTTTCTGTTACACACATTAGGAGGAGCTGGACGTGTAGAGACGACATTATATTCACACCAGCAGCGGCCAGTTAACCGGCTCTGAACAGAGGAAACCGCATGAACTTAGTTATTCACATGAACTGCACAGATACATTCACTATGAACATGAAACACACAGTTACATGTCGAAATCATGGATCATCCTGAATGAATCATTAACTCAATCGGATACTTACATCTCTGCATTGACGCTCGGATGTAGAAAAACGGCACAAAGGAGAGGAGGTTTGTTTGCAGGTTTGCAGGAGAAAATGGTTGCCTAAGGACATTTGCAGAAAATGTGATGAACTAAATGTTAAACACTTGAACACTAGAGGCGACACGTCACAAGCTAAAGGTCTTTCTGATCCCAGTGTTTCCTCTTGTTTTCCCACAGCTGATGTGACTCTGGATCCTGATACAGCACACTGTGCACTGACCCTGTCTGAGGATGGGAAGAGAGTGAGATGTGGAGACAGACAGGATCTCCCTGACAATCAGCAGAGATTTGATTACAGGTCCTGTGTCGTGAGCAGAGAGAGCTTCACCTCAGGGAGACACTACTGGGTGCTGGAGGTGAATGGATGGTGGAGAATAGGAGTCACCAGAGAGTCTGCAAACAGGAGAGGACGGATCAGCTTCACTCCCCAGCAGGGATACTGGGGTCTGCACTGTGACTCCTCTTCTCTCTCTGCTCTCACTGACCCTGAGACCCCCCTCCCTCAGACTCTGCGTCCCAGGATGCTGGGGGTGTGTGTGGACATTGAGGAGAGACGGGTCTCCTTTTACACAGTGGAGTCCATGGCTCATATGTACACCTTCACTGACATGCGCTTCCCTGAGGGAGACAAGATCTATCCTTTCTTCTGGACCGGGGATAGAAACAGAGACCTTGTGATTCTGCCTCCTGTTGAGACTGAAACGGGACATTCATGAGAAAATCGTTATTATTATGATGATGTCGCTCTGTGGCTCCTGCGCTTCTATATATATGTTGTAAAATAAGTGTCTCTTATTAATTCAGTTATTAGTTCAGCTCTGCAGCCTCACGGGTTTCTGACCGAGTGAAACACCTTCGTTCATTTAGGAAATCAACACGTTAATAACTTTCTCATTATTACTATGAATATCATGTATCATGAAATAAAAGTGTGATTTGCTTGATTTTGCACTGAAAAAACGAAATAAAATCTGAAAATGGGAGATGTTTCAAACGTTATCACCCACATTGAGAGGTTTCTATTGGTATTGGAAAACGATTTGTTTTTTTAATAAACTTAAAAACCTCTATTTACCTCCATATTGTGATATTTTGTCCAGTAACGTAATTGAATGAAAAGACAAACTCGTACAGAATATGGGTTAATTGTAAGTGCTGCTGGAGGCGGGGCTTCAGTCCAGCTGGCAGCGAGCGGATTGGCTGGAGCTGAAACAGCGCTGCGCTCTGACTGGCTGGTTTTGAGGCGGAGTGACGTGCGGATCCTGCTGACGTCACTGTAGAGAAATGGCGTCTGTGCTGTGGATTTGCTGTCCAGTAGCTGCGAGTTGAGCTTCATTGCCGTGTCTGTAGTGACATGATGTCCCTTGTGTCCACAGCAGTGTCACAAAGACACAACACTGTCTCTTACACAGCGCTTGATTCAGCTGCTCTTTTGATAAGCCTGTGTGTGTGCATTGGTTTATTTGTTTAATTATATTGAATTTACAGTTGGGCATTTCACCGCTCCAGCAGGCCTTATGGTTTGATAATGCTGGATCTGGAAGCTGATTGGCTGTTAAAATAGTTATTTAATACACAGAGCATGAGTGGGGATTACACTGCTACCACTACTAGCCTACTACTACAACTAATAATATTAATGGCAATTCTGCATGTGTGCCACATCCTGAGGTGTGTTTTATTGGTTCAGTTTGTGTCATCAGAAAGTGTTGGCATGTTGATCAGAGGGTTTGTCTGTCTGTCTGTCTGTCAGGTGGAGTGAAAGTAAGAACTGCACCTGCAGCTGTGAACACTGGGTCAGGTTACAGCTCCCTCAGATGGAGGCTTAAATAGAGGATCAGTCTGTGTCTCCCATCAGCCGTAACTGTCTCTCCAGAGCAGGTCTGACGCCGGGACTCAGGGACTGATCCAGCGGGTAACAGTGTGAGTTGATCCTGAAGACCTGTCAGAGGGAGGACTGGAGCTGGAGAGACGCACAAGGTGAGCACAGGCTGAGTTTCATTACAGCTCTCTGTGGAAACACTGTGGCCTCACTGGGGAAGAACAGGCAGTAAGACATGACATTTAATGATGTGTTCCTACTAGTAAACTGAAACTACTTACACATTATTGTAAACGCTGTGTTCGTTATAATGGGATGCATGACTCAATAAATGTGCACTGTAGCGTTATGTTGGGTGTATTTTGATAAGAGCATTTTAGCTCTGAGCTGAAGCACTGATCTAAAGAAGACCTCTCCCCCCAAAGTTATCAGATTTCCTTAAAGTGTGGAACTGGTTTGCATCAAAGTGACAGTTTTGGGAGGATGGCACCGAGAAGAGGCCAAATAGTTTGGAATCCTGCTATGAGATGTCTGGAGGAGGGGGCCTGTAGGTAATAAAAACTCTTTGAACTGGACGAGAGCCGAAATCCTGACATAGAGCTACGAACCCGGGCCAACCGGCATTTCCAAAAGATGGCATGGATTGACATGAATCAAGCCCCCCTCCAATAGGACACTGGGTCCTGAAACCGAAATCCAATCTCACAACCTCAAGAACCAATCACCTATTGATCTGACAGGCGTATAAAGGACAGCACACGGTCTCTCTCTCTCTCTCTCTCTCTCTCTCTCTCTCTCTCTCTCTCTCTCTCTCTCTCTCTCTCTCTCTCTCTCTCTCTCTCTCTCTCTCTCTCTCTCACCTGAACCAGTAACTCGTTGCCACAGCTCAACTTGTAGCTCTGTTGCCCGAACCAGAAACCAACTAAGTCTTTGCCCGCAACAGAAGAGTTAAACTGGGAGAAGGAGATTGAGCCGTACGAAGAATTCTTTTAAAGGACTTTATTAAATAAAGAACTTTACAGACTGCGCTGCCCGCCTGTGCCCACCTGATCAGTGGAGTTTTACAGCTGTCGACTGAATACGAAAGTGTCAGTCATTTAAATAGCTATTTGAGTCTTAAGAAACTCGACCCTTGGAACAAACAGGGCCCTGCTTTCCTCAAAGACTTTGTCTTCAAATAACTAGGGTGGAAACCCTGCTTACAAAGAAGATTTTGTGCACAACCTTGGAGTCTTCAAACCAGTGGAAAATCTGTTTGGAAAAGACTCTACATTCGCGAAACCCCAACTTCCAGGTGCATCGACTGAGTGGAAGTTCTTGGACAAAGCCGAACCGGACTGCCTTTGTTCCAAACCACACGGACCTCGTGCCGTGTGCTGTTATCTGAGCCCGAAGACAGAGAGGCCTCTCTGCGACGAAGTTCAGATAAGTTTAACAGTTTGGAGTTCATGATTCATGACATTTGAGAAATCAATTAGAAATGTCAATCTGTGATTTATAACTCTAGAATGTGTAATATCATTTAGTTTTCTTAAATATAAATGTGTGTTGCATTAAACTGTTTTGTTGATAATTTTAGAAATAAAATCTGTCAACGCCGAGAAATATCTTCTCATTCCTGTTTAACTGTTTAGTCTGAAATTGACACAAGTTAATAGACATTAGATTATTGGTGGCCCTGCCTATCCTTAATCATTGAATAATAATCAGTTAAGGGAAATTGTGGTAACAAGTAATGATAGGATCTTTCTCGGCACCTAAACGTAAATGAGACTGATATATATATAACGAGAAGTTACCTGACATAAATACTAACCTGCGTAGTTATTTTATGTGTGACTAACAATACTAATGAGAGACTCACCTTCGTCTTACTAACCGGTATTGTAGTCAATGTGTTTATAACCTTTTTTGTTTAATGATTTGTGTGTTATCATATGCGATCCCATGGTCTTTGATTTGGTCACGGAAGTGATTTGTCTTTGATTTGTCTTTGATTTGTTGATCTAGAGTTGAATTTTAATTAGTTTTTCCCTTTTGTATAATTAGTGTAGTGCTACATTTAGTCTTTGTTTTTGAATAAATTTGACAATTTATATCTTTGGAATTGGTGTCTGCATCCAATTATTACAGAAATTGAGTTCTACAAGATTCCAGGATTCGTGATAAGGTGATACTATAAATTCACTTCTTTAATTGAAATTTATAAGTGTACCTCATGCTACAGCACTAATAGAATAAATAATTGAGCTGATAAAGAGGATCAGGAGATTATTAAGTAAATGTTTAATTAAACAGACTACATGACCACCTTGTGCTTTTCCCAGAGGGGTTCAGGAAAGGCAACGTGTCTCTGAGACTGAAGGATGTGTGCGGCTCTGATGATGGACTGTACAACTGTCTGGTCCAGTCTGCAGACTCGTATGTGGTTGTCAGAGGTGAGTGTTGTGCTCCAGTCTCACACTGATCATCTCAGTACACACTCTGTCACTGACAGTAATCCAGACACCCCTGTACTGCTATGCTAATGCCCTTCACAGCTCTGAGCAGGATGTGTGTGCAGCTGCTGTTGCTGTCTATGGCGTCTCCACACACTGCAGTCTGGTGTCTGACTACACTGGGACTGAAGCCACAGCAGCTCACAGGACTCTCCTGGGAATGGGCTGTAGTCGGTGACAGAGCATTGCAGTTGGGGGCCAGAGCACTGCAGCTGGCACAGCTGGCACAGAGCAGACCAGTGTCTGTGCTCATGCTCACTGTAATAGAGCAGATTGTATCAAAATGTGCATTTGAGTTCTAGCCCTCATATTTTTTTGTATTATGATATCTTCAGAAGTTAACTATTTCAAAATATAATTTTCCCCAAATAACTTAATGCCAGGAGATTTTAAAACCAAAATCATGTATTGTTATCACATAGTTCTGTACTTGAAGTTACACAGTGCCCACCTACTGATATTCTTCAGTTGGTTCAGTGCTTGCTGTAGCAGATTTCAATTTCTATTCTCATGTCTTTATTTGCTTCCACTTTTTTTCTCAGTATAGTAATTGGGGTATAATATAATAAGGCACTGTGACACCTAATTAATTAATATATGAATACCACAGGATTAAAACATCAATACCTCATGAACTCTTCTGAGTTCTGATTTTGAGCACATGAACCCTAATCTTGTTATACATGTGATTAACATACGATTTCAGATGAAGTACATGACATACTCAGTTGTTTTTCCTGTGGTATTCATATATTAATTCAAGAGGAATCAGTAACCCTACATCTTGACAGCACTTAGCTTTCACGTCCAGGATGTAGGAAGTCTTTTACTGTACTTGCATAAATTGTAATTGGAATTTGTAAAATGTATTTTTGAATTGCTGTATTTTAGCTAAGTTGAATTTGTTATGATTGATACCTTGTACTTCTCTGTATTTTGCACTTATGTTGTAAGCCGCCCTGGATAAGGGCGTCTGCCAAGAAATAAAAATAATAATAATAATAATAATAATAATAATAATAATAATAACATTAGGGGATACAAACAGTTTTCTGAAACAGGTTTTAAACAGTTTGTCTCCTTAGAAAGAGCACAATCCTGAATACAACTTTTCTGTGTTTAACTTTCTGTAAAAAAAAAGTTGTCCCTCCACTCTGAAGGAGGTCAGACACGGCTGGAGTTCAGGTCAGAGGGCTGGTACCCTAAGCCTGCAGTGATCTGGACAGACAGGGACGGACACGACGTCACATCACTGTCCAACACCACAGAGCAGAGAGACAGTGAGAGGCGTCTCAGTCTGAGGAGCTCCATCCCAGTCAGACAGGAGTCCAATGTCTTCAGCTGCCTGATTAGAAGTGCAGTATCTGAACCAAACTGGGAACCACAACTCCACATACCCAGTGAGTATAAAAAAAATGATATTGTGACAGCTTTTATGGTTGAGGTTATTGTAGTCAACACAGAACATAATGACATGTTACCTAAACTGCTTAACTTATCTGAGATTTCTCTCCAAACGTTTATCTAGATCCTGCTGTTCAAACTATCAATCTGCATAATATCTAATAGACTGTTTTCCTTTATTGGATGAAGGTCTCTCTTTGTATTCTCTTCCTCTCTGTCTGTGTTTCTTAACTGGATAAAACATTAATCAGAACGACCCACAGTCTCGTCCCAGTGCTGTGTGGCTTCATCAGTAGGGATCAGGCCAGTGTCTGAGGAGCTGAGTGTCAGTTCCTGTGGGTTAATGCTGCTGTTCTGTTCTCCAGGGGACTTCTTCCCTGACCCCTCTGGGTGGATGGTGTCTTTATTCCTAATGGCCGCTCTCACTGTGGTAGCAGCTGCTCTTCTGCTGATCCAGTGGAGACGAATGGACAGTGAGTGTCTGGATGCTTGTGTGGCATTTCATGAGTTACATAGATATATATACATAGTGCGCCCAACTCCTGAACACGTGACGCAGTGTACAGCCAGCAGGACAGTAGCTGCAGGAAAACTGCAGATTGTTCCTACAGACACAGAACTAACCCCTCCATCCACAGCACTGCTGTCAGCAGCTGATTCTCTCTGTGAGCTTACTTCAGCGGTGATGTCAGTCTGAAGGTCTTTGTCGCTGTTCCCATTTGATATTTTCCTCCCTGATGGACCAGTAACATTAACAATTATTAAAAGGAATAAGGTTACAATGTTGTATGAAAAATATTAATTGAAGATTCAAACTGATTTTGTTCATAATATTAGTAATTATGGTACAAAGGATACCATATGTAAAATTGTTGTCAAGACACAATTTACACATTTGTATTTTTGTAACCCTGAAATTAAGAATGATATATTAAACAACATAAATACCAAGATTCACAGCTGTGATTAACTTTACCTTTGGATAATACTGATAGTAAGCATATGAAACTGCATCCTCACTCAATCCCCTCCCACAGTAAACTGTTCTCCTAAGATCCAGAACAGATGTTCTGCTTTTTTAATTCTGTCTGTGTGCAGCACTCAAACATTATATAATATGTTATATCTGTCTGAATCACTGTGTCATATGTACATCTCAGCTAGTATGCACCAACACTATGTTGTGTTACAGCGCACTATGACTGGTCTGTGTATTTTAGTACCAGTGAAATGTTGAAGCCTGTCAGCACTGTTATTAATTCCACTCTTTTGTTTTTAATCTATTTTCTCCAGGCGAAGAGAGACTGTGTGAGTCTAAAGGTAAGAACATTAAACAAAGAGCCACTTGGAACTATTATCTTGGACAGATCTGTTTTTATTTAAAGTTTCTTTACAGTAAAGTATTCCAGACTTTTCCTTCATTAATTAAAATGTGAAGTAATGCAAAATATTTGTTGTGATCAGATGTGTGTGTGTGTGTTTGTCTAATGTAATTAGATTTGAAATATTTTAGAAAAATATTGCAATAGTAATATATACAGAACAATGTATTAATTAATATCAAATTATCATAACCTGTGCTGGTGCTCACAGTACACATCCTCTCTGCTACAGCACAGCTGCAATTCATTACAGTCAGAGGAAGGCTTATCCCAATACTTTAGTTAGTGTTTACTGTGAAGTTACAGGTGTGTAGATATATTGGATATAGCAAGCAGTGAGACAGTTCTGAGATGGTAGTGTGTGGTTGATAGATCCTTCTCTACACACAGATTTAACAACACACGACACTGTGTTTCAATTCCATTGATTTCTTGATTCTCAAGAAGGCTGATTCAAGCATGTGTGTGAGTTGGCACAAATAATCCAGCAATAGTGGTCCATTGCATTCTGGTGTAGCAACCCTCATATACCACGCCCATCACAGAGCCACACAGTTTGATGTAAAGAGTGGGGAAAGCTGCCAGCCTCCTGTGTGGGCATCACTAGGAGCTCATCTCCTCTCATTGTCAGGGTCAGTCACATTTTCTATTTCTTCTATGTCTGATTTCTGAAATATCTTCATTAATGAATATTGGAATGATATTAAACGTGTTTGACTGTCTTTTATTATGTTTTGTTAATGGTCTGTTCTGTTTTTTTTTTTTTACTTTTGCAGCTCTGCCTGTGCTTCACAGACAGATTGAGTTTCCTTCTATCAGTGTGTGCTTTAATATGAGGGACAGAACTATAAAGCCACCCTGCATTGTACTGTACAGCAAACATGAACACCAGTATTTAATGATTTGTGAAATTCGTATTGGGCTGCTTGGCACTGCATGAGATACATATACTTTACATATAATACTCTGAGGACATGGTCTGTCATGGGTAGAAAAGCAGGCAACACTGAAAATATGTAGAACAAATCAACTCTGCTGAAGTTTACATGTGTGTTGAAATCATACTTGAGTCATTTTATTCGAGCCAAACCAATATGACCTCTCTCTGTCTCAGGGGGTTTACAGGTATGGGGGTTTATGGGGTTTATTTCCCTGTAAAAGAGCTCATATGAGTTCATTTGCAATTGAAGCATGCATAGAGCTGTGTTGTTGCCACAGGATAATGTGGAAAATGTGGTTGCAGTCCAATAAAAGAAAGCTATGGGCAGCAACTTTTCAAAACAGTTCCTTTGTTTAATTAATCTGAAAAAAACAACAATTTATACAGAAGCTACTATCAGTGTTGCAAGTCTCATGCAGAGATAACAGTGATATGAAATAATTACCTCCTGACAGAAGCAGGAATTTCACGGGGGCGAAGGGGCATAGGCAGCAGGGCCCATCTAGGGGCCCCACAAGGGGATCCATGTTCCACCAGATATATATTTACAATGATATACCAAAGAACAAATATATAACAGTAAAATAATGATATATATATACACTCACCTAAAGGATTATTAGGAACACCTGTTCAATTTCTCATTAATGCAATTATCTAACCAACCAATCACATGGCAGTTGCATCAATGCATTTAGGGGTGTGGTCCTGGTCAAGACAATCTCCTGAACTCCAAACTGAATGTCTGAATGGGAAAGAAAGGTGATTTAAGCAATTTTGAGCGTGGCATGGTTGTTGGTGCCAGACGGGCCGGTCTGAGTATTTCACAATCTGCTCAGTTACTGGGATTTTCACGCACAACCATTTCTAGGGTTTACAAAGAATGGTGTGAAAAGGGAAAAACATCCAGTATGCGGCAGTCCTGTGGGCGAAAATGCCTTGTTGATGCTAGAGGTCAGAGGAGAATGGGCCGACTGATTCAAGCTGATAGAAGAGCAACTTTGACTGAAATAACCACTCGTTACAACCGAGGTATGCAGCAAAGCATTTGTGAAGCCACAACACGTACAACCTTGAGGCGGATGGGCTACAACAGCAGAAGACCCCACCGGGTACCACTCATCTCCACTACAAATAGGAAAAAGAGGCTACAATTTGCACAAGCTCACCAAAATTGGACAGTTGAAGACTAGAAAAATGTTGCCTGGTCTGATGAGTCTCGATTTCTGTCGAGACATTCAGATGGTAGAGTCAGAATTTGGCGTAAACAGAATGAGAACATGGATCCATCATGCCTTGTTACCACTGTGCAGGCTGGTGGTGGTGGTGTAATGGTGTGGGGGATGTTTTCTTGGCACATTTTAGGCCCCTTAGTGCCAATTGGGCATCGTTTAAATGCCACGGTCTACCTGAGCATTGTTTATATCGAGCATGAGTTTAAATCATAAGAGGGGGAAGGTGACTGGTGCATTATATAAAAATGAAATGCATCATATTATCATTATAAATACACTTATACTGACACACATACTGTATGTCCATAGGCGTGTATGATTGTCAATCGAGGTTTGATTTCCCCTGGAAGATACACGTGTCATTTAATCCTGAGGTCAGTTATTTTCTCTCATACCTTGAAATTGACACTGTGCATGCCAGTCCAGCGCAGGGAGAGAGAGGACCTGAGAGAGCAGGGCAGTGCAGGGCAGACACACGGGCCTGCAGACACAAGGGAGCAGAGGGTAAGTCAGTGTACACTGCTGCACACTTTAGCAAGCAGTTTCAGAGCAGCCCAGGGCCTGGAGTATATGTACAGTAAAGTCCAGTACAGCAGGGTCTCCAGCCCTGGTCCTGGAGAGCTATAGTACAGCAAGGTTCATACTTCAAACCTGAAGTAATCAAAATCTCAAGATTGGACACCATTACCCAGGCCGACTAACAGACAACACACAAAACATATGTTTTATATATAAAATACAGGAAATGTAATAAGTGCACAGTACAATTAATCTATCAGCAACTGACGTCTTCTCAGTTGTCCACAATTTGTGATCACCGGCCTTTAAAAATGTGTTGGATTTGGGCCTCTCCCAGAGCTGGGGTGGGGACCAGTGCTATATCAGCACTCTGTTATGCACTCTTATTGCCCTGAGTTGCTCCCGTCTGCTTCTGATTACTGATGCATCTTTAGCACTTTCACTCCTTTTACTGTATTGACTGCATTGATACTGATGCCTTCTGCTCTCTCTCTCTCTCTCTCTCTCTCTCTCTCTCTCTCTCTCTCTCTCTCTCACACACACACACACACACAGCATATTTTGCAATGCTTTGAAATATGTTTTGGGTGATGTCTGTTAGTCGGCCTGGTTAAGGCTGTCTGAACAAATGAATAATAATAATAATAATAATAATAATAATAATAATAATAATAATAATAATAACAACAACAACCAATAAAACCAGGCAGACCCTGGCTGCTGTAAAGGAAATGGGACAGGTTATTATGGCAGGGAGATCAGCAAACAAATGGGGTGCATCTCTACTGAAATCATTCTTTTATCTTTCAGAAACTCCCTGGGCTGAATGGTGTCATTTCAAAGGGACACCAAAAACAGTTGACTTTATAAACGCTGAAGCTGGTCGCTGCTGTACCTTTGTCTGCCATCAAATTGAATCTCCCCATTGAGCTTCAGGAGCCCGATGTCTAAGTTAAAGGTGTCATCATCTCTGTACTGCTCATGCACAAACACCTTCTCCACTTCCAGGGGGTTTCCTATTTGGAGTCTCTATGTTATAACTAGAAGACAAGTAAAACAAAAAAACAGCCCAGACATCAGAGATCCAGAGAATGAAGCTCATAAGGGACTGAGGGGCTTTGGGTTCAATCCCAGGTGAGGGACACTGTTGTTGTACCCTTGAGTAAGGTAAGGTATAGTATTAGATCACTCCAGTAAAAACCTAGCTGTATAAATGGGTAATTGTGTGTCAAAATAATGGGATATATTATAAATCGACCCTGGATGCTGAGAAATATAATAATAATAATAATAATAATAATAGAAGGAGATGACTATAAACTGGTGTGGAAAAGTGGGATTGCCAGGATAACAAGATAGGCTCTCACCTGCAAAGACTCAAAGATGTTTCGGCTCAAGTACCTCCCCATCTGTCATCAAGACATGGGCCGCAGTCAGGATCCACTGTTTGGAAATTATGGATCCACCTCCTAGCATATGCCTCTGTGGATTGAATCAAAAACCCCTTAAAGTAAATTCAATCTTTAGGGTCCAGTGCAGCCTGGGGCTGCCCAAGAGTTGTATTTGATGTCCAGCTTGGAAGCCTCTGGATTCTACCACAATGCTTGGAATACCTGATATCGCAGCTGAACTTGCCAAGGCCACTGGTTGTCTTTGGCATTCTTTCCGCCATAGATCCTCCCAAAGCTGGAGACCTTGCCCCCTCGGACCCCACAGCTGTCTGGGGCCTCTAACCACGGAAGGGTGAGAGTCAGAGAATAAAGAAGGGAGAAGGGGATGGTGAAAGGAGGAGAGCAAGAGCAAGAACACTGTAGTTAAGTGGGAATGCAATTCAACACGTGAAGCAAACAAACATAATGGCAGTGAAGGAAATGCAGTAAAGATGTCGGGCTCGACCAGCTCAAAACATAGAGAATCAAATAGAACGTGGTGATTTATGTCAAAGTTTTGATTTGGTCTAGCACTTTGACACCGATCAGGACTATAAGCACAAGTGATCGTGGATGGTTGCTGTGTTCTGAAGGCTCATATGCTCTTCATAAGGGATGCCACGATCAGGTTTCTTGCTGAGAAACATTTACTGCATTTTATTAAAGACATCTCGTTTTGGCTGGAGGACCCTGGTTGAATTATATTAATGAGGTGTGGAAGACAAACACAGAAAACAGATGAGGTCTGATCTGATTAGTTATGAATAGGGGTCAATCTTTCCGGTCAATTGTTTTTTTTTTTTTTTTTTTTATCATGTCCAATTTTCCAAAAGTCCAAATCGGTTTAAGGCAAGTAAAACCCTACTGGCGATCAATCAGACTCACCTTCAGTGGAGAGGTTGGCCAGGCTGGTGTAGTCAGGCAGGTAGAAGGCTCTCCGCTCTGCTCTCTGGGAGGCCAGCTGGTCCAGCTCCTCTTTACTCGCACCCCCCACCCCGATGGTGAAGATGTCTGTGACACAGGGCGAGTCTCATTAGCCCAGAACTTGCCTGCTCCACATATGGGATGCATTTCGACTAGCAGACAAGCAGACACAGAGCAACACCCAAGAACAGCGGCTCAGATGGTGAACTCACCCAGGTTCTTCTCAGGCCCAGGGATGGGCTCCATCATGTTGCGGATAATGGAATAAGGACTGGGCCCCATATTGTGTCTGCCTGAAATTGATTTGCAAAGTGTAAAACAGTTCGCAGTGCTGTGGAAGTTAGATGCATAACACACACTGAAAGGACTACAAGTATGTCACTAGACATACAGACTTGACTATTGTAGTCTGGCAACATCATGTGAGGTTGCGGTTTTGGTCGTATTTAGTTTTTACAAATAAGACAAATGTTTTCAAAACATTGTCAAACTGTTTTCTTCACAGTTTTCCATTTTCTTCATGGGTCCATGTGATTTGTGTAATTGTGTGATTGTGTGGGTGCCCTGTACCGTCAGTGAGGATGATGATGATATTTTAGGGAGGCACAGTGGATTTCACCCCCAAAGAAAATCGAAATATTTGAAAATATTTGAAAATTCACTAATACATGGGATTAACTTATTTATTTATTTTGTACAATGATATCTAATAGTGTAATGATGGTCCTGGAGCAACATTCATTATGATGTCACAGGAACAACACCAACAGCGATATCAGATCAGTCATCAATATGTGCTCCTTTTCTCACTCACCTCATGTCACCTGCTCTCCCTGCCCTGTTGGCATCCTAATGCTCTCTCTCTCCCTCTCTCTCTTTACTCTGAATGCATCTGAGTGAGCATGACAGAAATATGATCAGTAAACAAGTGGTGTTTCTTGCCATGATGTTCAGGAATGGATTACTAACCATTTCTAATCTGAATGGCAATGATTATTATATCAATAAACATTGACTCATCTCTTGTACTACTTGTTTAATCAAACAAACACTAATAATGCAAGCACAGCTATACAGTGTACTATATAATATGCAATAAGTGAAAGCTACTTCTGTCTACATCAATTACACACGCAGTGCAACATCAATGATCACACTTTACTCAGACTTCACCGGTCTTTCTGACAGGTATAAGTAATAAAGACACTGAGTTAGTTGAACCCGCCCGTGAGCACCATTGTGGGTCGCTAGTGAATGTGTGGCTCATTAACTGTCCAGGTAACTGAGCTATTGGTGGTTGATTGATAAACAGTGAAGAAAGCAGCGCAGTGCATATAATACATGTAATGTATGAGCTCTGAGCTTCACCTGCGCCCTCCTCACTGTAGGGCACACTCTTTGTCTCTGTGGGACGCAGCCTAGTTTTGCGCTTTTTACTACATTTGAAAGTAATGAAACAGAGACAGTACAGTGTCTGACTTTCTTTCTAGAATCAGTGGCGGTTCTAGGATTTTTCTGTAACAGGGGCCATTAAGGGGCCACATGTTACATTCAGGGGCCAAGTACAGGGTACATTCAAGCACACAAAATAATTTATTCAGTACGGTGCAAATACACTTCGGCAGTACATTTCTCCTCGTTGCAATTTCAATGAATGCCATTTAATACATTGCATTGTGTCTATCATCTGGCTTTGCCTACATCATGTTTTCTTTGACCTGGTGAAGAGGGGTTTGGGCTACCCTGGTCCTCAGCTGCCTTCTGGTTGATTCTGTCCTCTGACCTCTCCTTGCTTAAACCCTCACTTTCAGTGGTATCAAAAGTTAATTTTGTAAAAAACCTCTGAATGGCTCCCTGTGTCTTTTTTTTCATGCTCATTATATCTGCCAAACACGATAATTAACATTATCACAAAGGTATAATTACATACAGGGCGGTTAGTGCATGCAAAAACCCTAAAGTTAGTGCCACAGACGTTTGATAAAGTTAACTATAGAATCTTTGCTAGCGCTATCTTAGCAAAAACATGTTAACATTGCTAACAAGTTTAGTGGCTTACAAGTTTATTGGTTTACTTCGACGGTGCTTCTTCCACAATTTAGTTAACAAACCTAAAATAAGTAAGAGCAGCAGCTAAATATCCTTTCATATTTTAATGACAACCAACACGAGGATTTGTGACTCACCAAGAATTGTTTTCAAGTTGGATAACTGTTCTCCCGCGTACTGGCATGACGTCAGAGAAGAATGTTCTGGTATCGCTCAAGCCAAAGCACTTCTTCTTCTTCTTTTTTTTGGCGATTCCCATCGATTTCACGCATTAGTTTCAAGCACTGCTTCTTCTCCCAAGTTACATCGACACATTACTGCCGCAGTGCCGCCAATTGTTTGGGGGTGGAATTGCTCTTCTCGTCGACGATTGATGGAACGGGGGCCAATCAGGGGCCAATCAGATTTCAGCAGGGGCCAGGGCCCCCGTGGCCCCGCCTCTAGAACCTCCCCTGGTCCACATAGACTCCTAGGTCTTTCTCATGCGTTACTTCATCTAGTTCTATTCCTCCAATATTGTAATTATAGTGGACATTTTTGTTACCTGCATGTATTACCTTGCACTTGACCACATTGAATTTCATCTGCCAGGTGTCGACCCACAACTCAATATTATCTAAGTCCCTTTGAATAGCCTGTGCTGCCGAGATTGTATCTGCTGAGCCACCTATTTTAGTATCATCTGCAAATTTGACAAGTTTGCTAACTAAATCCAGAGTCCAGATCATTAATATAGATTATAAAAAGTAAAGGCTCTGATACTGATCCCTGTGGAACTCCACTAACAATCTTTGGTGTGGAACCTTATCAAAAGCTTTTTGAAAATCTAAGTATATCATATCATATGCTTTCACGTGATCTACATCTGCAGTTGCATGTTCAAACAATTTTAATAAATTAGTAAGACATGATCTGCCTCATCTAAACCCATGTTTACTATCTCCAAGAATATGTTTTTTTTTTTAATTAAGATGCTCCTCTACTTTCTGTCTAATCATTTTCTCCAACATTTTACAGGTGATGCAGATGAGACTGATTGGTCTGTAATTTCCTGGCTCAGTTTTGTCCCCTTTCTTGTGGATTGGTCTGACATTTGCTGTCTTCCAGTCAGTTGGCAACATCCCCTGTTCTAAGTGTCTTTTGGAATATTTGAGTTAGCGGCCTTAATTTCTTTAAGTACTGTTGGAAATGTCCCATCTGGTCCAGGTGATTTGTTTGTTTTTAATTCCGCTAGTCCCTTTAGTACCTCCTCCTCATTTATCCTGATGTCTCTTAGGGTTCGACTGGACTGATTGTTAACCTGTAGCATGTTATCTGTTTTTTCTTTTGTAAAAACCTCTGTGAAATACTCATTTAGAACATTTGCCACATCTTGTTAGTTTTCCAAGATACTTCCATTTTTGCCCTTTATCTGTTCCAATTCCTCCTTTATTGACCTCTTGCTGTTGTAGTATTGAAAAAAGCTCTTTGCTTTAGCTTTAGCTCCAAGAGCTACATTTCTTTCTATTTCCCTCTTTGCTTTCCTGATCCCTTTCTTAAGGTCTCTTTGCAGTTCAACATATTCTATCCCTTTTGTATGCGCTATACAACTTTTTCTTTCTCTTGATATTTTATTGCTTACCTCTATTAAACCATTTTGGCCAATGTTTCTTGGTCCTTAATTTGTTAAGATTTGGTACAAATTTCTGCTGAGCCTCAAGTAGTATATTCTTAAAATATAACCATCCATTTTCAACTGAATCTGTATCCAGTGTGCTCCAGTCTACCTCTTCTTAGTGCCGCCTCATACCTTCAATGTTTGCTTTTCTAAAATTGTAGACCATTGTTTTAGACTTGGTCCTTGTTTTTTGAAAGAATGCCTCAAAGCTAACCATATTGTGAGCACAGTTTGCAATTGGTTCTCTAACTAATGCCATTCTGACTAGTTGGTCATTTGAAAAGATCAAGTCAATGCATACACTCTCCCTGGTTGGTTCCCTGGCAAATTGAGTTAGAAAGTAGTTGTTTACCATCTCAACCATTTCTATTTCTGCTTCTGTAGTCCCCACTGGGCTTTCCCAGTCTAAGTTTGGGAAATTGAAATCCCCCATTATAACAGCCACATCCTTGCTACATGCAGTCCTGATTACACTGTACAATGCAGCATCTAGCTGAATATCTGAGTTTGGTGGCCTGTAACACACTCCTACCGCTAATCCTCCAGATCTCTTGTTCAAAAGTTTCACCCACAAAGATTCTGTTCCGTTACTGGGATCTAATACAAGTTCTTCTGCCTCAATGTAATTTTTCACATATAATGCTACCCCACCACCTCTTTGATTTTGCCTGTCTCTCCTAAACTGTGTGTATCCTTCCAACTTGTATTCATCCCCATCATTTTCTGTAAGCCATGTTTCTGTCACTCCTACAACATCATAGTCACACGCCAGCACTGTGGCTTCCAAGTCTAACATCTTGTTCCTTATACTCCTAGCATTGAGGTACAAACATTTCAGGACTTTCCTACTGGCAGTTTCCCTTAGTTTTCTTTCCTTAGTGGAACATCTCCCATTGTCAGAGCCCCCCTGGTTCCTAGTTTAAATGATTCTCAATTTCACTGCACATACGCTCTCCCAATGCATTACCCCCCCTTCTGTTTAGATGTAGACCGTCCAGTTTGTACAGGTCCCATCTATCACAGAAGAAAGACCAATGCTCCTTAAACCTAAACCCCTCTTCCCTACACCAAGCTTTCAACCACGTGTTAAACTTTCTAAACTCTGCCTGTCTCCCTGGCCTGGCACGTGGTACCGGAAGTATTTCAGAGAAAACTACCGTAGAGGTTCTGCTCTTTAGTTTTGTTCCTAACTCTTTCAATTTGTCTTGCAGAACCTCTGTCCTACCTTTTCCTTTGTCATTGGTTCTAATGTGGACCATGACCAGTGGATTCCCCCCGGCTTTGGCCAGTAGCCCGTCTACTAGTTTAGGGAGATCTGCAACCTGAGCACCAGGGAGGCTAGATACTGTACATACTGACTATATGTGTTATGTGTCATGTGTGCCAGGTAGATTTTTTCATCAGTACATGCGGTAGTTCAACTGTGAATAAAAAACCTGCACAATAATAGTCCTTATAATGTTTTAATAAAAATATTCAGATAACCACTCACATCAGTAAATCACCATAGTGAGAATGCTGCATTATTACACATTATTAAAACATGAGGGTTTCAAACAGTTCCTCTGACAGTGAGCAGCAGTCAGGCCTGAAGACACGGCCACCTACACTGAGAAGATGCTCCACAGCTGCAGAAGATGCTGAACATCATGTATTCAACATCAATTATACTGAGAGTTGGATACAGCCCAGCATTTGTCTTCCAGAACTGAAGATGGTGGAAGATGAGGTGTGGAGAGGGACTCCTCAATTTATCTGTTAATGGCTAGAGATTACTTAGGATCTCTGCATGCCTCATCCAAGTGTCTTTAATCTCCTAATGTTGTGCTATGTTTAAGGTTACATTTTCAAAATACAACCCATTGATTCAAATATAAATTATAGAAAATTGAATATATCAAATACTAGTGAAAATACATATTAAGTATTAGCAAAAACATATCAATACTTTTTCAAATACAGTCAATTAGTAATTGACAAACAGGATACAATTTCTAATTTTTCGAATACAAAATTGAAAATACAGAAATACAAATATGTAATGATATTCGACCCAGGTCTGACTGTATTATCAATGCATTTGGTTGCTGTTGACATTCCTGGTTACTGCAGGTGTTTTATATCCAGATTTTCACTGCAGATCACACCCACCTAACACACAACGTAATGACGTCCCCACGACACTGTGGCAACGTTGTGTGTTAGAGCAGGTAGAGGACTAAACGCGGCCGAGTCTGAGCGCTCGCTGCTGCCTCCCTGCTAACACACTGCGTTGCCACCCATATAAAACGTCGTGGCAACGTTGTGTTACCTGTCACTTCTCAGCTCATATGGTGTTTGTCAGCCAGCACGGAAGTGGCTAAAGGACACAGTGAGAGACAAAGTGAAAGTGAAGGAGAAGTGCAACTCGACCCGACGGACCGGATCGCTGTTGTGTCTCAGCATTTCACTGAGATCTGGGCTCCCAGTCCTGCTTGTATCGGCACTGGATTACAGACAGACAGCCGGACCAGACACGACTTCTCATGTTATGACCTCATCGCTCCTCCGAGCACAGGTAGCCCGTGTTACGTCTCTCTGACACTCTCATTTCCAACGCATTTTATCGACTTTTGTCCAAACACTAGCATGTTCTTGGATGTATTGCTATGTTTTGCTACCGCAGATTTCCGCAGTTCTGCTCAGTTTTGCGCAGAAATGCAGATACACAGTCTTCGAGGGCTGCTGTGTGACGTCACTAAGCGCACCCCGAGGCGATCGTCAATGTATCTTTACACGATAAGGCCGTGAACAGCATTGTCAACACTTATACATCCGTTATTTAATAAAGCTGTAACCTAAATGATACATTAATTATAATAATAAGAAACTGTAATCCGAAAAGCGCGATGTTAAATCCTGAATAAAATAATTAAAAAGGTGTATTTCGATGAGAAGCAGCCGGCGAACACAAGCACAGCTCAGTGTGAGTGTCTTCTATAGGGTTGTGCTGCGCATACGAATAATTTGCGAAAATCAGTAACAGGCCGCATATGTGCACAGACACGAGTGCAATGGCTGTATCTCCCAATCATAATAGCTGTTTATTGTGGTTATTCAGTGCAGTACACACAGTTTCTAATGTTACACTTTGCTGTTCCTCAGTTCTTCCTCATCTGGGCTCTGAGACACTGCTCTCCAGCTGGGATTGGCCTGCGAGTCTGTCTGTCTGTCTGTCTGTCTGTCCCAGGGATGAAGTCTGACCGATCAGAGTGGCTCTGTGTGATTGTCCTGCTGCTCCAGCAGACCTCAGTGTCAGGATCAGGTACAGTGAGGACACTTTTATTCTCCATAATGAACTGAGCTCAGACACTCAACAGCAGGGCTTCAACACAGCACAGCAGCCCAGCGCAGCTCAGCTTCAGCTTCTGCACCAGAGACACAGTCACTGCACAGCTCACACCAGTGACAGCCGACACACAAGCTGCGTTTTATTTTGCTTCCCTGTATCTCAATACTGTGGACTGAGGTTCAGCCCAAATTCCCTTTTCCCTTTTCTCAGCTCCTGAAGGGAATCCCATTGTGACTCGACATTTAGTCTGATTATTTATGTTCTCTATACATCTTAATGTCTGTATTAATAATAATAATATTATTTTTATTTATTTCTTAGCAGACGCCCTTATCCTTACAAAATATAAGCGCAATACAAAGTGCATCAATACAGTACAGTTCAAAGGCAAAAAACATCACAAATTCAAATGTACATAATACAGTGCAATTTCTAAGCATATAACATTTTACAAATTACAATTTACACAAGTGTTTACAATATATGAGGTCTTGCATCCTGGATTGTAAAAGCTGATGTTAGGTCCCAGTCAAGGGCCAAGCGAAAGGGAGCATAGAGGGAATCAAAATAAACAATACGAGTACTAGTAAAGCAAGGCAAGTAGGAGGGTAAAACATTGTGAAGTGCTATATTTCAGGAGAGTAAATTACTAAATTACAAGTACTGTCTATTATAACTGGCATCTGAATTTATTATGGTGCTCTTTTCGGGTATGGCTTAGAGCCATTTCTTATCTCTGCATGTTTGTTTAAAAGTCCAACTGTGTGTTATTTGTCTCTCCAGAGAGGTTTGAGGTTCTTGGCCCACGTTACCCCATTGCTGTTTACCCTGGAGAAGACACTGTTCTGCCCTGTTACCTCTCACCCAACATCAGCGCTGAGGACATGCAGATCAGGTGGTTCAGAGAGGACCCTACAGCCCCTGTCAGTTTATATCAGTTTGGACAGTATAACTTTCAAAAGCAGATCCCATCCTACAAGGGCAGGGCTGAGCTTTTCCCAGAGGAGTTCAGGAAAGGCAACGTGTCTCTGAGACTGAAGGATGTGCGCGGCTCTGATGATGGGCGGTACAACTGTATGGTTCTGTCTGCAGACTCGTATGAAGAGGCTCTTATTGACGTGGTTGTCAGAGGTGAGTTTTGTGCTCCAGCTTCACACTGATCATCTCAACATCAGTGTTTGTACTCATACTTACAATAATACTGCAGCTGTTACTTAAAATATATTTATTTGTCCTGTAATCCTATAATATTTCCATTGTAATGCTAGTCAGTTTTAAAAGTTTAATTTTAGAATAAATTAATATTTAAAGCATTATTAGTGTTTTTTATATAAAATAGTTTTATTTTCATACAGTGTCACCCTACTACAGTGTTGTTTAGTCCAATTTGCTCCACAGCAGTTGAGCAGATCTGATCACAATGCTCAAAAATAAATATTTTCACTTTATTATCATATTTGTTTTCTGAAACTTGATGTCTTGAAATGTTTCACTTCCTTTGAAAGAGCCCAACAGTGAAACAATTCTGTGTTTTACTTCCTGTATTTTTTAAATCATTTGAAAATATTTTTTCAAAATGTCTAAACTTAGACAATGAAAAATACAATTAATCTGCCTGAGGTTCATGAAAGCTGTTGTCACTATTGACAGGTCAGTCCTCAGTGTCCCTCCACTCGGAAGGAGGTCAGACCCGGCTGGAGTGCAGGTCAGATCGGTACCCTGAGCCTGCAGTGATCTGGACAGACAGGGACGGACAAGATGTCACATCACTGTCCAACACCACAGAGCAGAGAGACAGTGAGAGGCGTCTCAGTCTGAGGAGCTCCATCCCAGTCAGACAGGAGTCCAATGTCTTCAGCTGCCTGATTAGAAGTGCAGTATCTGAACCAAACTGGGAACCACAACTCCACATACTCAGTGAGTATAAAAAACTAGATATTGTGACAGCTTTTATGGTTGAGGTTATTGTAGTCAACACAGAACATAATGACGTTACCTAAACTGCTTAACTTATCTGAGATTTCTCTCCAAACGTTTATCTAGATCCTGCTGTTCAAACTATCAATCTGCATAATATCTAATAGACTGTTTTCCTTTATTGGATGAAGGTCTCTCTTTGTATTCTCTTCCTCTCTGTCTGTGTTTCTTAACTGGATAAAACATGAATCAGAACGACCCACAGTCTCGTCCCAGTGCTGTGTGGCTTCATCAGTAGGGATCAGGCCAGTGTCTGAGGAGCTGTGTGTCAGTTCCTGTGGGTTGATGCTGCTGTTCTGTTCTCCAGGGGACTTCTTCCCTGACCCCTCTGGGTGGATGGTGTCTTTATTCCTAATGGCCGCTCTCACTGTGGTAGCAGCTGCTCTTCTGCTGATCCTGTGGAGATGAATGGACAGTGAGTGTCTGGATGCTTGTGTGGCATTTCATGAGTTACATAGATAGTGGACAGTGTGGAATCAATATTAATGTGTGCCTGGATGATTGTGTGTCTCCTCATGAATTCCCTAGAACACACAACGTAGTTCACAGTCACCAGGCCAGGATCAGTACAGACAATACTAATGTTTCTCGCAGTCACGTTATGTATCAAACCGAAACAGTTGTTCCTCCATTCACCTCACTGCTCTCCATGTGACTCTCACTCTGTGAGGTTATTTCACTAATCCAGGGGGTAGGACGCCTGTAACAGTCAGTCAGTGATATACTCAGTGTTTTTTAATGTTTGGGCAGCAGTTAAGAGGAACAGTAAGTCTACCAATCCCTGTCCCAGCTGGACCAGTTAAACCAGAGCTTCATCACTGGCAGTCAGGAGTCTGTCAGCATTGTTATTCATTCCACCCTCTGTATTTTATTTTTATTTTTCTGCAGAGAAAGAGACATTGTTTGAATCTCAAGGTAAGTAAATTAATACATTTGAATCCTCTTCTGTAGCAGCTCCTCATTCATTTGAAGTTGCAGGACCATTAAAAGGACTTGATTCCAGCCCATTCCTATATGATAGGAATTCAAAATTGATACATTTAAACATGTAATACAAATATAATAATACAGGAACATTCATTTTCAAATCAATTGAGTATATCAGTAAAAGACCACAAATAACAATTTGCATTACATTTGCAAAAAAATAATACATATAATGTGTTTGACTGTCTTTGATCTTTATTAGTATAATGGTCTGTTATGTTTGTTTTATGTGCAGTGCTTCCTGTACTTCGCAGTCATCTGGGTAAGTTTTCTGCTGCCATTGTGTGGAGCAATAAGATAAAAGAACCAGCAATCAAACGTACACTGCACTGCAGCTTGTCTGTGTTCAAGTATTTGACCCCGTTAAACAGATGGTAAAGAATCATGCTTTAGTACAGCAGACTGTGCAGCTGCTTGTGTTGAGTCAGTCTGAAGCAGTTTCACAGCTGACTGATACTGGTCGTGTGTAAGTCTCGCTCTGGGGCTGCTAATAACACACAACACTGTGTGAGCTGCCATGTAAGACTGCTAGCTTAAGTGTGCAGCAATAAATACATACACTGAGGTGTTTTCCAGCACTGCTATTCTTTACTACAGTGCTGTGTGCTGTAGTGTGTATTTGAAAGTGCCCAGGCCTGACTCCAGTGTCTCTGACTCCACTCCTGTGTGTCTTTGCAGATGAGGAGTATCAGTGGACATTCAATGGTAAGTAAATCCATAAAGACATTGAATTCTCCTCTATAGTCAGTAGGCATCCATCTCACACAGCAGCCCTTTAAAAGCATCACTCCTGCTTTTACCCACAGAATGAGCAGATTATCTCAGTGTGAATAAACATTCACTGTCCATGGGTTAGTATTATTATAAGTGTTTAGAGGAAATAAAGGGAAATGGGATGCATTTATATTTTTACAATTTTTACTTATTCAGTTTTTTTATCATAATAATCCTAAACAAAGTGGTACTGTAATCAGGTAGAGGTGCAATATTAAAGCAGTTTCCCTGTCATTAATGGACTGTCTCTTTCTCTGCAGTTCGTCATGGACGATGGGGTGAGTGTTTAATGAGTCTCTATGAGAGGCAGGGAGACACACATCCAGTCTTTTCAGACACATGAGACAACAATTTAGTGGGTCAGGAATTAGTGCATTTTTCCATTATTATAGGTACAATATTACTGTGGTGAGAAGAGAATCCAATTTGACCATTAATATTGGTAGTTCAAGAAACCAAGGGAATAATTTACATTTCTTCACTGTTTCCTGAGTGCTGGCAGCCTTTGGCAAGAAAGCTTGAAAAACAAATAAGTAATTTTCCGCTTTCCTTTTTTCTGTGTGGACTTATTCCATTTTTATACATACATGTTTTTCACTTTGTGGCTGGCTTATTTTCTTGGCCCTCTGTAATAATAAGTCTTGCTGGCTGCCAGCTCAAAGCTGTGGGGAACTGAGAGGCCAGTGGCTGCCGTGATGTGACAGTCGTGTGAACCTGGCAGACAGGGCTGCAGGAGCAGTGACAGCGCAGAGACAGATATGCAGCATTAGCTCAGTCCAGCGCTTACACACATAATGTGTCTGAGGAGGGCAGACTGCAGGGCTGGACTCGGAGAGGAAAAGCAATGCAAAAACACCCAGAAGCATTGATGCTGAGGCTCCTAAATGGACAGAGAGGGAAAGAGACAGATAACCAAGGACAGGACAGGGCAAATATACAGGACTTACAGAAATGCGTTTATCACTGCAGAGCAAGGGCAGCTTTGTGTTGTTAGGGTAACTAACGTGTCTAAACTGAATAAGCCAGAAGCATCATCCTACTTCAAACATGTACTTTAAAAGTTTTAAAAACATCATATGGTAAAATAAACATATAGTATTAATATTAAAACAGTGTTTATCTTATTGTAATCAACCTAATCACAGTCATAATTGGCAGTGAGGTTTACTTTTATTTAACCCATGGCCCTGTACTGGATGCAGTGGTCATTGAAAGTGGAGGGGTAGAATATTAAAGCCCTTTTAATTGTCATTAATGTTTGTCTTGTCGTTTGCAGCTCGTCATGGACAGTGGGGTAAGTGCTCTCTCTGGATGCTTTATGAGAGGCAGCCTCTGCAGAGCTGACACAGCCTCCGGCCTCTTGTGAAACATCTCTACTGCAGTTTAAGAAGATATCACACTATAATTGATGTATAATTTCATGGTGCTTGACCAGGAGAGACAGGTGTTTTATGATATGACTCAGTGTGTGACAATGGATTCAGTGTGAAGAAGTACAGCTGTGACAGATCTCAGTTCATTCACACTTTATTAGGGCTTTAAGTTCTCACGCTCATGGAAAGTCACATTAGATAATTTTCCTCAGAAGCATGAACATCATTTAATGTCCGTAAATGGTCTTCTCGTGGTGACAGAGGGGAGGGAGTTCAGCTGTGAGCTCTGTGTCCTCCTCCCAGCGCAGGGCTGATAATAATGGCGTCTCTCTGTACTGCTCAGACAGGAGTGTTGATGCAGATGGGCAGTTGGGCTTCGAGGACCAAGTCAAGCCCTTACAAAGGCTGTAAAAAAAAATCACCCGAGGTTATGGCACTTCATCGTTCTTTTTCCCTGTCTGCGATTGGGCCACTACTCAGTTCTCTGACTTCATCCAAAGCCAGCAGTCCAGGGCTGTCGTTTTCAGGCAGGGTCATTATGAGTAAGAGTCGTCGTTGTCCAGTGCAGGTCAGTTCACAGATCGGGGTCTCAAATCCAAAGCGGGGGAGGTGGGTACATTACCCTTCTATACTAATGTCTCATGAGACAGAGGTGTGTGGCAGGTATTTCTCCAGAGATCATAGAAGGGGAGAATAGGGAGGCACTTCATCTGCAAATCCTGCCAATCATTAACTGCTCCCCATGGGGTGTCACACATGATACTGATCACACAGGGACACAGCAGCTGATTGTTTTACTGGGAAAAGCATTTGTATATCGATATTATTCCTGCTGTGTGCACAGTGAGTGTGCGGTGGGGTATTTACCTGTGATACAGGAGCCCTCCTACCAGGGGCATCGCCAGGGTAGTTCTTGGGGTGGTGGGTGTCCCCCTAAATCTATCCACCTCCCTACAGCCAGTAAATATATCAACCACAATACGCTGCCCTTTTGTTACAGGGGAAAAAAATCACCAAATCTCCAGCGAACACCTTCAAATGGAAACGCCTCCATTGAAATCCATGTCTAAGTCAACCCATGCAGTATAAATTGATATACCTGTACTTCTCTCTGTTATAAAGAAACAAACTGCAACAAACATCATCCAATCTGACAAGTTCTGGTGTTTCCAGCCAATCACTGCAACAACAGCAATTATTGGAATTACTGCAGCAAGTCCAGTGGCAACACTGAGCCATTTTTATTGCAGCCTTCAACAGAGACTCACAGGATAACTGTTAAACAGGTCTGGTCATGATTAAAATCAATAAATCAGTCATTGTATCTGCATCTGTATTGTATGCAGTTAACTGTAAGCCTTTCTCTCTGAATTTTACATTCATCTTGGGTTAATTAATTTAATGAAATGAAAAAGTAAAGACTGATATGTTGAGTAGAAGAGAAACAAGCGGTGCTAGTTGTAATGCAGGTACAATGCAAGTGTGTCAGTGTGTCCAGCAGCTGCTGTGCTGAGCCGATGGACTCGGGTTCAGGTTTGGGAAGCAGATCAGTGATCTGCGCAAATGGATGCATGTTTTGATGTCAATACGTTTTATTTCACCTGAAGCTACAATACAATCAGTTCCGTTAAAAAGCAAGTCGTTGTGTGTCAGACTCTGTTCACTGACCGGGACATCACAATAGTAAGAAATGCTCGTTTCATTATTTCTGTTTGTTTAGAGGCTATACACGTTGACTGGGATATGTGCTAATAAAGGCAACGTACTAAATATATAACACACATCTCTGAATAAACTTAACCACAAATACGATGGCTTATCTAAAGATAGCGCTTCTTCAGTTGTAGATTCAGGACAGCATTGCAGTCCCAAGTTAAGTGTGCAGTTCATGGTATTTAATTTCGATACTCAGTCCATATGAATCAAATCAATACAGAAGTGACTGTATCCTCTTCACTTCAGTGCAATATAAATGTACACAGGAGGGGGTTGAACTTGTGGACGGGGAGAATAAAAAGAGATGGCCCTTTATTTTACATCTTTATCTTTTCTTATGCGGATAACTGTAAATATTAAAGTTATTAACTTTCACTAAAATTAATATAATTATTCCAGCATTATTAAGGACTGAATGTCATTTATCTCTGGAAACTATATTGTCTTGTATTATTATTTCCTATTGCAGAGTAGAGCTCATAGAGGAGAGAGAGGGAGGAAACTTTAGACACTTTTGAAAGGACGAGTGAATAGTATTTCCACAATGATGAACACAAGCCCTGTTTGCTCGTCAGCACTGGGCTGTGTGGTGATGGTTGGTCTGATGGTGTTGTCTTGCTCAATGGCCTGCACTGTGAAAGAGGGTCAGGACCTCGTTAGCATGTGGCTGCAGATAAACCAGCTCGTCAGCTAAAGTCAACAGGAGTCGCCATCACATGAATGGATGTGTATTCATTATCCTCGTCAGTTACTGTCAAGTGACCGTGGTCTGTAAATAAACATATATATATACAATAAGATCTGCATCAGTAATGTTTACATACAGAGGAAACAGCATTATCTTAGTTAATAACATTAACATTCACTATAAACATGAAAAATACAGTTACATGTCGAAATCATAAATCATCCTGAATTAATCATTAACAAAATCGGAAACTTACATCTCTGCATTGACGCTCGGATGGTGTAGAAAAACGGCAAGAAAGGAGAGGAGGTTTGTTATTTACATGTTTGCAGGAGAAAATGGCTGCCTAAGGACATTTCCAGAAAATGTCATGAACTAAATGTTGAACACTTGAACACTAGAGGCGACACGTCACAAGCTAAAGGTCTTTCTGATCCCAGTGTTTCCTCTTGTTTTCCCACAGCTGATGTGACTCTGGATCCTGATACAGCACACTGTGCACTGACCCTGTCTGAGGATGGGAAGAGAGTGAGACGGGGAGACAGACAGGATCTCCCTGACAATCAGCAGAGATTTGATTACAGGCCCTGTGTCGTGAGCAGAGAGAGCTTCACCTCAGGGAGACACTACTGGGTGCTGGAGGTGAATGGATGGTGGAGAATAGGAGTCACCAGTGAGTCTGCAAACAGGAGAGGAGACTTCAGCTTCACTCCCCAGCGGGGATACTGGTGTCTGGACTGTGTCTCCTCTTCTCTCTCTGCTCTCACTGACCCTCGGACCCGCCTCCCTCAGACTCTGTGTCCCAGGATGCTGGGGGTGTGTGTGGACATTGAGGAGAGACGGGTCTCCTTTTACACAGTGGAGTCCAGGGCTCATATCTACACCTTCACTGACATGCGCTTCCCTGAGGGACAGAAGATCTATCCTTTCTTCTGGACCGGGGATAGAAACAGAGACCTTGTGATTCTGCCTCCTGTTGAGACTGAAACGGGACATTCATGAGAAAATCGTTATTATTATGATGATGTCGCTCTGTGGCTCCTGCGCTTCTATATATATGTTGTAATATAAGTGTTTCTTATTAATTCAGTTATTAGTTCAGATCTGCAGCCTCACGGGTTTCTGACCGAGTGAAACACCTTCGTTCATTTAGGAAATCAACAACTTTCTAATTATTGGAAAACGATGTATGTTTTTTTAATAAACTTAAAAACCTCAATATTGTGATATTCAGGGTGAGTAACTCAATGAGGAGACTTTGGGAATTCCTCTGTGGAGCCGCTCAGCAGTCTCTCTTAAAAGGGCAACACAGCAGCCTACTCCTGCACATTTTGAGATTAGAGAGACAGAGCTCTGCAATATAATAATAACAATAATAAGAAGAATCTTTTATATTTTAAGCATTGCCAAAGATATATGGTCTGAGATCTTTTCAATTCTTATTTTCATATGTTAGTTTTTTTAAAAGTGAAATATAATTATGAAATAATAAGAAACTGTTTCTTTTTTTAAAACTGAAATTCAGGAAGTAGGGCTTCCAAAACTGGAAGAAAATTCCAAGCCCGGGTTTTTGGAGAAATTGTCCGGGTATCCTGGGTTTTCGATGCCCTGGGTCCTGGCTAGAAACACTAAGTCAAAGGTCACATTTGAATTTGTTATTGGTGGAATTTTGAAGTCATTTTTTGTCTTTGTTATTTGCAGATCAGCTTGGGGAAAAGGGTGAGTATTCGGTTGTCATGAGTGATGAACTGGATGAAGCACTAATCCATTCTCTGCTGTGCTCACACATGTATTAGTATCTTGTGAAGTATATCGATTTTTTATTTATCTGCCTAAGAAAACAAACTCTTCCCCATTTCAGCAGTTTGTTCCACCTTTATATTTAAAGAGAAGTTGTGTCTTCCACACTCCACACTTCCACTGTTCGTCCCCTGAATATGAACATTCCTCAACACTAGGTGCAAGCTCCTAATCACACACTCCTGTCAGTCGCACTGCCTCTCCATCCACTGCTATCTCCTCCCATTGGCCCAGCACCACCTCCCACGGTTTTCAGCCCCACTTATTCAGACCCCTCGGTTACAGTCACTGATTGCTAAGTCTTGATTACTTCCCTGTGTCACTTCTAAGCATTCCCGTATGTGCCTGCTATATCCTTTTGACCATTGATTACCTCCTTTGACCATCACTTCTTGGATTGCCCCTTCTGACTTGTTTGCCCGATCGTCTGACCTCCTGCCTACCCCCTTGACCACTCTTCTTGCCCTGCTCCCATGGATTCTGTTTGCTGGCCCTTGACCCACGCCTGTTCGACTACGCTGTGCTTCTCCGCACCTGAGTTCTACCTTTCTGCTTCACGCTGTGCGTAACAGAAATATGATATGTAATGCTTATATGGGAGTGCAGTCAGGGAGTGCTGACCATGAATAATGATTCATGAATAATCTCCTTGCTGCTTCCTTGTCAGTGGCAGCAGTTTATTAGATTATTTTTCTTTTTTCTTTACTGCATAACACATGTAATGACCACCCCTATGGGGGAGCTATCATATATACGTCTGATTACAGACTATGGCATTGCGGTAATGAAATAAGTTAAGCAGCCATAGATTCAATGAACAGTGTTTTGAATCCCATTTTATTTTTATTATTTTCATTTTAACAAACTAGCTAACTTGGAACTATGGGTAGACTGCCATTAGCCCCTTTTGGGAAGAACAGGTAATTATTCTGACACTTCTGCTTCATTCCCAAATGTACATATCTAAACATGTAGTTGGTTTAACAATGCGTCCATATCTGATCATTACATCTTGATAGTCCTTTTGGCGAGAGGTGTCTTGTGCCATTTCAACACTCGGCAGTGTTGGTGGTTGATGACTGGTGTTTACACTGGTAGCTTTGGCATAGAATGCTTCCCTTCAGTTGTCAGGGCACATTTTTTCTCCCTATTCACAATCTGAATGTGTCTATTTCTTCTCTGAGTGTCTCCATGGTCCGTCTGCATGATGTATGAGCACATTCGCTCTGGAGGGTTTCTGTAAATGTCCATTCTTTCTCACCATGGTCAGGTCAGGCCTTAGTGTCCTTGGTGAATCTGTTCTACCATGTCTGCTCTCATACTACAGGGAATAACAATTTGAGTTGCCACATTTTACAAATCCATTCAACACACTCAGGCTTCTTCTTTCTGCAAAGTTTTGCTGGTTCAGCCACGGCTTTAAGATACTCAGGCCAGCCATTCCTCATGTAATTCAATACACACTGCAGCTGTTTGTCAGCGAGGCTGTCTTGTTTGATCTGTTCCTGTACAGATTTGTTCACTGGTCGATGTTCTTCAATCTCATTGACATATGCTTGTATTTCAGCCTCTAGTTCTGACTATTCAGTATCTTTCATTGAGTGTCTTGATAGTGCATCAGCTACAAGCAAGTTCTTACCTGGAATGTATTTGGCAATTGGTTTGAACTTCATTATTATTATTTATTTTTAGCAGATGCTCTTATCCAGGGTGACTTACAAAACATAACAGCATTATAAAAGTTCAATACAATCTAGAATTACAGATCAAAACACGGGAACAGAAGGCTACTGGCTTCAGTGTCTTATCATTTTCCTGGAAAATGATGCACCCCTAAACCATAGCTGCTTGCATCCGCAGAGGATATCATGTCCTTCACTGTGTTGAAAGCTCTGTCTTGCTGTGGACCCTATAACCATGCTGTGTCTAACTTTAACAAATCGTTCAGAGGATGTAAGGTACTGAAGAGGTTTGGCAGGTAACACCCTAAATAATGTGTCATTCCCAGAAGCCTCTGTAGTTCTGTTACATTTTGTGGTGGATTTATACATGTGATGGCTGCATCCCTCTGGACTAGGTGTAATGCCTTCTTTGCTGATCACTTGTCCCAGAAAGTCTAGTTGAGGTTGGTGCAGCTTACATTTTTCTTTGAGTTTCACTCCTGAAGCTCGGATGGTCTCCATGACCTTGTGAAATCTCATATCATCTTCCTGTGTTGTTCATCCAAACACAAGGATGTCATCCATATATACAACTGTGCCTTCGTGATCAAGCAACAGCTCAGCCATTTTGTGTTGAAATATCTCTGGCGCCAAAGTAATACTAAACAGCAGTCTTCTAAAGCAGAATCTCCCCAACGGTGTAATGAATGTGGTCAGTCTTATACTATTTTCATTCCAAATTCACTCACTGCATCTAAAATGGAATATACAGTACTTCGGCAGCATATGAGAGAGTTTTGGTCAGGATGTATTTTTCTCTTTTAACATTTTCATTTAGTTTCTTCAAATCCATAAAAATGCATATCTTTCCATTTTTCTTTATTACAGGGGCCATAGGCGCACATCATTTGGTTGGTTCAGTTAGTTTTTCCATGATTCCCTTAATTTCCATCCTTTTTAGTGCCTCTTCAGTCTTTGTCAATAAAGGAATGGAAATTCTGTGAGGGACTGTGATGCTGTAAGGTTGTGCATCATCTTTCAGAATAATCCTCACTGGTTCGCTTCCAATGTTCCCAGCAGTGACGTGCACAGCCTTGTGGGGGGGCAGTGGCTGAGACAAATAGGGACAAATAGGGCACTTCAGGAAAAAAGGGCAGGAGAAAGAAAAGGGACAGTGGCTCGTGCAAACCCAGCACCCCCTCTACATGTCCCTGGTTCCCAGATCAACATAAACACTGACTTCTTTGTATTAGCACCAAGTTAACACCAGCAGCTCTGCTGAGCAGGTTATCTCCTTCTGATTTGACAACAACTGTTATGATTATTGAACAATTTCACCTGGTTGCTGTGCTGTGAATTAGATCCCCAACTAACCTTAAAAACACTTAAATCAATGAGTCAACCTTGATTTAATGGTGAATGACACCTAATTTTCTCCTCTAGATCAAATAGTTTCTTAGTTGGATTTACAAGTCTGTAGGGCAGGCTCTGGACTATAACAGGAGTTCCAGCAATACCGAGGGTTGTGTGCCACAGTGGTTCATCATCTTCAATAACTGCATCAACACTTTGGTTATTTTGTGTAACCAAGCCCAGAAATAGTGGAACTTTATACACTAATTAAGTACAGCAAACTACTGTGAAATGACATAGTTTACAACATTTAGGCTATTACATTTCTTTCCTTAAGCTGGGCACTGGTCTCTTCTTGAATGTGCATGACTACATCTACCACATTCTTCTTCTCTTCCACTTGCTAATGTATTCAGCTGAAGTATTCTGAGTTTCCACTAGCTCTGAATTTCTTACCATTTATGTTGCTACAAGGTCACTTTGCATCTGTAGCTTCTGTGAAACTTCCTTATCCTTAATGCCAATCACCAGTCTGTCTTTTATTTGCTCATCTTTCTGTGCTCAAAAGTCACAGTTATCAGCAAGGCTTCTACAATTCACCTATGTTTTGTACTCTTTGGTGAAACTTTTCTCTCGCGAAAATAACATTACACTTTGGTATGAAGTGAATATCGTACTTCTGCAGTACCACATCGTATTTCCTTTGCCATATCATATGCCATATCATATACCATGAGCGTACTGACCTGAATCTTTTCAGATTTGGCCAACAAGCGGTCCGGTGCCTCGTAAAGCACTGCTTCCAGTCAGGACAGTCAGGCAGCTTTGAAAAGTTTAGCGGTTCCGGTGGATTAAATTTGGCCTTTGCAATTTCCCTTACTTACTTTTTTCCAGACACGTAATCTTCAACATTTACGCATTTTAAGTACTTCTGACATCATGTTGCGTTGTGGTCATGAAATATGCATGAAAAAGTAAAGCAGCCATAGATTCAACAAATAGTTCACTTGTTCACTTTATGTGCATGCCATTAAAAACAATGCAACTTTATTGGTATACAATTGCAATAGACCAGGCATTGTATAGAAACAGGTAGTATAAAATCTGCCACCACTTTTGGTCAACCAGGAAGGAATGGTAGGGAAATACATTAAACTAACTGAATGCACTACAAACCACTGATCATTTTAACACTGTTACCATAGAATAAATAAGTTATAATTCTTTATTGGGATTTCACACAAAGGTGACAATGAGGAGGGGGAAATGCAGACTACTGAATAGAACAAATATATATATATATATATATATATATATATATATATATATATATATACAATACACACCTAACACCCAAAACACACCTAACACACCTCACACACTCAATGGAAATTCTCACTTCTATTTCGATCATCTCACTGCTCTCCAACTGGCTGTTTCTCCACCTGGCTGTTGCTCAGCCCTCGTAGCATCTTATCTGTCATTCCACAGTCTTTCACTTACACATATAGAGCTTCATCTGCCCTTTTCTCTCCACTTCAGTTTAGGTTGTTCACAGTGCAGAAGCAGCTTTAAAAGCACAGTGTGCTGGAATTGTGTCTGTACTCCCAGTCTTTTCTATTGTTTTCCCACAGCTGATGTGACTAAATATCTACACCTTCACTGACATGCAGAAACAGAGAACTTGTGATTCTGCCTCCTGTTGTCTCTGTAGATGAAACAGATCAGAGACTGAAGCCAGTCTGACAGCTGATACACTGAACACACAGATAATCTCCTGTTTACACTCTGATACTCTCTATACTGTGTATTTAGTGAGATTTTAACTGGACTTAAGTATTATTAGTATTGCTACTGCTATGGTTACTACTGAAATAATCATTAAAAGCATTAGTGTCAATAACAAGATCAGATCAGTTCCCCAGTGTATCGCTGTTTTATAGTATTGCCTGCTGCCGCACACTGAGTCTGTGTGAGAGACTGGGGCTGCTGGGTCCTCAGGCTGTGGGGTCTGTCTGGCACAGCTGCCAGTGGTCCTGTATCTGAGTGTGGTCTGCTCTCCACTGAGGACACACTGCTGCTCCTGCACTGCTGCTCCCAGAATGCTTTGCCTGGTGACGGCAGCTGTGGAGACACCATTGTCCTGTTGTGTCTCCATCCTTAGAGCCAAAGTAACTCCACACAGCCCTATAAGGCAGCACAGCCTCATGGGACTGACTGAGGTCACCTGCCATCCAGTGTGTCCAGTGTGTGTTACTGTCAGGGGGTTATTAGAGCAGCGCAGGGACAGAGTCTGGAACCAGGAACTGTGGGAGATACCTGGGTACCTGCCTCCTGTATTATAATTATAATAATAATATGAAATGGCTTTATATTAATCGCAATATACATGTCAGTGTTCAATACACGTAATACTAGATCTGCCAAGGGTGTAATTTTAATGGGATATGCAGTTGTCTGTTCTTGAAGTTTCCTAAATATGTATTTTAAATGCCCTGACATTGTTTGACAGGCAGGATCACAACAAAATCATATATATGTATATAAAATCTAGTTTACCCAGAAGCCATCATTTTGATTTCATAGGAAGCAATAGTATTTTGCTTATACAACATAGTGTTCATTTGTTTATTTTTATGCATTAACCAAGACATTCGTGTCGACATAATTAACTAATTAGATCATTCTGTGGTCCTACCATCAGTGAAAGTGTAGATACAATGAATAATGTATTTTACACCAGGTAATGTCCAGAGAAATGTGTGTTTTGGAGTGCATGGCACTTTTCGTTTATCATATATTGCAGCCATTAACACTTTTATTCTTTGCAATAGATTACAGACATTGTGATTTTACTGTGCAGGCAATAATAACTAGAAAAAATATGACCTATTGCAAAAAGCCAAAGCATTTCTCTAGAAACATTCTGCCCAGCAGAAGCGTTGCATACACTATATGTGTTTTTGTGATCCGTACTATGTAGCTATTCAAAGCATTTATTTACTCTTGTGTTATGTGGTTGTATAGTATAGAAATCCACTAGAGACATTTTGTAAAGAAGAAAACATAAAATGTATGTGCAAATTGGTTAGCTGTGCCCAAATCATAACTGCATGCAGGCATGTGAATCCTCTGCCTTCTTTGACAACCTGTTGTGCTGTTGTGATTGTAAACCTGGATTCCAGTTTATTTATGTTACTGTAAACACAATTCAGCTTATATCTGTATGAATGCAGTTTTCACATTTTCGTTTTTTGTTTACATGGTTGTTTTCTATATAATATATATGCACATTGTTTATTTTTTAATAATCAGGATATACCCAAAGACGCATTTCTGTGTTTTATATTATTTTTATTATACACTTCTGGCTGCATGGGGCTTATGCACTTTTTAGTTCCGTTTCTACATAAACCACTTTTTAAGTATTTTATTACATATTTACAGCGTTTCAGTTGTATAGTAGCATATATAAATGCATACATGTTTCCATTCAGATTTGATTCATTAGTTTTTTAATAGTTTTGCTGTCTTTATTTGTGTGATATGGGTGTATGCAGATTAATTTCTATACAAATTGTGTCCTCATCAGGGCTGTAGTTGCTTTTTTTTCCAGATCCACAAATATAAATAATAAACAAGTAACATACATTTGTACATTTTTGTATTAACTCTACTTTCTTCATATTAATTAAAACATTGCTTATGGGTTTCAGTCTGTTTATTGTGGTTACAGCACTCTGTATTGGAGCTGAAAGAGGTTTATAATGAGTGGAAGCGCTGGCTCCTACAACCCAACAGAAGTTTGATTATTCAAATATGAAACAATATCAGAGCAATAACTGCAGTCAACACTCGTGTCTGGCATTGGATTATTTCAACAGGACAGGGGTGCATTGCAAGGTGCCGTGTGTTTATGTGAACAGAAGGAGTTGGAAATGTATCAACCCCAGCAGGCAGCTGCATTTCTGTCCGATTCATCTTCCTGAAGAAAGCAGTCATCAAATCAGTTCTAGGTGTGCTATGGTGTTGTTTTCTGGTGAAGCATGAGATTCCCAAAGTACAAAAATATCTGTGTAGCTAATTTAACAGTTTTAACATTGATAACCAAGAATATTACAGCAGTGAGAGGAGGAAATGGGGTCTGTAGAAGCCACTGTTGTGATCAGCCGGTCTCTTGTAGAAGTGATTGAGGCGAACTAGATGTCTTCCCCTACTTTCCCTCGGATCCACTGCATCATTCTGGGGACGCTGGCATAGAATCCCATGCTTTCGGCAGCACACTTTTCCTGACCATAGCTGACGATGCCGATCTGCAGCAGCACATTCAGAAATTGACTCAGTCAGTGAACTCAGACTGGAATTAGGCCGAGATTTGCAGTGGTGACATTGACAGCAAGCAGGTATTGTGCGCTGTAGCTTGAGAGACGTGAGTAGCTAATGTCTACATTCGATCATCTGACCCATTTATTTTAGCTTGCAGCGTCGGTCGGTTAATTTCTACATAATGTTGGAATGTGCTTTAATGAATAGGCTTTAATCTAATTTCTGTGTAAAATACAAGTCCAGGAAATCTGGCTTGATGCTCTCCAGCAAACTTCTCTAACAATTCAATTGTCGATGACAACAACAATTGAAACTGAACTATTTGTGTTTCTCAGACTCTACTGTACCTGAATCCATCGTCCGTTCTTCTTAATGACAAATGGACCCCCGGAATCACCTGTTCCAAGTAGCAGAGCAATTGGGAAACATTTAGTGAATACAATTACAGTATCTATACCAAAAGAAAAATATATTTCCACTGTAAGAAACCACATCTGCATGGCCACACTGTAGGGAACTGAGCTATGGCCAGCCCTGATTAGCCCCGTGCAGGAGAAGCGTGGGCACCATAATTTGGGAGATATGTAGGGGTTCTCTGGTTTGGGAGAGAGACTAGGTTCAGCGTTGTTCCTGTGAAGTCTGTCTGCAAATAAAAGCTGATACTTGGAACCTCGACTCACCTTCTGTTATTTGTTGCTTTTGTAACAGGTGAATCCAGCTGGCTAGCACAAATGCTACAATACATACATTTGATAATACAAGATAATCTATCTCAGGACCTCAGGATGTTTGTGTGTCAGCAGTATCTAAACCTGTGGGATTCTTATTAACACTGGTCTGGTATCTTGTGTCTTTATTGTCAGGATTTGGAGAATTCAAAAACATCAAGACACACAAGCAAAAACAATCATTACTCCTTTTCTTCAGATGCCAACTTAATGTAGCTCACAATCACAAGAAAACAGCTTGAAAATCTCTGGATCCTTGTGATTTAGAGATAATAAGCATGATGTGTTTTTCCTTAGTTGGCTTAAATAAAGCACTGTAGGTGGATCATTTGACCTGCAAACGATCATGGGATCCAGTTAAGGGTTCTCTTCGCAAAATAGGTAATTTGGGGGTCTAAGTACCAAGTTGTCACGGTCTCCCCTGCTCCTACCTTAGTTCACCACCAGAGGTCTCCCTCTCCCAAATACTAATCTAGTGCTTATCATTTCCTCTATCCAGTGCAACCAGTTTCTCCACATTCTTTCCTTCCAGGTGCACCTGTTCTGTCTTCCTCTTTTACCATTGGCTAATCACTCCTTCACCTAGTTCAAACCCTCTCCCCTACATAGTATTTAAACCCCTCTGTTTCCCAGCATAATTGTGAAGTCTTGCATTCTCTCCTGGATCAATTCTGAGCATTGTTTCTTGATTGCTTTACCGTGTATATTGACCTCTTGCTTCCCTCTCTCATTTACCCCTTTTTGGATCTCCCCACTAGCCTGTTCGCTTGATCGATTGACCTGGACTGTCCCTGTTTACTCTCTATCGTTTGCCCTTATCGGATTATCTGCTTCAACTCTAAGCCTTGCACTTGGATCCTTTCCTTTGGTCCTTGAGGACGTAACACAAGTAATTCCTCTTATATACTTAGTGTAGGTACAGTGTAGGTACACACAGTTACATTGCAGATGATGTGTACTTATGTCTACTAATACAGATGTATAAAAATTGAACAATATAAGCAGTCACACATTACCTATATTGCAACTATGTAAGTACACTGTAAATGTACAGTTATAGGTACATAATCAAAAAACTCCCCACTTAATGTAAAGTGTAACAGAAAAATTTTACTTAATTTAGGAACAAAGGCACCTGTGCTCTCGTCAGTCCCCAATGAATGTGATTACCATTGCAACTACCTTGTCCTACCACTACAGAACCTTTCCTGTATTGGAAAGCAAGAGAAAATACAGAACGTCATATAAACCTCACCTGCACAAGCATCCACATTGTCTCCCTTAGCACAGAACTTCTCTGCAGTGAACGGGATGGGTATTCTCACTTTGGAACACTCCTCCCGTTGCTGAAAACAAAGCAATCAGAAGTAGTTATTTTATTCTGTGATTTACAGTATTGGCCAGGGTTAGTAATGTATTAGTCAAATGTAAACGCGTTTAATAAGTATGTACCTTTTGACTTGGGTGTGGGTTTAACGGTATTTTAAACATCATTAAATTACCTGTCTTTGTATTTGCCCTTTCTCTGTCCCTGTGATAGTTGACAGATTAGTGTATTTAGTTAAATACATCTTGTTCATTAAACTAGACCTAATTCTCAATTGTGTCTTTTTAGATTTAGTTGAATTCTGATTCAGGCTTGAGATATTGATTGATTAAACTGCGTAAAGACTGTAAACTTTTGACGGCAGTAGTTATAATATCCAGCCCAATGTAAGTATTATGACATTGCAACTGCTGTGGTCTCTATTGTCATCCGCTCACCTGGATAGAGATGCTTCCATAATGTAGGTTTTTAGCCAAAGTTCCTTGGTAATTCTTGGTCTTTCCCCATCCTGTGATAATCCCGTTGACAGGTCTGTAGTCTTCTCCACCATGACCCGTCAAAAGCAGATCTGTATGACACAATAACATAAGAAAGTTTACAAACAAGAGGAGGCCATTCGACCCATTGTGCTCGTTTGGTGTCCATTAAATAACTGAGTGATCCAAGGATCTTATCCAGGGCGACATACATTTATACCCATTTATACAGCTGGGCATTTTTACTGGAAGTGAAGTACCTTGCTCAAAGGGTACAACAGCACTGCCCCACCCGGGATTTGAACCTTCCAGTTATGAGTCCAGAGCCCTAACCACTACTCCACAGTGCTGCCCTTCTTTCTTGAAGTGTGGTGCCCAGAACTGTACACAGTATCCACATGAGGTCTAACTAGTGTACATTCTGAACATTACTGCCCTTGTTTTAAATTCTACACTTTTGACAAAATACCCTAACATTTTGTTTGCCTTTTTTATTGCTTCCCCACATTGCTTGGATGGAGAAAGACCTAGGAGTCTATGTGGACTCACTTTCTCATGCGTTACTTCATCTAGTTTTATTCCTCCCATAATGTAATTATAGTGGACATTTTTGTTACCTGCATGTATTACCTTGCACTTGTCCACATTGAATTTCATCTGCCAGGTGTCGGCCCACAACTGAATGTTATTATTGATCCCTGTGGAACTCCACTAACAACCTCACTCCAGTTAGAAGCAACTCCTCTAATCGACACCCTCCATTTCCTAGACATCAACCAGTTCATAATCCATCTACTTCCATTACCCTGAATGCCTACAGCTTCCAATCTGAGGATCAGTCTTTGGTGTGGAATCTTATCAAAAGCTTTTTGAAAATCTAAGTATATCATATCATATGCTTTCACATGATCTACAGCTGCAGTTGCATGTTCAAAAAACTCAAATACATGATTTGTCCCCTTTCTTGTGGATTGGTGTGACATTTGCTGTCTTCCAGTCAGTTGGCACATCCCCTGTTCTAAGTGTCATTTGGAATATTTGAGTAATTGGCTTATAAATAATGTCCCTCATTTCTTTAAGTACTGTTGGAAATATCCCATCTGGTCCAGGTGATTTGTTTGTTTTTAATTCTGCTAGTCCCTTTAGTGCCTCCTCCTCATTTATCCTGATCTCTCTTAGGGTTTGACTGGACTGATTGTTAACCTCTGGCATGTCATCTGTTTTTTCTTTTGTAAACACCTCTGTGAAATACTCATTCAGAACATTTGCCACATCTTGTTCATTTTCTAATATACTTCAATTTTTGCACTTTATCTGTTTCACTTCCTCCTTTATTTTACCTTTACCTTTTGCTGTTATAGTATTGAAAAAAGCTTTGCATTAGATTTAGCTCCAAGAGCTATGTTTCTTTCTAGTTCATTTTTTGCTTTCCTGCTATCTCTTAACATCTCTTTGCAGTTTTATATTTTCTTTGCATTTTCTTTATTCTCTATCCCTATACATTTTTATATGTGCTTTTTCAAGGTTGGTTCCCGGACAAATTGAGTTAGAAAGCAGTCATTTACCATCTTAACCATTTCTATTTCTGCTTCTGTAGTCCCAACTGGGCTTTCACATTCTATGTTTGTGAAATTGAAATCCCCCATTATAACACCACATCCTTGCTACATGCAGTCCTGATTACACTGTACAATGCAGCATATTTCTGAATATCTGAATTGGGTGGCCTGTAACACACTCCTACCGCTAATCCTCCTGTGTGTCCTGATGTAACCCACAAAGATTCTCTTTCGTTAGTGGGATCTAATTTGAGTTCTTCTGCCTCAATGTCATTTCTGATATATAATGCTACCCCAACACCTCTTCAATTTTGCCTGTCTCTCATAAACTCTCCTAATCCTTTTAACTTGTATTCATCCCCACCATTTTCTGTAAGCCATGTTTCTGTCACTCCATCATAGTCACCCACCAGCACTGTGGCTTCTAGGTCTAACATTTTGTTCCACTTCAGGACTTGCCACAAGAGTGTCAATAGATCATTATGTCTCATTCTTCAAAGGAAAATCAGTAATATTAATATTTGCAACAAACTTACACAAAAGTATGTTTAAAAAACCATATAAGACATATATTTCTGTGACTCAATTAATCAATTCAAGTTTTTTCTTATACCTTGAAATTCACACTGTACGTGCCAGTCCAAATCAGGGAGAGAGAGGACCCGAGAGAGCGGGGCAGTGCAGGGCAGACACACAGGCCTACAGACACAAGGAAACAGAGGGTAACTCAATGTAAACTGCTACACATGTTGCCAGGAGAGATTCAGTACAGCAGGGGTCTCCAGCCCTGGTACTAGGGAGCTACAGTAGAGGACTAACCAGAAGGATAAAGACCCTTGCTAATGTAAAGGAGATTAGATAGGTTATTATGACAGGGAGATCCGCAAACATCTGGGGCATCTCTAGGTCATTGCAAAGGGACACCACATACAGTTGAGTTTGGAAAGGAAAAGCTGATCACCGCTGTACCTATGTCTGCCATCAAATTGGATCTCCCTTTTGAGCTTCAGGAGCCCAATGTCATAGTAAAAGGTTCCATTGTTTCTGTACTCTTCGTGCACAAACACCTTCTCCACTTCCAGGGGCTTTCCAATTTGGCTTCTGTCTGCGATACCTAGAAGACAGGTAAAAAGACAAACCCAGACATTGGAGATGCAGCAAATTAAGTGAATGAAAAACACACTGGAGCACTGGATCCAACACGAGATCCTGAAGTACAGTCAGATGTATGGAGAGGGGGTGGGGCAGAGGTTGTCTTTGCCCCTGGGCTGAGGTGGGAGGGGGGGTGCCAAGTTGGAGATGCCAAGCATGGGGATCTCAAGATAGGAGCTTTGTTACTACAATAAGCATATTATTGGCAGAACCATGTAAACTGTAATGGTGAACTGTTGCTCTCTGGATGCCCACCGTGTATACCCACATTCACCTGTCCCTGCTTCCACTGATTTGTTTCTGCCGGTAGATCTACTCCAGTTGAGCCATCATGGATCTCAGGATCCCTTCGTATAACAACATTCCCAACAATAGCTATGTCCTATTGGAATTTTCTGTGATTTTACATATTGTTATGAGAAGGAGGTAGGGGGCACAAATACATGTTTTGACCCACGGGCACAGGAGGCTGATGATCCGCCACTTAGTACAGTGTTCCACCTGCTAGCTACATCAATAAAATGAACACAGAACAAACCGATGTTGCAGAAATCAGAGGCTTGTGGATTCCAGGGGGCAGTCCTATTCTGAAACAGTGATAGAGATTGACATCTGTAGCTTAATTGATGAGAAACAATATTCACAAATGACAAAATACTAAAAATACACAGAATAAACAGCTGAAGTCAAATTAAAACAAATAATCTTTTCAACATACTATACCGTTCAAAAGTTTGGGGTCACTTAGAAATTTCCTTGTTTTCCATGAAAACATACATACATACATTTCTCGCATGGAATAGCCTTCATTTGTCAGGACCCGCACATCATCACAATCACACAGTAGATCTAGTTATTACCCTGGGGTAGAGATTCACAACCTAATAATATCACCACTAAACCAGACGATTTCTGACCACTGCCTTATTACATTTGAGCTACCTGGAGAAGCAACAGACACACAGGAGAGGAAAATAGAAACTCGCTGCCTAAATCCCACTGCTATTCATAAATTCACTACCCTGTTGCCAAATGCTAGCTTTATCAAAACAGGATCTATAGAGGAATTATTAAACAATTTCAATAATACACTAAGCACTGCTTTAGATACAGTAGCTCCATTAAGGACACGACAAATTAAACCAATGAAACACTCGCCATGGTTTGACGAACACAATCGCTCACTTAAAACAGAATACCGTAGATGTGAGCGTAAATGGAGAGAAACAAAACTAGAGGTCTTCCACATGGCATGGAGTGACAGTATAATAAGATACAAGCATCCCTGTCCTCTGCTAGGTCTGCCTACTACTCCAATTTAATAGAGACGCATAAGAATAACCCGCGTTTTCTTTTTAATACAATAGCGACACTTACTAACCAGCAGGTAAAACCTTCAGAGGATATCCCCCCAATTTCACTGTAGTGACTTCATGGATCATTTCAATAGCAAAGTTAACAGCATTAGAAAACAGATAGAACAGGAAACATACACAGATACTATAGCTGACACATGCAGTCCTTCTCAGCCCCTGCCTACCTTGGACTCATTTAATGCAGTAAATCACCAGGGATTGGTCTCCTTAATTACTAAAATGAAAACAACAACCTGCGCACTAGACCCTATACCCACCAAACTGCTAAAACAATTATTAATTATTCACAGAATACACAATATTATTAATGTCTCTTTATCCTCAGGATCTGTTCCGAAATCATTTAAAATAGCTGTAATTAAACCACTTCTTAAGAAATCCAGTGCCGACCCTAACCTACTAAAACACTATTGACCTACTCTAACCTTCCCTTCCTTTCTAAGGTTCTAGAGAAAGTAGTTGCAAACCAACTGCAAGCTTTTTTAACTGATCATCAATCAGGCTTCCATTCCGGCCATAGTACAGAAACGGCCCTGTTAAAAATATTGTGTGCAGAGTCCCTGTTCGGCGTCTCTACACGGTCTGGACTGGGCAAGAGCGGCTTTGTACTCGTCAAAAATACAGCTATTCAGTTTGTGTTCCTGATTTCTATTAATAAACAGCTAAACTGCGGACCATTTGACTTGTGGACATATTTCAATCTCACGTCCAAAATATGAAAGTGCATCCACATGACCAGGGAGGGGTCTGGGGGGTCATGGTGCCATAGCTTGTGTTCACCTAGGAACTCCTACGTCACGGGTGGAAACAGCTGATTTCCAATGCAGACGCGTATTTAGCAGCGCACAAATAGAAAATTGTGCATCCTCACCAGTTTTAATTACAGAGCTCCACCTAAATAGATCTGTGATTGACAAGCACAAGAAACCGCGATTAGTTTGCATGAATAATCTCTGCTGATGTGTGATTTTTCGCTGGTGATGTGTAGTTGTGAAGCAAAGCTATGTTTGAGTCCAGATCTGCCTGATTTCATAGATTTCATGAAGGTTTTGAGCTATTTTTCGACTTCGAAATGACTCAGAATCACACATTTCAGGTCTCCAATTGTCCAAATCTTCTGGGGAGGACCACCAGACCCCCCGCCCTGAATTACTCAATCATCTTTGCCCTCATTTTGCAACATTAATTTTGAACAGTGTACCATGATAAAGGGAAGTCGTAATGACTTGAATCTAATAAGACAAAATGCTTGAACGTTTCTATTATGTTTATCTATATGCCTACAATAATCTTTAACAAATTACAACAATTAAAAGTGGTCTGAAAGCTCTTTAATACTTATATTTACATCTATTTAAACGTTTTATTTTTGTACTTTGTCGAATTAATGTACTAAATGTAAGCAACGGGGTATATTACTAATTCACAGAATTGTGTGTGTGTGTTGGAAAGGAGTCTGGACCTTGACTATACCTTGAACAAGAAATGTGGACCCTGACAAAAAATAATTGACTATCCCTGTCAAACAGACTCCAATATGTACAGATTAACGAGAACCACTCAAATGTAACTGAGGTTAAGTACGCAGTCCCACAGGGCTCAGTCCTCGGACCTATACTTTTTCATTGTACATGCTCCATTTAGGTGATATCATACGACGACATAATATTAACTTTCACAGTTACGCAGACGACACACAATTATATCTGTAAATCCTGACAATACCATAGAAAAACAAATTTGCTGTCTGTCTGAGATTTAAACATGGATGACAAAAACTTTTCTAATGCTAAATTCTGACAAAAGAGAAGTCCTAATTTTAGGAGACAAAAATCGAACAGTTCATCATGCACTGACAAAATTGAGTAATGATAACTTTAATTTCTCCCCTAAGGAGACGAAACCTGGGTGTCATCTGTGATCATAATCTATCCATTCAGAATGTGTCGAGATCCTCCTTCCTCCAGCTTAGAAACATTGCTAGACTAAGACAATTCCTCTCATTACAGGACACTGAGAAATTGATTCACGCATTTGTTACATCTAGATTGGATTACTGTAATGCCATTCTCTCAGGCGGCACAAACAGAGCTATTTCTGCACTTCAGTTAGTCCAAAATGCTGCTGCAAGAATCCTAACAAAAACAAAAAACATGATCACATCACTCCAGTATTAACATTTAAAGCACTAAAGGGACTGGCACCTCCCTACTTAAAAGATCTTCTTATGGAATACACTCCAGGTCAGCCATTGAGATCACAGGAGGCCGGTTACTTAGTAATCCCTAAAATACACGAGAAAACCGCAGCTGGTAGAGCATTCAGTTATAGGGCCCCAACTGTCTTTGGAAATGTCCTGCACTGCATGAGCAGTATCTGAGCACAACTGTCTTTTGGCTTCCAGCAACAGCCCCTTCTGAGGCACCTCGTCCCCCCACCATGGAAGTCTAACTTGGCACAACCCTCCTCTGAGGCACCCCATCACGGATGGTCAACGGGGCATCCACACCCAAGGTGTGACGAGCCATCGCCACCCAAAGTCTGTTGATGGTCCAACCCCCCCCACCCCCGATGGCCGGCAAGAGGCCTCCTCCAGAGGGAAGAGCACAGCCAGCAGCACCGCTAAAGAACTTTCTGATCTCCTTGCTGCTGTACTAACTATACTGCCTGGAGGGGAGGCAACCATTAGGCCTAGGCCCTAAGCCGTGGACCTACTATGCCATCCATAGTTTTTGGTTTTTCTCTCCTCCGTGCCTAAATGGTTTATTTACTTAAATGTTCACTTACTTTATTTTAGATCACGTAAAATATTTACAGGTCTATATTTATTTTACTTTATTGTATTAATGAATTTTGTTGTATGTTTATCAGTCTGTAAAGCACTCACTCTGTGGCTATCCTGCAAAGGGCGCTATACAAATAAAAATGGATTGATTGATTGATTGATTGATTTCTCAGAACAAGAATATACTGATGAGTTTCAGAAGAAAGCTCTTTGTTTCTTGCCATTTTGAGCCTGTAATCGAACCCACAATACTCAACTAGTCTAAAGGCGGCCAGTTTTATTGCTTCTTTAATCAACACAACAGTTTTCAGCTGTACTAGCATAAATGCAAAAGGGTTTTCTAATGATCAGTTAGCCCTTTAATTGTTGTTTATGTAACATTTATATAATGCAGCAGTTATTTTTATTTCTCTTGTAGTGATAATTTTGGTAAAGCAGTCAGTTGGGGAGCCCTAATCCTATTCTGGGGACCTCTTTCATTATGGTCGCTGTTGGGGTCCTTTTATTACACACTGATCGGGCTGCATGTTGTGCGCAGTGTCTCAGGTATGTCTCTGTTTCAATACCTTTTGTAATTGTTTTCTGAATGCTCAATTTACATAATATGTTAATTATATGTACACGAGTTTGGGAAGCTGTTTTTGGTAGGAAGCCCTAGTTTAAAAAAAAAAAAAAAGCGTTCGTGTTGTTTACAATCGCATGTTGCATTAAGAGTAGAAATTGCGTTTAAAACTGAAAGTTATGCACAAGTATTTTCTGGTTAAAAACGATTGTATAAGTCTAAGAGAGTACTGTGAACAAGTAAAACAATCTTTTACTGTTTTGTATAATGGCTAAACGGCAATATTGTGATCGTTTGAGTTATATAATGAAAATACTTATTATTTTGCAACGGTTATTTCTTTTCAATTATCTGTACAGCTTAGTAACATGTGAAACAGTAGATCTAGGTTTATTGCTCAAGGTTTTTTAGTGGATGCAACAGATTACTTTTAAAGTGCTGAGGTAGTATTGATTAGTCACGGTGTTCAGTGAATAAAACTGGTACATACATGAGTTTGAATGGAAACTAAGAATTAGATTTTAAAATACATATGAATGTATTGTGTGTATAGCGAATTGTACATTGTTTCAAATGGACTCATTTATATATTTTCTGTTTTTTTTTGTTCTACTGTGGTCATGCTACTGTGTCACTGTTATAATATATTACTGAATATATATACCCTTTTATGTTACACACTAATCCAGCTGCATGATGTGTACTGTGTCTCAGATAAAGAATTATCTAAAAAAACTTTGTAGTTTGAAAAGTTTTCATTCTGTAGTTTTGTAGTTTATTTTGTAGTTCTATTTAGCTTATTGTTGGGGTGGAACTGGCCATTAGTGACTGCACAAAATCCTCCCTTACATAAACTTGGATTAGCAAACACAAGGTGCCATTGGAACACAGGACTGATGGTTGCTGATAATGGGCCTCTGTACGCCTATGTAGATATTCCATTACAAATCAGCTGTTTCCAGCTACAATAGTCATTTACAACATTAACAATGTTGTAGATGCCGGATACAAAACCCACAAGGAGTCTTCAGGTTACTGGCGTTGTCCGGTTTATTACAGGGCTTCCGTTCAGATACAGTTCCAGAAATAAACAACAAGGGGAAATCACAATAAGCACAAAAGGTTGAAAACAACAAACAAATGGTGCTCCGGCAGTTGCAAGGCACACGGGTCAATCATCCTCCGCATTGGACATCTACTACCCAGGGAAGGAGAGAGAATAAATAGCTGAAGCACAGCTGGTGCTGACATCACAATTGTCTCGGTGCTCATTGCCTGCAGTCGTGAGATCGCAGGCTGTTTGCGAGGCAGCGGACAATATGGCTGCAGCACATGAGCACCTAATGAGTGTGCGTCAGCAGCAGCTGTGCTGTGACAGACGGCCTTCTTTTCACAAATGTCTACACTGTATTTCTGATCAATCTGATTTTTTTTGCACATTAAAATAACAAGTTTTTCTTTCGAAAACAAGGAAAGTTCAAAGTAACCCCAAGATTTTGAATGGTAGTGTGTACTGCCTAGATCAGTGGTCTCTAGGGGTGTAACGGTACGCAAAAGTCACGGTTCGGTACGTACCTAAGATTTTAAGTCACGGTTCGGTACGATTTCGTTACAGTGGAAAAAGAAAACATGCAAAACATAACATTTATTTTTATTTATTATGAAGTTATAAACTTATAAACAGTGGCTAACTGGCCATAATTCCCTGAACAAAGGAAGGCACATAAAGGTACATATCTTGCTTTCTTAAATAAAAACATACTTAGGTCTAGACATAGGCGCCAACTACATGTGGGCTCAAGGGCTTCAGCCCCTGCTGAACAGTAAACAGGGGGGCTCAGCCCCTGAGTTAATCATTCATGGAAGAAAATAAAACAAAAAATGTGATTCCAGTTAGATTGTCTTTTATACTGCACTAATTACATTAGTCCCTGTTAGTTGCGTTGATACATTTTCCCGCATGGAAATGTATAGTGTGTTTTGTTGCACCGTCAACGGCTCAGGAAGACCTGGTTGGGGTAAAATTGCCCCCTATGTATTGTATATACCCACTGTATAATTGTTAGAAAATATAAGAAACTTTCCAGTAAGTTACTAGTTAAATACTTGCTTGTATTATGTTTTCTCTTCTCAGACTTATCTGCGTGGCAGATGGAAACAATTTCTGCTGATGTGGCCGTTCTTTGGGTAAAGAACCAAAACTACCTATAACATGTTTTTCTCAGTACAATGTGTACTGTGTCCTTGATATCAGCGCTTCCATGTCTGCACTAATTACAAAGAATACCTTATTAAATATTGTTTCCTGTGTCTTGGAACTGCCCCGGAACATATGCCAAGAAAATATCATCCAGGTTCGGGACGGCCCCGAAACTCCTGTGAAATACTGCTTGTAAATGTATAAAAGACCGTGTGAAACTTTCAATAAACTGAAGAGAAACAAACTGGCTTTGGTGTCTGTGACTTTCCTTCCCAGGCCCGTCTCCTGCTAAAAGTCTCCACTGTTGCTGGAAGCGCTGACTGGGGTGCCTGATTCAATGGGATCCGAAGGGTTGCTTCAACTGAAGCGTTGTACCTTAACAGACCCATATATGGTTAATCTGGGGTAAAATGAAGGCATACATAATGTTTAATATAAGGGGGGGTTGTATGATGTATCAAGCCCAAATTACTGGTGAAAACTGATTCTTATTAGGCTTTGTTCTTCTGGGTATCAGGGTTGAACTATAGCACAGTACCGTAGCACAGCAAGACCGTGACCTTGTTCACACAGACACACAGGGAAAGACATGCATTTCTTCATGCATTGTGTGACATTTCTCTCATATCATATTTGTCAGAAGCAAAAAACAACCAACATACAACCTCACACAATGTTGTTGGAATTAAATGTGTTAGCTGGGCCCTCACTATACCACCAAGGTTTGGGACAGTGAGGGATAGCAGTATAAAGGATCTGGTATAGAAGGAGACAACTTTAAACTGGTGTGAAAAAGTGTGGATTGCCAGGTTAATTGGATAGAGACTCACCTGCAAAGACTTCAACTTCATTTGGCTCACATACCACCTCCTTGGACTTGTAGCAAATCAAGACATGAGCCGCGGTGAGGATCCACTGTTTGGAAATGATTGATCCACCGCCTGAATCTTCTCCCTGTGCATTAAGTCAAACCCCCCTCTTGGTTAAAGTAAATTAAATATAATTACAGTGGGGATATAGGGGGTTCCAGATAGCTGGAAAACAGCTAACAAGTATGGATCTAACTCTGCATTTAACTAGATCAGCAGCTTGGAAGGTTCACAAGCACCTATGAAAATTCTACCAAAGCAGAGGGCTTTAATTACCTGGATTCGCAGCAAAACTTGCCAAGGCCACTGCTTGTCGTTGGCCTTTATTCCCTTGTAGACCCTCCCATGGCCCCGGCGGACCTGGCCCCCCCGGATCCCACAGCTCTCTAGGGGTTCTGACCATGGAAGGAAAAGAGTTCCAGAATAAAAATGTAGAAGGGGGTGGTGAAAGAAGGAGAGCAAGAGTCTTTATTTTTAATCTGGAATGCAATTCACCCCTTGAGGCAGCACAAATATGTAATGGCAGTGAAGGAAATGTAGCAAAGATGTCAGAGTAGACCATCTCAAAACATTGACAAAGCTGTACCCCATCACATTTTGAGTACTGCCCAAGGGGGAGGGGTTTCTGCGCACTGCAGTAGGAACCCGATCGAAAATGTCACTCTATCAAAGCTGCCATTGGCCCCTGCACTCGTCACTCAGAACAGGTCCCTTCCCACTTCCTGTTTGATAAAAGGTGATGTCTGCGCAGGTTCGTCCTCTTTTGCCATTTCGCTGAACCCGAGAATGTGAGCTTTCTGTGTCTGTGTGTTGCATCAGACCTTAAAAACTGCACATTTCGGCTGGCTGGCTTCACTTATAATGTTTAGAGCTAATTTTCGTTCTATCTGTCCGTGCACCGGAGCTCCGGCTGCACTTTCGGATTCAGTTTCGGTTCACAAATAGAGCATTCAAAAAAATAATCATGTTAATATAGTGCCATATATTATCCAATTTGCTTGCTGTGTTGGTTTTTTGTCCACAGGGCTTTTTCCTCCAAAACAGGAGCGCTAGCTGTGGCAGTAAAATCCAAGGCCCTACCTAAGTCTCAGTCTGTCGTAAGAGATCTCGCCTGCGAGATGTGCTCCTCCACTGACTTGCGCTGCACTACAGCTCCCAAGTGAATTCCACCATCGCCATGCTGGTCTCCTTAACCCCACTATCCACGGAGTCACGTGACTTGGCCTGTCCTAACAGTGTGCCTAAGTGTGCCACTGGGACTAGTCTGCCACCGACTCGTGATGATGACAGACGCCTGCAAACAAGGTTGGTGAGCAGTCTACGACGGACATGGTGTCTAAGGCAGGTGGGCGGAGCCCGCACGCACCCTCCATATCAATGTCCTGGAGTTACAAGCAGTGCGCCTCGGACTGTGTCATTTCCTGCCAGTCCTACGGGACAGACGTGCTGGTTCGGACGGACAACACAGCGGTGGTTGCCAATATCAACAGGCAAGGAGATCTCCGGTCACACAGACTGTACTGTCTAGCATGCCATCTGCTTCTGTGGGCACAGCCATGGCTCCGCGCCATCAGAGCAGTTCACCTCCCCGAACTATCCAAACACGGCAGCGGACCTCCATTCTTGGGGAGGCCCCCCGGTTTCGGAATGGCGCCTCCACCCGCTTGTGCTACAACAACTGTGGAGCCAGTTCAGCAGAATAGAAGTGGATCTCTTTGCCTCAGCAGTGTCCACCCACTGCCCACTATGATTCTCCATCCAAGACCACTCAGGAACTCTAGGGATCGACTCGCTACCTCAAGCGTGGCTGCGCTGTCTCCTTTTATGCGTTCCCACCATTCCCCCTTCTCCTGGTGGTCCTGGAGACGGTCAAGAGAGAGAATGAGCGACTGTTCTGCTGATAGCCCCACAGTGGCCTGGTTCTGGTTTGCAGACCTGATCACCCTCTTCAACGGAGAGCCTTGGCAGCTCCCAGTGAGAGCGGGCTTGTTGTCCCAGGTGCAGGACACGCTTTGGCACCCCAATCTGGGCCTACTCCAGCTCTGGAGCATTTGATTGCTTGGGGTCTGGTAGATGCAGTAGTAGCCACTATTCAGTCGGCGAGAGCTCCCTACTGCTGGCAGATGTTTAGCACCTTGTGCCACTGCAACTTTAATGCACAGAGAGCGCACAAGTTGCTTGATTGCCAGCACCATATATAGTGCAAATAGATATACATCCTCGCTCCTAGCTGCACTAGTAGAGCAGCCGGTCTTGCTATTGTAAGCAGAGGGCATAAGAGTTAACCTCTGTAGCCCCACTTTGTATATGCTGATTGCAGAAAGTTACTGGTTTAGCATGACTGTGGTCCTCGCTCCTGGGCATCCCAGATGTGGCCCCAAGGGGCCTCTGTAGCTCCTGTCTGGTGTTGTGTTGCTGAGGCCTCCTAGCAGTACGCCTCAGTGCAGGATCCCTTGTCAGCTCGCTGCCTCCTCCCCTGTGACGGTTTTGTTATACAGTAACCCCTCCACCTTGGCCAGTGCTTCCGACTTCCACCGGAGTCCTAGCTCCCGGCAAAAGAGGACGAACCTGCGCAGATGTCTTCTTTTACTAAACAGTAAGTGGGAATGGACCTGTTTGAGTGACATGCACAGGGGCCAATTGCACCTTTGATAGAGTGACGTTTTCGATTGGGTTCCTACGGAAGTGCCCAGAAACCCCTCCCCCTTGGGCAGTGCTTCCTTTTTCAGATAACCAGGGTTGCATTTGCAACCTATCATTTTAAATAGTAGAAAGCAGCTTGAAACAATAAATTACACAGATAGGAAACTCATCTCTGGTTTGCAATTCGCAGCTACATCAAAGTTTTGATTTGGTCCAGCACTTAGACACTGATCAGAACTATTAGTACAAGTGATAGTGGATGCTTGCTGTATTCCAAGAAGGCTCATATGCTCTTCATAAGGGATGCCACTATCAGGTTTCCTTGTTGACAACATACATTTACTTATTGTTTTAGCTGGATGACCCTGGTTTAATTACATTAATGGTATATAGAAGACAACCACAGAAAACAGAAGATGGGTGCGGATGAGGTATGATCTGTTTAGTTATGAATAGGGGTCAATCTTTCAGGTCAATTGCTTTTTCTAAATCATGTAAAATTGTAAGGCTAAGGCAAGTAAAACCCTACATTCAGAATCCCTGATGATCAATCAGACTCACCTTCAGTGGAGAGGTTGGCCAGGCTGGTGTAGTCAGGCAAGTAGAAGGCTCTCTGCTCTGCTCTCTGGGAGGCCAGCTGGTCCAGCTCCTCTTTACTCGCACCGCCTACCCCGATGGTGAAGATGTCTGTGACACAGGGCAAGTCTCATCACCCCTGGACCTGCCTGCTCAGCATATGGGACGCATTTTGAAATAGACTAGCAGACTAGTCCAACAAGGAGCAAACAGTGGCTCAGATGGTGAACTCACCCAGGTTCTTCTCTGGCTCAGGAATGGTCTCCGTCATGTTGCGGATAATGGAATAAGGACTGGGCCCCATATTGTGTCTGCCTGAAATTGATTTGCAAAGTCTAAAACAGTTCGGAGTGCTATGGATCCTCTAAATTGGATACATTACTACCTGATAAACAGACATTAAAACAATAAAATTGTTCTAAGTACTGAGAACACACACTGAAAGGACTATACGTATGTCACTAGACATACAGACTTGATATACAATCTCTAGATCTGGTGACTATCTATCTAACATATTTAATTCTGACAACATCATGCAAGGTTGCGGTTTGGTCGTATTTAGTTTTTTACAAATAAGACAAATGTGACAAGATTGTCAAACTGTTTTCTTCATTGGGCCATGTGTTTTGTGTAATCTTGTGCTTGTGTGGGTGCCCTGTACCGTCAGTGAGGATGATGATGATATTTTTGGGAGGCACAGTGGATTTCACGTTGTGATGGATGGACTGCAGGACGAACCTCAGAGCTTCCCCAGTATTCACTCCTGACTGGTTTAGGAGGTCTAGCAAACCAAGGGCAAGAGAAAGCTTCATAAAGTCTATTGAACATATTTTTGTTAACAAATAAAATCAATATTAACAATAACTACTCGATGGGCTAGACCAGGGATGGCAAACCTTTTTTGAATGGAGTGCCCAAAGTCTGCTTTGTATACTTTGCTAAGTGCCAAAGGGTGCCAATGACAAATTAGGGATATTAAAGTTAATACAGGGGCTAAACGGCATTGTTTTAACCAATATTTATATTTATTTAGTTGATGCAATTAAGTTATTAATTGCTAATGGCAGTCTGCCGCAGAGTATGAAGCTGAATGAAGAGAGGCACATAATCTTCCCAAATAAATTTTATAAATATGCAGGTTACATTTTTGCTCACAGATTATTGTCAGTTTACATATATAAAAAGGAATAGTAATAGTACTTCACTAGCTTGGAATATGTCCCTTTTCATTTTGGATAATGAGAATCTTTAATCCTCATTCAGATTAAATAAATCAATCTTAATTGTATATAATGGAACAGCATGCCAAAGCATGTCACAACATTAAAGAATAAAGAATAAGTGCATCATACAATGAATACATAATGTAAATGTTGCAGTAGTGCTACAGTGCAGTCAAATGCATGAATCACATTTCATCACGCATTAAGTTTGAGGATTATAATGCTAAAATTCATTTAAAAACGCATTAAAATCACGATCTACCCCCCAAAACAAAGTCCCACAGATTCCCCCATTGCCCTGCCGTTTCATACAAGAAGTAGTTTGTTAATTTGGCAGCATTAGTAACCCTTCATATTGTTTTGTTTCGTTTGCACTTGCACTCAGTCATTACCAATGCACCTTCGTTGTTTTCAGCGTATATTTACTTAATATCTACTGCGTTTACATTTTGTAAAATAACTAAAACTGGTAGATTAATAGCCATTGGGTGCCACTTGTTTCAAGAAAAAAATACGTGGTATCACTCTATCGTGATTATGCGTATGCACAAATGTACTCTACAAATCAAAGGCATACTTTATTTATTTTTGAGAATTTACTGATTTCTTTTGCCAACCTTATGAAGTGTTTAAATTGTGGGAGTGTTACATATGAATGATTTTGGCCATTTCTCCATTTGATACAGGAGATAATGCGCCCTTTTTTTTGTGTGTGTGGTTAATTTGCTATCTCATAATTTCGATTTAGCATGTCATAATTATGGCATTATTATTACGGGGACTGGGCATGCGCCAATAGGCGGTTGCAACAGGAGTAGTGAGGTTTCAAGTAAGGGCTATATGTCAGCTAGCAGAGTAGTTAAGACGCGCCCTTCTGAGTCGGGAGTTGTGTGTTCGATTCCTGATGGTCAGATGTCATTTCTTATCTATGGATTTATTTTATTATTTTGAAAATATATATAAATATCATTCCCTGGAGTAGAACGAACGAGTATAAAGCACCTAATAAGGCTTTTACACAGCTTCTCCTAATTAGAATTACGGTTCAGTGAACAAAGAGCATTGCTATCCAGTTACAGTGGATCATTAATCGAATTCAGGCAAACTGTAACAAATCAGTAATAATAACAATAATAATGGGGCATCCACATATGCACTGACTTTAATAACAAATAAGTAACGAAAGGAAATATATTCAAAGTAATAAAATAAAACAGTCTATTAATTAAAAAGAACATTGTCCTGATTAGTTATATATGGCTGAATTATTGGAGTTATAGTCTCAAATGCAAATTAACTAAGCATAATACGAAATAATAAAAACATAATAAATAATATATATATTATTGATTTGTGTTCGTGTTAAAAACACACAGAAACACTGCGACTCACCTGACGAGAGAGGACTGTGTGTCTGTTTTATTATTTGTGCTTTACAGGACTGGAAACAGCGAATAAATACACGTTTCTGTTAGAGATACTAGAAGAGCTGGACGTGTAGAGACGACATTATATTCACACAAGCATGTTCCCATAAGAATACGTTTCCATGCGCGACAATAATACTAAATAGCGAATATGTATTGATATTAATATCGTCATCATTTGTGCTGGTATATATATGTATTTTAAACGCACACTTATTACTCTTACTACAGATTTGTAATGCAAACGATACTTTTTGCCGTATTATTTATAATGTACTTATCAGATCCTTAACCAGGGCAAGTTACAGTTGAGACAAAATCCACACGTTTCACATTAATCATCCAGATACAATATAGCAGCTTTAATGAACTAAAGTGCGCGTCTCAGTCATGGCGTTTATGGACGCATTTATGAATCCAGTCCTTATGTTTTAGAGGAAACCCAGATCTGCTGTATTAATTTACTCATTAATTTAACTTGTAAATGCACACGTTAATGAATCGTGTTCCTTCACACTGACTGTGTCTGGATTGTCCTGCACACATTCACACACACAGCTGTCATTCAATATTAATACATTATTATCCTGCAGTTTATTGTCACTAGTCTGTGAATCACAGTGTTTAATGCACTGGTATGAACTGTATCAGTCATTGTCTCTGTACTGGATTTCACTCCATGCTGTCATTTCTTGGTGATCGCTCGGCTCTTGAGATGAGATCTTCACACTGTGTCTGCTGTCCTCCTGTGTCTCAGTCAGACTCGCTCCTCTGATAGAGACTCGTGTCCTCAGTGGACGGACGTCACGGCGCTGTTAACCGGCTCTGAACAGGCGCGTCCGGACGCTCCGCCGGTGGAAACGGCCGTTTAAGCGCCCGGGGCCGGACGCGGGCATAAGTCATAATAACGAGATACTAAATCGAAATTATGAGCTAGCAAATTGACCAAAAGAAAAAAAAAGGGCGCATTTTTTTTTTTTTCGTGGCAGAAATGGGCTTCCATACGTCCGTGAAGTGCAGATGTTCGCAATTCTGCGCGGATCTGCGCTGCTCCACCAATGGGGGCGGGGGATTCTGCAGTTCTGCGCATAACTGCGAAAATCTGCGCACAAGAGCCCGACCTAAAACATGAATATTCAGACAATGACGTTAGCGCTGCTCAATTACATGGGGCCGGTGCCGTCACTGCCAAATACACTGACTGGATTCCTAAAGTGCCAATCAGTTTAGACAATTGACAGGCGGGCTGGCAAAAAAACAGCACAAACAAAAAAGGCAGATAGTCAATTGACAATTACTACGGCTCTGCGTGCCATAGGTTTGCCATCCCTGGGCTAGACCAAATCCTGTGTCCTATTGTGGTTCATGTATTGTCAGAAGCCAACAAAACAGGATCAGGTACAAGTTTGTACATTGTGATTTCTGCGTCGGGCAAAGTTTTTACTTGGTCTTGCCCTGTGTGCTTATTAGAATGAATGTGTTTTTTGATATTGAATTGTGTTTTCTGCTGTAGCACATTCTGGAAATGGGTAAATAGTTCATTCTGGCCTCAAATCACTTGACTGAGGGAATGCTGACCTGAAGTAATTGGAACACTGGGATGAAAGAGCCAATGAGCTGCTGCAGGGGCGGAGTTTGTGGCAAAGCAATGAATGCTGGGTAATTGCGTTTGTTGCCAGATACTTATGCTTGAGTTGACGGGAGTTGGGCACAAGATTGCGGTTGTCCTCCCTTCTGAACTTTAGTTTGAAACTCCATGTGTGTATTCTGTTACTAGCAAGGCAGATTCATAATGACCTGTATAGTTAGTGCTCCCCACTTCCTCCAATGGCATGGCGTCTGCAGTGAGCGGGGTCAGCTCTTGAGCTGAAGAGGCAAATGCAACCACACTGCACTTCACTTTTCCAGAGAACTCCATCACCTGCAAGAGGGGACAGATGATGGGGGGGGTTACACCTGTGTTCAAATAAAATTCAATACTTTTTTCCCCAGGAATTAACCCTCCTTCCCTGTCATGGCTGTGTATTTTACTGGGAGAGAGACGCTGTTACCCTGATGATATACAAGTTAAGCAGAAAGCACTGACTATGTGGCTGAATCCCTGACCTTAATCTTAGCTGTGTAACATAAGAACTTGTTTTAACCTGGAAATACAACAGGGGCAATAACCCACCATTGTCTTGCTTTCAGAATCTGCAACACCAAACTATAGAAAATCTTTGCCTCTGTTTCCATCTAGTGGGGAGTTGATGAACTTCATTAGCTATGATGACAAAGACTGTATTCCTACTGCTGAACAGAGCTGGAATAAGTGAAAATGTGGTGACCATGTTTCCTTAAACAATGACGCACTCAAGACTGCAACACAGTATTGGACCTGCTCTGACTATTAGTGTTACACATGAGAAATGACAGGAAAAAACAGGAGTGGCTGGATGCAGGGGTGGACAGGGACCAAAAAACGGCCCTGGACTTTTACCTAGGGGGGCGATGGCTGGTGAAGTCTGGGTCCCAATAAAGTGTGGTCCGGAGGGGTGTGTGTTGCCAAAGTGTGGTTGTGGGTGCTGAAGAAGTGCAATCTGGTAGGGGGGTGTTGGCTATATGCGGTCCGGGTGTCTGCACGGGGTGACCGGCCCACATGGGAATCGACTGGCCAACCAAACTAAAACATGGACCGGCCCTTATACCGCTTCCAATGGGGAAATAGTGGAGAAGGAGAGGATCTTATAGTCTCTATAAAGACAGACAAAACTATTGAACATGGTTTCTGCATGAACACTGCCATATGTACAACAGTGCCTTTCAGCTATACTTTGTATGAGCAGCCTAGTTCCAGTAGAGCTCTGTCTGCACTTCCAGGCACTGTAGAGGGTTTTAAATACTTGCAGCTGTTTCTACTGTCATTGATACAGTGATACTGGCTAGAGCTAAACATCCATATTGATTGATTGAAAGACTGACATCTGGGTGAAACAAGCAGGATAAAGTCATAGGTTCCTCTCACCTTTCCTGACACATTTTGGACAAAATCAAAGGCTTTCAGGAGATTTTCAGTCCCCACGGAGCTGGAAGCTTTTACAACAAAGTAAATGTGCAGCTCTGTGGGAAAGCAACAAAGCAAAACCAAAAAAGAAAGCAAGCAAGCAAGAAAAAGAAAGAACTCAGTGAGACATTAGTAGATCCCAGATCAGCAAACTCAGCACTATGCATTAGAAAATAATACGAAGGATAATAATTAACAGATATAAATGTCTTCCTTATTGCAAATAGACCGCAGCCCACTTGTGTGTGTATATATCAGTGCTTCCCAACCCTAAACCTGGGCCTGTCTCTACTCTACTGTGTTCATGGCAGCCAGGCTCTTATCGGCACCCCTGACTGAACTCCTGGTCTTATGGTCTTATTTCAGCCTGGTCAGTCCTTTTTTACTCTTAAAGTGTTTTGGAAGTCACCCTGGATAAGGGCGTCTGCCAATAAATAAATAATAATAATCAAAATAATAATAAACCCGGGGGAGATGGGGTCAGGGCAGGAAGGTGATGACAACAACATGGAGACATCCAGGACCAGGCCATGGGAGCCACTGGTGTACATCGTCAGCAGCACCAACCTTTATCTGGATGCAACAGGACTTCTTCAGAAAAAGCCAGGTGCTTGGTCAGAGTCTCTGGCTCGTCGTAGGAGTATTGGCCTGTGGAAAACAAGAACAACAATAAAAATCACAATGGCATTAATACATACAGTATATACTAAGTGACACAGCAGTGTTATTTCTGTCTTGCTTTTATATACTCTCTCCAACTGACTTCAAGACGGTTTCATCAACAGTGTTCATACATACATACATAACATAACATCCATACAAACAGTTGTGGTTGAAGGCATTCACAACTTTGATTAAAACTGTTATTTGGCGTTTGGTATAGTTACTTTAGTCGTTCAAGAAACTCTACTTGATTATCTATAATGTTTCCTCCAAGTTTGTTGAACACTGATTCAGCATATATATATATATATATATATATATATATATATATATATATATATATATATATATATATATGCTGAATCAGTGTTCAACAAACTTGGAGGAAACATTATATATATATATATATATATATATATATATATATATATATATATATATATATATATATATATATATATATATATATATAAAAGAATGTAAAGATTCCTGCTCATTGAACCAAGTTTAGACAGAGGTGTGTGAACATTATTCAGCTGCCACTCATTGTTTTCGAGGGAGTGGCGGTTCAAGCACAGTGTCAAAGCTCCTCACACACAACGAACATGCTCTGGAACACAAGAAACAACCGAAAGGACACACCCAATCACAGACAGCAGAGCGAGCAGACTAGACCAGAATACTAGAGCAGTTAAGTGTGCGTTCAGACAGTACCCTCGCAGAGCGGCTCCGGCCCCGACCAGCTCCCATCTTCCAGGCAGGTCCTAAACGCAGAGCCCCTGAGAACCAGGCCTCTGTAGCAGGTGTAGCGCACCCGATCGCCCTGCTCGAAACGCTGGCCGACCCTCTGACCCCCCAGAGGGACCCCAGGATTCCGGCAGAGGGAGTCTGTGAAGGAGAACCCCACCCCCCCAGCAGAGACGCAGTGTTAACAATGTACTGGAGTGGGTCTTTCCCTGCCCCCAAAAGGCTAAATCAGCTATATATGTATAGACAGTATTGCAAGCCATTTTGAATTTAATCCTCAAATTTGAGGTCCCATATTTTATATCAGTAATATAATATTTGATATCAAAAATATGGTGATATCAAACACAATTGTTAAAATTAAAAACTAAACTGTTGATGCAATGTATAACAATGTACTTCCAATAGGAATTATTGAAATGAAAAATAGAATTTCAGATTTAATTGTTGTATATATATCCATACATTCCTATAGGGGGTTTACACCAATTTGAGCTTCTCAACACTTTTTTAAAACTTCATCCAGTGTTTTGCAAGGTGAGCCATTTATAAAGTAATTTTTTTTATGAAAATATGAATAGTCCAAAAGTCCAAATCATGAGCTCAATCAAACTCTCAGTCAAATCAGAGAGCTCAGCTGGATCAAAAGCCAGGAGAACAGTCCAGGGCTGAAAACCACAAGCTGAAATTACACAAAACAGCCCAGAACAACACGTTTAGCTCAAAGAGCCCCAGACAGAGTGGCAGCGACTCACTCCCCGTGTCGCAGACGGTGGTCTGGCCGCTCCATTTGCCGGTGGGCAGGCAGGTTCTGTTGGGGGAACCGAAGAGCATGAACCCCCCCCGACACTGGAACTGCACTGTGTCTCCGATGTTGTATAGCGCCTTGCGTGGGGAGAACCAGCCATTCTCCAGGGTGATCGGGCCGCTGCACTGGTAAGCTGTCAGAGAAGCCAAACCAGGAAAGGAGATCAGTATCCATACACAACTAAGTAAATTATTATTACAATTATTAATACTATTATTATTAGTGTTTTTTTTTTCTGTTTTCTAGTTTTTTCAAATCTTAGAGCTCAACGTTGAACTATTTAGGAATGTCAATATGCCTAACTCTCACTAGACTGTTTGTACATGTTTTACTGAGCTACCAGAATATGATATATGATAACTTGCTGCGGATCTAGCTAGTGTATCTGTCAGACTGTCTAAATTGTGTGCGTCTGTGTGTGTAAGTCCCTGTGTCTGTTTGTCACAGTGTGTGATAACTGTCCCTGCATGTCTGTCTCCATGTCTGTGTGCCCCTTTGTGTCTTTGTGCCTGTTTGTGCGCATCTCTGCGTCCCTGTGTGTGAATGTGCGTTTGTGTGTCTGTGTCTGTATCTGTGTGTGTGTGTGTGTGAGTGTGTTTGTGTGTCTGTGTCTGTATCTCTATCTCTGTGTTTGTGTGTGTGTTTGTGTGTGTGTGTGTGTGTAAGTGTGTGTTTCTGTGCGTGTCTCTAGGCACCTCTCCATACTCACGCACACAGGAAGCCATCCTGGGGTATCTCAGGGGGCTCCAGCTCCCGCTGCTCTGACAAACCCTCCAAGACACCGGCTGTGCCCTGGAGTTTGGGGGACACACGTACTGGAGCACGCTGCCCACCGCCCGGCCCCCCAGGAACTCCACTGTGCCCCCCTGTATCTCCACAGCCTCATCGCACAGGACATCTGAAACCCAACAGAACCCACACACAGATCAGAACACAGGTCCACTCCTGGAGGCCTTGGGGAGTGTACAGGTCGCACCCAATCGACCAGTGGTCTTAATACGCCAATAAGGAGCTCAGTTGAGCTAGTATCTAGGCATAGTCTGGGTCTGTGTGCCCGTGACTAAGTTGTGACTCATTACAGTAGAGGTGCTTGTCTTGACTGTGGCTGGGTATGGAAATGGTATTGGATTTCTGTTAGTTAGTTATGTTTCCCCTAAAGTGTGTGAGGGTGCTGTCTAAAAGGGCCATAGCACATATAAGTCAATACCTCTAGTTAAGGGATCATCTGCTTTATCTGAGTGAGGTTGTGCAGTGCTTAACTGGCCACAGGGCTTTAATATGGGGTTTTCTATCACTGTCAGAACAAAGCAGTATAAGGGTGAACATTTATGTAGGAATCAATATTTAGTTCCAGACTTAGGAACACTTTATTCTTAGGAAATGTGGTTATGTTATACATCATGAAATAATAAAAATAAAAGAAAACTATGGATTTTCAATAGGCCTATATACTTATATAAACAAATTGGACTCAAATGTAATAAAGTTGGAAACTGGAAATGTCAGTGCTATGTTCGTTTGTTTCCATAGAAGAAAAACATTAAACGAGTATGAAACTGCATTACTTGTGAGCTTTGCCGGAATGCATGGTGTGACTTGTTATTAAAGGTCGCCTTCTTGTTGCGCAGATGTCCGCAGTTCTGTGCAGATTTGCACAATTCCGCCGACCCCATTGGTGCAGCAGCGTAGAACTGCGGACATCTGCGCTGCACAAACATGCAAATTAATCCACACACTACCCGGATACAATTCAGTAACTGCGCTCAGCTGTGCCAAGCTTTACACAAGGATTTCTCAAGCAGCTGCAAGGCGTCAGATAATGAGACAGTCAGCAGACAGGCGATCAAACCCGTTAGCGCACACAAGCTCAGGGAGGTGGCGCATTCAGTGCCATTGTCTTCCTATTCTTCCTATCCTATTGTCTTCTTATTTTATTTTCTTCTCTACAACTCAGACGCATTCAGATAGGAGTCACAGTCCTAAACTTTCCAAAACTGTGCATTTACAGACGGGCTCCGTAGTCGATCTGGTAACTGATATATTATTCTGAATTATGTGCATGATAACTGTACTTGTTTCCATCAGTTGTATTATGGGACTAATGTTCCCAACTGCGAGACATTGGTATAGGCTAATAAAACAAACATGCAATCCCACAACAGGAACACCACTACTAGTATTATAGGTTATATGTTAACCTTATCCAGGGCAATTTACAATTGTAACAATATCACATTATTTTTACATGCAATGTATATAGAGTTTTTACTAGAGCGCCTCGCTCAAGTGTACAGTAGCAGACACCCCCACCTGAGATTAACCCTTGACTTCAGAGACCAGAGAACCGGTATAATAATAGTCATAATACTTACCACTTCGTACTGAATTGTTGCAGAATAGTATTAGAATCACGACCACCGCGATATACATGGTCTACCAATAGTGTTCAATCTTATATCCCTGTCCCAGGACGTGTCTGCTCTCGTCTCCGATAAACTTTATATTATTATTACTTTATTTCCTTATTAGCGGGCGGGATACATGGACCCACCTTTTCTCTTAATGCAGATGGGATTGACTGATCAAATCATGAAAGGGGTGGGCATTTCCCCCAATGCCAACACACAGGGGAAACGAAATTGAAACGAGCTTCGCCTCTTGGTAAACTACTTTCCCCGGTCTGGAGGATTTTCAACTTTATGAAATGACACATTGCGTAATCTGGGGTATTCCGACTGTGGGGAGAAAAAAAATCTAAGAGCAAGTAACTTTGTATTGAGATTAAATCTGCAAACAGTTTAAATGTTTGTTTTTTGTTTGTATTTGTTTTTCTTTTAATTATGCCTGTGGCCGTTCTTTAAATCTCTCTGATGGAGTTTGTGTGTATAATTACCGAACCCCCTCGCAGATTTGAACAGAAATCTGGGTGATGTTAGGAGATCAAACTAAACCTTCCTTTGTAACCCCCTCCCCCGATGTTTTACTTGTACGCTTCATTGATTATTGCACATTCCCTGACCACCTTCCAGAGATCAATAAATCAATCCACTTTTATTTGTATAGCGCCCTTAGCAGGGTAGCCACAGAGCGCTTTCCAGAGTTGTAAACATACAACAAACATACCGCAACATACAGATGACCCCAAACACATCTGTTCAGACTGTACCTATAATACAGCTGCCTAATCTCCTGTGCTGTTCTGCACCTTTGCTCTTATGCACTTTACTAAACTATACCCCTGATGACTTATGTAGTGTTAGCACTTCTACAATTTGACTGTAACTTCTAATATGGCATTGCCTACCCCACCCATAAGGACCGGTTGCATGACTGCACTTGTTAGCTCATTTGTATTAGAATGTTTGTACTAGGATTTACAGCACTTTGTAATGTTTGAAATTGTTTCTTGTGAAACTAACTCGCACTGGGTAGAGGCGTCAGCCAAGAAATACAAAATAAATATGAACAGACAAGGATCTGACTTGACTGCGCAAAGCTGTGGTCAGCGTGGACGCACACAGGTCCATCTGCGCAAAGGCTATAATTTCGTAGTTCTCTTCTAGAATGTAAGGGCTCACAATCGTCTGTGTGTGTTTATAGTGCTTTGAATCATCTCTATATGCAGACCTATTATCTATTAAATCTATCATTGAGCCAGTCTAAACAATTTAGACGTCGGGTGCATTGGAAAAGAAAAGGTTTTGGGCTTCCAGAATATAGCCACCACAGCTTTTATGCAAATTCTTACGCACAGCATCTCTAAGCCCAACTGTGCTGTGAATTACGTGCATTCACTTAGAAATGAATGGAAGGAAGCCCTTGATGCAGATAGGTCGATATCACTGCTGTACTTTTTGAAGTCCGCTATGCTGGCTGCCTGGCTTTGCATAGATAGCCTATACTGTCTGACTCCGGATTTAAGCTACTTCGCTTTATTTGTTCCAGGTCTTAAAATGACATAACGGTCCTGCTTACTCCGCTGTTCCTCTAGTGGTAAAGGAGATAGAATAAAATATTAACTTTAGCCCTAGGATGCATATAGTGAACTTGACCCCACAATAATGCATACGCTGGGTCAAAATGACCCGGGCATGTAATAGGAGTGTTTTATTTATATGGGCCTAACACATTATCCATTTTGTGAAAGATAATTATGTTGAGTGGTGATTTCGATCTTTTAGTAATGTGTATTGTCTGAATTGTTTTAGTTGCTCTTCAACAGGTGGATACACATATTACTGATAATATATGGACATTCATAACGACTATGAAAATATTAGCACATTTTTCTCACAATCTTACAATCAAAGTTTCACATTCAATTTAGCGTGAATAACAAAATAAACATGTTTTATAATATCTCAAAACATATATTTTAAAATCAGAATTTGTCCCAGAATAGCACAAGCTGCCTGTGACGCAGTCGCTGGGGATGGTTAACCAGTTTGCAAGGTCCTGCCGTTAGTGGGGGGATGTTCACTCCAGTAAGACCCTAGATTACACTGGTTCTGGTTCAGTGGCCCCGGTGGTGGGGTTGGTCTAAGGGTTTTTTACCGAGAGAAATGTGGGTAAGCGATGTTGTGGGAAAGAATAGCCGACTAGATCAGCTTTATTTTTAAATTTTTATAGGCAATTAAAATAATATACAAGCGATTGAAATAGTCCAAATACATCAGCGAGCAGTGTGCAGGCGTGAGGAGGTAGTGAGGATTCAAAACCCTCTCTTCTCTTTCCTGTATTCACCGTTTTCCCATACAAATCAAGGCGTAAAAGCTGCAGCACTGCGCCGAGACCGCGACTCAGTTACCCGTCTCCGAGCACCGCGCGTAAACGGACACCTGTGGGACTGTTGCTGTGGAGCAGTCGGTCTCTGCAGACTACACGTTTATGTGTTGTGCATCCTGCCCTTACAATGCCTTTAACACACTCATATGTGTCTCATATGTCTCATTTTATCAGGATGACACATTTGCTTTTTTCCAATGCATGTGTCTGCAGTAGTCCTACGCTGCAGGGCTCCGATTTGTTTCGTTGTATGGAAATTGGTGGGTATTTGCATGGGCGGTGCTGGTGATACGACTGCGCTTCCAAACGAAGTTCCCTTTGCTCTATCACTCGCACACACACACACACACACACACACACACACACACACCTTTCTCAAGAGTTTGCAGACGTTTGTTGAGTTTGACTTCCCATGCTGTATTCTAACAAACAATATACACTTTATGGTAACCGAAAGATTTTTCGTTTTCTCAAAACCAGTTCTATAGGATAACCTTTAAATGATCTTCAGTCTTGATGTTACTAATCCGCGGAGACGCGTTGGAGCCATTCAAATTGACATTAAAAAAAAGACTGGATACAACAAATTGATTAGCAGTGAATCAATAACTTTCAGAAGAGTGGGCATGACTAATGGATCAGACAAATTGCTCGATTCCTCGGCGCTTCCCTGCCAGAGAAGGGCCAGGAAAGGGTTAAGTTTACCAACAAGAGCGGCGTACCTTGTCAGACAGGTATTTCCATATGTTATGGACTGTTATGACATATGACCCACGCCCATGCTTTACCTTCACACAGGCAGCCGAGGGTGTAGATATTCAGTGTTAGCTGTCTCTGCTGCCACTCGGTCCTGTATTTACCGCACTGGACACAGACGCGCTCTGCACGTTGATTTTAATTGCGTGTCGGATTATTAACGCACCTATTGATTGCGCTTGCGCGGTTTAACAAATCGGGGTGAGTTATTGCCCTCGTCAGCTTTTTTTCCTGTGTGTGTGTGTGTGTGTGTGTTGTGTGTGTGTGTGTGTTGTGTGTGTGTGTGTGTGTGTGTGTGTGTGTGTGTGTGTGTGTGTGTGTGTGTGGTGTGTGTGTGTGTGTGTGTGTGTGTTGTGTGTGTGTGTGTGTTGTGTGTGTGTGTGTGTGTGTGTGTGTGTGTGTGTGTGTGTGGTGGGGGGTGGGGGAGGGGGTAATGATATTACATACAGAGTGTATGCCAACCTGCCAAACAGAGCGGCAAAGTCCACGTTCACTGAAACTGTGTTGCAGAAACGACGCTGCAGGGCATTCCCTGTTGGCCACAATGCCAAAGTATTGAGTATTTTCTGTATCAAATTACACCACAATGGATTTGAAAGGAAACGATCAAGATGTGCTTCCAGTTTGGCCACACTTAAATCACATCTTGATTGTTTCCTTTCATATCCATTGTGGTGGCATACAGAGCCAACATGATGACAAATATTTATGGACCTCACTGTATATGTACACGTCAATGGGCTCTTCTTTGCATGTTTGAAAACTATTTTAAAGACAAAGCAAATACGCTTTTTGGAACATACATTAAAAGAAAGACCAACACACACACACATAATAGATAATTATAATATTTAATTAATTCATAGTCAAGGTATTCGGGGGAAATTATCTAGATGCAAATAACTACTTTAGATATTGAATTACACTGTATGATGCAGCCTTGGAAGCAGGCCCAAAAAGCTCGTAGCCCCTTACTTCCACCTTGCCAGGCGACACGATTTAGGCCACAAGAGAATGGGGCTCTATTCCCACTGCAGCCTCCTGTGTTACCATATAAACAGGATTAAAATTGTTTCTTTCACAGCCTCCGAAACAATTTAATGAACACTATCTCGAGCTGACAGCATATTTCAAACGACTAACTACACACTAAGCAAAAGACTGAAACAGGAAGACAGTCACAACACGGCTGAGACCCAGTTTTTCACCTCAGATCTACAACAGGTGGGACAATTATATACAAAGTACAGTATGTGCTGTTGCTGGTGGGGTTGAAATAAACACAGTCACCAAGATTGTATTGTTGTCCCCCTGGTTCATATGTAGAAACTCTGTTCTGCCAGAGAGACCATTCCTTGCATTCCAAAACGCACCCAAGGAGAGCTCCTCGAAATAAACAACCCACTCGAAACTTGGAATAAACAACATTGCTGTTTTACCCCACAACCCAGAAGATAAAAAATATTATTTTTAAAAAGAATTAAATCTAAATCACAAATCCTTCCTGCCCCGATATTAGTTACAAATTATGTGAAGACTTTTAAATGAGGAACTTATATTTTGTAAGTCATCCTAGATAAGGGCGTCTGCTAAGAAATAGGCTACATAATTAATAATAATAATAATAATAATAATAATAATAATAATAATAATAATGAAAGCAAGTGAAATTTAGAGTTTAAAGAGATGAATTGCTCTTAAAATTGGAAGCCCTCTGCAGACTATCACTAGCAGATCCAAACTGCATCATTCAGAGGGTTTATCTGAATCATCTGAAATCTGAGAAGAATGCAAAGGAATTCAGTTTGTTAGGCACCCAAACTTAAAGTGCCGAACGTGGGTAGCAACAACTGGTTAAAGTGGTTTTCCAAGTGGTGGCAACAAATATAAAACCACCTTTTGTAGTTAAGGTTTATTACAAGTGACAACATACTAATTGGCCGGAGTCTCCTGCGGTTAAAATTCTGCACATTCCTGACCCCAAGCTGCAGCAAAACCCAGAAAGCCAGACAAGTTCACACACGTGAGCCTGGATAAGACTAAGGGAGGTCGTTTTTTTTTTTTTTTTTTTAAGAAGGGAGCCTTAGATTTCATTCATAAAAAAGGTGGCAAATTTACTAAATGTTTAACAAAGATGTTTGGTATGGCATTAAAATATAAATCTGTCGTATGTTTTATAGAAGGATTTTAATTCCAGACGAGTAGTGGGCTGTTTTCACCCTGAAAATGGCGGTGAATCCAGAGTAATGCAGATTGAGTAGTAATGAGAGGGCAGCCGATAGCGATAAATCGATATTCAAGGTTGTGTTTTGACTGCCACTGCCCTTCATGGTTTATGTCAACAATCTAGACTGGTATAGTAGCAGCATCAGGCAGCAAAGGAGATGCAAACACACCCAAGACACGGCCAATTTGTTCTGCTTTGTGTGTGTTTATTGCACAGAACAGTTCAGCGTTACATTTTCTGATAGTATTGATGGTTTTAAATACACCCTAAGTAAAATAATTACAAAATTATTACAGTATCTTAATTTAACTTTTATTTTTTTGCTTCTTGGAATCTCAGTGACACAAGAACTGTGAGGAGCGACCATGGCGGCAATAATGACAGGTCTGATCCCCATCCTGCGCACAGCAGTGGACGCCTCCTCAGACTATAAGGGCCGGACGCTGTGGTTCGGCTTCCTCAGCATCCGCCTGGTGGTCCTGTTTGTGGCACAGCTCCCATGGTCGAAGCTGGACACGGACTTCAGCTGCAACACAACGAACCGTGAGCTATGCCACCGAGCCTGCTACAACCAACACTTCGACGTGCCGATTGTCATGGCGTGGAACTTCTGCTACGTGCTCCTCATGCTCTCGGTGCTGATCATGGAGCTCCTTGCCGTCAAGATGATCAAGAAGGGCAAGAAGAAGCCCAGCAAGGATGCGGGGACAGAGATTGAGATGGAGGAGAGCCTGACAGAAACCAAGGAGCAGGATGGGCCCAAGAGGAAGATGGTCATCGACTTCCACAAGCACAAGGCCAGCCTGCTCTTCTACCTGTTCTGCGTCCTCCTGCGCGGCACCATTGAGGCCTGGTTCCTGTACGCCCTGCTCTTCTGGGACCTCCCCAAAGTGGACGATTCACCCATCATCTGCCGGACCAGTCTGTGTCCCGGCACCTACGTGTGCGTGGTGCGGGCGTGCGCTGAGAAACGCATGTCCATCTACTCCCTGGCTTCCTTCTCTGCTGTGGTCGTCATCACCAGCCTCTTCTTCTTCCTATACTCTATGTGCCACTACCTGATTATAGGAAAGCACAAGAGCAGCCGGTAACAGATAAGCTGGACATTGTTGTGTGTGTGTGTGTGTCTGCAAGTAGTGGGCACTCGACTTCAATTGGGTTGGATTGGTTCATGAGATCGCTTGATATTTTGGGAAAAAGTACGGCCAAAAACAGGTTGAGAAGTAGCAGGCCTAGCCTCTAGCAAATGGATTTGACCAGAAGTTGACTATTGAGATACAGAGCCCCCATGTCAAAAAGACGCCACCTCAGTGGTTTTAGGAAATGCTTGGTTGCCTGGGTGGAGAGCGTCTCCTAAACCCAGGCGACAGTTTGCTAGATTAGAACGAATACCTCAGTCAATAAAGCACTTCAAACGCTGGCATCACCCCACACCCACCCCCTGTTTACAAAGCTTTTCCAACCTTTTTAAAAAAAAAAATATTTCTGAAAAGGTACATCCAAATTGTATCTATTGTTATTAACATCCCATGTTACTCTCCCATATCCTGGAGCTTAGTTTTACATGCTTCATAAATGGGTTAATTTATTTTCAGAGGTTCACATGAAACATTACAGACAACAAAAGGAGAAATGTAGTGGGTGGAAGCAACACAAGACATTTGTACAACAACTACTGCTGCTGGTGCTGCTACTACTGCTACTACAAATAATCACTGCCTACGGCTGTAATATTAAAACACTACACATATTGTACACAACATGTACTGACAAACCAACATAATTATATAAGCTTTACCATTGGCTGAATCAAATGCTTCATATCCATTAAAAAAAACATAATTTGCTCCTTACTGGCATTTCACCCAGGTTACTCCCATGACACTATTCTGTCACAGGCAGTACACTTCCCTCCATCATGAAATTAACAGCTCTCAGAACTACATTGTTTTGTGACTTTTCCTTTCTCTGGAGGATTTCCGGGAGATTCTCCACAGTGTTAATAGCCTATACATGGATAGTTTGTCAGTTCACTAAAGAAAATAACATTTTATAACACTGTATCAGAAGAGAATGCAATGGTTGTATGCTTTATTATTTTTCTATTTGCTTGCATGTTTTGTTTGTTTGAATTTGATTTGACATGGAGAAGTACATTTTTTTACATTATTTTATTCATGTTTGTTTATTTTGAAAGAAAGTTTTGAATGACTGAGACTGAGTGAGATTCTTGTTTACAGAATCATAGACATAATTGAAACTTGTTGATAATTTCCACTTAGTTGTTTACACTACCTATTCATGTGGAGAATAAAATCTCTGGATTGACCGTATTCTGCAGGACAGTGCGGTTTAGATTGTGACACCTTTTAACCACAACTGACTTGGTGTTAAATGTAATGCAGGTGTTGTACTTTTTAAAAAGGGGAATATTATGTATAGCCTGATGAAGAACATTTTAGCCCAGAATGTTTATGTGTAGAAAACCTGTGAATAAAAACACTTGGTGCTTTCACTGAACATGTCTGAGTCTTTAACTGAGGTGAATATGTGCAGGGCTTATATTTCTGTAGTGTGAGAATTTAGTTCACAAACATCTGCAAAGGGCTACAATTGAGAATTTTCCATCAGGACCAGTTGCAGAGTTACAGCAACTGAACAGACATTATTTTAAGTATTTTTTGAAAAACACAAAGCAGCCAGCCACGTAATGTGTGATTGGAGGGAATTTAAACATACCTCATTATTAACATCAGTCAATTGAATTAAACATAAGGATCTCCATATAATTACATCCCAGTCAGACAAAGCACTAAAATGTGTTTTGAGTACAAAAGGGTTGAAAAGAATCATGAGGAAAGAATAAAAATTACATACGTAAAAATAATTGATCTACATTTTACAGAATCAAAAACAACATGGAAAAAGACTTCTAATCTTAAAGACAGTCCTATCCCATCATTCATGATGTACTTTTAAAATTGATGTTATTTGCTTTACTGACCACTAGTGGTCGATTCTGGGAACACCAGCAGTTTAGCAAATGTGAAACAATGAACAGGGTCAGGGATGCACACACAACAGACAGTGTATGGGATGTTATCTACTTGCTTGTGAAAAGGGATCTGTATTGGGGAACATTGCCAGTTAAATAAAATGAAATAAACCACAAACATACAGCAAAGTACATTTGTTGCAAACTACCAATAAAACCTTCTGCACTCTGTTAGAACTAAAACAACCACCACAACTACATGCATTACTTTCCCAAAGCAACACAGCAAAACACAATACACTGCTTCTTAAAGTAGAAAAGGTTAAAAGAAACAAACAAAAAATGCTGCTCGATTGGAAACCAGAGGCGAAGATCAAATGTGGTTGTGTCTTGCTGAGGAGGAACTGGAACAGGGGAGGAGCTCTCCTAGAAAGATGAAGTTTTCAACCCAGCGACTGTCTGAATCTTCCTGAAACAGCAGCTCAGATGGTTTCACATCCTTCACAAAATATGTTAATCATATGAAGTCAGTTGCCATCTACTGAACTTTTTCTTTTAGCTGAAGGACACACTTCAAAAAACGGTAAGCAGAGACTTATTAGACCTCTATATTGGGTGGAGAGCAGTCATTGAGGGCTGCAGTTCAGTACAGTACAGAGTTGCCATTTTATTTATTCTGAGCTTTAAATTACTTTACTAAAACTATGTATATGCCACATTGAAGCCATTCAACATTGTTTCAGGTTGTTAGCAGGTAGGAATTTAAAGACATCTAGAAACACTGCAGGACTGTGGGAAAGGAACAGGGCAATGTCTTCAAAGCTCAATCTTCCAGTCGAAAATTCATATTCTAATTATACCTATGTTAAAATCTCAGCAGCCAATAGTGAATAAAGCTGAGGGGAACCATGATCTTAATGAAATAATTAAAAATTATGTAATCATAAAGGATGGACATAAAACGAAGGTGTGACAGTGCTAAAACTACTATAAGAAAATCTCAGTGTATTCGACTCTTCTTGTAAGATACATTATTTCATTTTGAGAAAGCAGAAGCTATTTGTAGATCACATGGTACAGCAAGGGGCCTTACAAAGATCAGTGTTGTTCTGTGAATGCATTGCAGATGACAGTTCTTCGGTTTCATATTGGTTTTCTTGGTTTTAAGCACCATGCAAAAAGAGATTTACATTGTACCAGATTCAGTTGTCTGTGAACTGGTGTGCAAATCTGCCCGGAAAGAGTTGATATTCAGGGCAGATAATCTTGTAGGACGCTGGACCTGAAATTAGAATAGTTATACCACCCTACAAATTCAATGGATCAGATTTGTTTATCAACTACAGCGCACCACACAGACTTGACCGCTGACATGTGGATGGAAAACTCCAGACTTCAGGGGCTGGGTTCCTGCAAGGTTAACAGGATAATTTAAATCGGTCACTGATTCAGACCTGGAATAAACCAGGTGATTTGACCATTTATCGTTATAATGACTACAGCTAAGTAGCCCCCAGGCACTGGAGCAGACCTACCCCACCTGTAGAGCACACCACCTTTAAAAGGGAGGGACTTAAAGCAGAGGACCCCCCTGCATCTGCTAGTTTTCCAGTCCCAGCCCCAGCTGTTGTCAGCTACTCCAGTCAAGAGCTCAGTTGGAGTGAAAAACAACAGACGGGTTTGAGGTGTGCGTGTGTGTGTATGTGTGTGTGTGTGTGCATGGTCGGGGAAATGTGTTCTATAATACTAAGTACCCTTGAGTCCCCACATTACTGAATACAATGGTTTCCCCTCCAACGTTGTGCATCCTTGAGGGCAAATTAATTATTTTCATGACACCAAAAATGCTGAGTGCACATTTGAAAATATCAGTCAGAATGGGAAACCACTGAGCCGTTAAAATGGAGTGCAGGTCCTGACCTTCATGTGAGCGAATTGCTCTTCACTGACCTGACCACTGCCGGTCCACAGATGGCCTCCCTGACAGCAGGCCTGGGTCGCCTCCTGCAGCCTGTGGTGGCATCGGTACTGGAGTGCCGGGGCCCAGCGGTGTGGTACGGCCTCCTCACCCTGCGCCTGCTGGCCCTTTTCAGCGCCGAGAACAGCTGGCGGGGTGTGAGAGAAGATTTTGTCTGCAACCGCAACATCACCGAGTTCTGCCGGGCCTTCTGCTTCAACCACGTCTTCTCCTTCCCGACCGCTGCCCTCTGGAGCTGCAGCTTCCTGGCCGCCCTGGTGGCCACCACTCTGCTTCAGGTGGCCACCAAGCGGAGACATGAAAGCAGCCCAGTAGATGGTGAGTAGCAGCAGTGGTTCTCATCCTGCTGTGTTTTGTTCCAGTCAAGCCCTCTGTAACTTCATTGAAATAAATTGGTTTCATATTTAAATTGTTTAGCTTACAAGTTTGAAAGCTCAAGCGCCTTATAAATTTTGAACTTCTCCAAATGATTCAGATACTGAAAAAGCTCAGAGTAGCCAAATTGTTACTGCAGGTAAAGGTTAAGAGCAGGGATTGGAAGATACACTGTGAGTTGAGAGGAGATCAGAGGGCTCAGAACGGTTCAATCCATCTTGTGCAAAACCACGTACCAGTAACATCAGCATGCTACAGGCCCATAATGCTCAGTTCTGTGTCCTGCAGGCGAAGGCACACAGATCACAGTTGCCATGATGCCGTCTGGAAAGCCGACCTGTCAAACACCAGAGGGAAGCCCATCTGCCCGCCCCCTCGCCCCTCGGCCCTGCCCTCTCCTGTTCTTCCTCACCCTCCTCCTGGCCATCGAAGTCTCCTTCCTGTGGGTGCTGGTGGCGGTCCACGCCCGTACACTGGCGCCCCACACCGTGGCCTGCCAGACCAGCACCTCCTACTGCCCGGGTGCCAAGCTGCAGTGTGTGGTGCTGGGCCGCTCGGACAAACAGATGGCCATCGTGACCCTGGGCTTCATTTCCTCGGTCAACATTCTAGCCAGCGTGGGCTACACCGCCTACCTGCTGCTGGGCCCTCGCATAATGAGAAGCAGATAGCAACAAACTCCACAGCCGACCCCAGACTGCCATGAATACAACCCCCCCAAACTTAGCTCCTCTGTCCCTTGCAAAGCTGCCCTGAACTAATGCATCACTCGACACGGTTTCTAAAAATCTTGTAACTACAGTCAAAAGATAAGTTATGCATCTATCAGGAAGAAGCAGTTGTATCATTTGGAAACAAACACACATACCAAATTAATATGTTGTGCTCTGTTGCCTTGCAAGTCTGTTTAACAAGGAAGGCATGTAGCGTTATTTGCAAGATGGAGAAGGAAATAAACGATATACTGCCATCTTGTGGCCTACTCTGCAACAGATTTCTAAACTGTTATTGCATCTGAACAACCCCATTAAACCACATCTTTCAACATCTTAACTTACACCTGGGTGCATTGGAAAGGCTGATAATGAACTTCTTTTCTTACTCATGTCAGTTGTGCACGTGCCACTTCGGCATCCCCCGTGCTACCCTTTAAACCCAGAGCACAATAATATGACCCATCCAGTTACTGGTTCAAACTGGACAAAGTTAGCCTGAGTTTCAGCAATGGATTGAAGACTGGGTTCGAGGCCAGTGCTCAGATGGCCCTCATTTAAGGTAAGCTCTCGATATGTGAGCCGATGTCCTCAGGCTGGGCTGATCACACGTCTCTGAGCTCTGTAACATTTCAGCGTCTGAAAATATAATAATTTTCATTTTTTATTTGAAATCTTGTCACCACTTTCAGAGCTAGAAGAAAAATAAAATAAAAAGGCCCAATAGGAGCACATTGGGGAGTTCACCTGGAGTGGAAAGCAATCGGACACACGTTTCAATGGAAAGAGACTTTTTAAGGCTCGGCAATGAGTTTTTATTTTTATGTTAATTTTTTTTACCCATAGTAATCCTAACGTACAGTTAACAGAGATTCTAAAATGGCCCATTAGTTTCAATAAAATAGATTTTTTTTTTTTTTTTTTTAAGTTTTCTTTTTTCTTTTAAATTCACATTAGCCAACCAAACACATGTCTAACAGGAGGGGTATCGTGTGCAGGACAGTGTCAAAAAGGGATGCATTGCTCTAAAATAAGAGTTCTCCAATAATCCATCTAGAGGGAACTATCAATCATCCAAGCTCCCCCCATCCCCCACCCTCAATGTGTAAACTGTTCAAATCATTTCAATGAAACCAGAATGATGACAAATAAATATATATATTTTAAAAACAAACAGTAAAAACAATCTTTGTGAAGTACAGTGGTGCCCAAAAGTAAGGCCTCTCACTAGAGGAGATCTCAACTACAACTTCATTTGATTCCCACCAAGATTTATTTATTATTATTATGATTATTTAGTAACAGTGATGATCTAAAAGCCTGACTAGAAAACACAAATTGAAACCTAAAAACCTAAGTGTCATTGATATTGTTGTTAGAACTGTGAGTCACAAAAACTTCAGGTACACCTATTTAAAAAAAATCTATATATTATACTATTACTTAAATTCTTGTTCAGATGGCGTTTATATATTTATTGCTTCCTATATTGGATGTGTATAAACGCGTGTTATGACAATATTCTGGGTGCTCCCTTGTGTGTGGGCGTGCACCACTCTGCACGGTATAACCGTCACGGACAGCTTACTTGCCTCATTGGAACACGTTTAAGCCTTTTCCGAGTCCCTACAAATTGATCCTTTAAAGTACGGAGATGAGGAGAAAGGTGGTCAGTAGCCCTGATCCTGGAGAGCCCTAATTCAAAAGCTTTTGTAGGCATCTTCAGTCACTGAACCTGAACCTGAACAGTTGAAAAGACATTGTCAAAGCTTAGCTGCCTTAAGTGCACTGGGAACATTGTAGCCCCAACTTGTGTTCCTCGTTGCTGGTCTTGTTTAATACGTCGCAACACCAGAGGAATCACTGAAGGTGAAATGTTATTGGTGGATTCCACTTCATTTGCATGGTTGTTCTCACCCCTTGTTGAATGAAAAACCTTTCCACTTTCCCCAGCAAAAAGTGGAAAACCCACCATCTCAATTCACTATACTATAAAACGCCTACCACCAAAAATATATTATTTCTAACTCTGATCACCGTTTTGTGAAGGTCTGAGTGACCATATGTACACACACACACGCTCACAAATATTAATAATTAATTCCCTTATGAGGACATTCAATTATTATAATAACAATAGAAAAAGTAATTAAAAAAAAGTCTATTTACAGTTTTAAGTTAAGGGTGGTCATGAAAAACAATGAGGGAGATCTGATCTGGTGATCCCAAACATCCTACAACTATATTGAATGGAGACAGTAAATACAGCTCTGGAAAAAATTAAGAGACCACTGCAAAATGATCAGTTTCTCTGGTTTTACAATCGATAGGTATGTGTTCAGGTAAAACGAACATTTGTGTTTTATTCCATGAACTACCGACAACATTTCAAATAAAAATATTGCCATTTAGAGCATTTATTTGCAGAAAATGACAACTGGCCAAAATACCAAAAAAGATGCAGTGTTGTCAGACCTCGAATAATTCAAAGAAAATAAGTTAATATTCATTTTTAAACAACACAATACTGTTTTAACTTAGGAAGAGTTCAGAAATCAATATTTGGCGGAATAACCCTGATTTTCATTCACAGCTTTCATGCGTCTTGGCATGCTGTCCACCACTCTTTCATATTGATGTTGGGTGACTTTATGCCACTCCTGGTGCACAAATTCTAGCAGCTCAGCTTTGTTAGATAGCTTGTGACCATCCATCTTCCTCTTGATCACATTCCAGAGGTTCTCAATGGGGTTCATGTCTGGAGATTGGGCTGGCCATGACAAGGTTGATTGACCTGGCTGTGTGGCATGGAACATTGTCCTGCTGGAAAAAACAAACAGGAAGCCAGTTTTCTTCCAGGACAACCTTGTACGTGGTTTGATTCATGCAGGAATGGAATGGCTGCCATAAATGTAGAAATGCTGATTTAAAGAAAAATGTGCAGTGGTCTAAATTTTTTCCAGAGCTGTATATTTTCCCAAAGCTTTGTCTTAATAAACTTGCGAGCCGAGACAAAAGCAGGGGAAGTTCACATTAGTCTAAATACTTATTCTGCATGGTTTAAAATATATTGTATATCCTGTTCTGCTTGCATTTCCCTTTAAGCCTATTTATGCAAGTAAATAAGAGTGGAAAATCACACCTAACGCTAAGATGTTATATTTTGGATAGTATTTCACTTTCAGACCATTTTGAATGCAGCTGTACATGTACCGTGTGGAGTCACTTAAACTCAAGTCATTAAATTAAGAATTTTAATTATATATATCGCAAGGTTAAAAAGGTGCACCTCTCATGGACAGGAAAATCGCATACGTCCAGGAAGCTTGCGTTTTGGAGGACACCTGTACAGTCTACATCTCACCCACACTTACACTGGGGCCACAAACAGACAGACATTCTGCTTTTAAATAATTCTGCATCAGAACCGAAAAAAAAACTTATTCTATACCTTATCGAACTGGGTTAATGCCATTTCACACCAAAGGGCACTAATCTGTACAGTACAGTTTTCTCAAACACACTACTGGAGAATTTAACTTGACCTTCATAGCTGACATTTAGCACTGGTAAATAAATACATATAATAGATTACCTTTTTCTGGCACTAATACTGATGGGCACCATTGCATTGCTTTCATTCTTTACCAATACAGAAAAGATTATTAATATTATTTTTGTGTTTTGACGTATAATTTACGCTTCCTTCAGGGACGTCAATTTAGTTTTGCTTTTCTAAGCAAAGGGGTGTGTTCATCAGACAGGAAGATTTCCAGGGTATTCGAGGTAATTTCTTTAAACAAAAAAAAAAAGAATTCTAAAAGAAACAGCATTCAAAACCCAGTGTGATGGCAGACTTCCTTTCAAGCAGTGATCTCAATGTTAGAAGTAAAATAAATAAAGAAGAAAAATATATTAAAAGAAAAAGGTTTTCAAGGAATTCAAGAAAAAACTGTCCGGTAAATGTTATAGTATGATCCGAAGCCCTTATTAAAATAAACAAAAAAAGTATTTTAAATTACTGCTAAAGAGGTGAGGGTGGGTCATAGGCTTTAAAAACCTTGATAACCGGGACCGCGGGTCTTTCCCTGAACCTCCCATGTGTTCCACCGCTCCCGTGACAGTTCTCATCAGCAATCGGCCAGGAGGTCCATGCTGAAGCCCAGCAGGCTGCTGCCGCCCATGTCCAAGGGGGCATCCAGACCTAGTGCTCCCAGCCTGGCTTTGTGCACCTTCTGATGATGCCTGAGATTGGACTTGCTAGAGAAGCTCTTGCCACACTGGAGGCAGGAGAAGGGCTTCTCCTTAGTGTGGACGCGCTGGTGGCAGATCAGCTGCGTTGACACCCGGAAGGCCTTGCCACAGTCCGGGCACTTGTAGCGCTTGGGCTCGGTGTGGATGCGCCTGTGGTTCTTCAGAGCCATGAGGTTGGAGAACTCCTTCTGGCAGGCGGCGCAGGAGTAGGAGCCCGTCTTGTGGCTGTTCTTGTGGTTGAGCAGGGAGCCGGCATGGCGGTAGGTGCGGCCACAGTGCTCGCACACATGGGGCTTCTCGCCTCCGTGGCCCTCCTGGTGCTCCTGCAGCTCCGCCAGCGTCCCGAAAAGGCTTTGGCATTGATCGCATGCGAACGGGGGTCCACCTCCTCCTCCGTCTTGGGATGGGGGCTGGCCGTCTCCGTGGTCCTCCGCCAGCCTCTGATTGGCGAAGTCCTGGGGCCGGGTGCGGTGCAATGTCAGGTGGTGCTTGTAGCTGCCCTTGCTGGAGAATCCCTGCTGGCAAGGGGAGCAGAAGTACGGCCGCTCTTTGGTGTGGACGCGCCGGTGGCTGAGCAGGTGCGAGGAGACCCGGAAGGCCTTGCCGCAGTCCAGGCACTTGTAGCGCTTGGCCTCAGAGTGGATGCGGCTGTGGTTCTTGAGGGCCAGGAGGTTGGAGAACTCTTTGAGGCACACCGCGCAGTTGTAGACACCGGTGGTGTGGGTGTTCTTGTGGTTGAGGAGGGAGCCCGCGTGCCGGTACGACCTGCCGCACTGCTCGCACCTGCAGCAAAAAAGGGAACCAAGACACGACATTTTAAATAAATACATAAATACATTCTTAGATCATAAAGTTTATGAGAGGAGGCCATTCGACCCATTGAGGGAATAAAAGCATGCCTGTTCTGCTTTAAATGCAAGTAAAAACTTTATAAAATGGTCTGTTCACTGTAAGATCTTGTTTCTTTAAGCCTTTGATGCAGCCCTGGGTCTGGGAGAGGGCAAGGTGATTTTGGCAGCATGATTAATTTAGAGACAGGTCATTAATTAATCTCCATCAATTCTACAATAACAGTGACAAACCCAACCACTACAGCCAGTCATATTCAAGGGCTGCACCTAGGGCTGTGCGATATATCGAGTTTTTGTGATATACTCGATATATTATTTTGCAAAATACCTACATATTGTGAGAATCAAGTTTTTGTCATTTTTTTGCAAGTATGTATAGCTGTAGACCTGGAAACTATGGAATATTGCAGGAGTAACTGTAAATGTGTATCTTTATATGGCCAATCACTTACAGAAGACACTTATCAGTCATTTTGTATTTGGCCAATCACCTTCTAAAAGTAAGGTGGGAGAAGGAATGAAGAGGAGAGAGCAAATGTGTCTCTGTGGTGTGTTACTATGGAATAAGTTATGTTGATGTTAGTAAATGAGTAGTTTTGAGGTCTTTAAATTGGGAGATGCAACTGCTTATAAAGTTTTACAATTTTATAAAACGGATGGGTTAGTGGAATTATGATCTTGAATGCTACACTTGATATATTACGATTTTTTAAACCAATGGAAGCGAATGAACAAAATAATAAAGTTATCTAGTTTTAATGAAATGTTTAAATTAGATACTAAAAACAGAAGCGAATACGGATTTATAAATATACAGCGTTTCCTGCAACACTATTCAAACTAAGCAGCCCACCTGGCCAAATATAAGTTTGAGGGAAAAATAATAACAAAAAGAAACTAAAGCACAAGCGCACAGGCACTGCCCCGCTCTCGTTCACCTTGGGCAAACTCGATATGCAAGCAGGCCGACAATACATGATCGCACCCTGCACCCCCCTATGATTTAGATATAATTAAATTAAAGAATAATAAAGTTTGTTTGCACTCTTATAAGTTGAAAGCAATTATTTTTATTTCTTGGCAGACGCCCTTATCCAGGGCGACTTACAACATAAGTGCAAACAAAGTGCAAAAATACAGTGAATTACAAGGCATCACAAGGCAATGTAAAATAATGCAGAATGTTTCATTTTCTTTTTATTAAGAAGGTGACCAAATTTTTTTTTGATTATAATAACAATATTTTGAAATATAACATTACACAGTGCTGTACCAAATTTAAAATCAAAACTCGACCATCATAGAGAAGAAATGTACCCGTCTAGCAAGAACAGATGACAAATACACCAATATGAACCTGGATGTGGTAAATATACTTGAATCTATACTATTTTACAGCGCATATGTTGCATGATTACAATTACTTGTGCTGTTGTTGTTATGTGATAGTAAACAATACTCCCTGCTAGCACACAATGTTGCCACAACGTTGTAGGAACGTAATTTATGTTGACACAACGTTATAGAAAGTTGTGGCAACGTTGTGTGTTAGCTGAGCTCTGTGTGTGTACATCACATAGCAACAGCACAAGTACTAGTAATCATGCAACACATGCGCTGTAATGTGTTGCATTCTGCGGGCTTCATGAAGTCTATTCTGCAGGCTTGAGTGTATTCCATGCTTTTTTGTCAAAATGTAGTTTGATAGCAAGCATTTTGCACATAGTTTTTACAGGAATACTATAGGCATGTTTCTATTGTTATTTAATATATTTAGGTTTTTAATGTAATGGCATGTGGAATTTGTTAGTTTTGCATATTTAATGATTAAAGGAAAACTTGTTTGAATGTCTTTTGTATTTTCTTGTAGCTTGTTTGGTGAAAAACAAGAAATAGAGATATATATTGTGCATCACCCAAACTTTTAAAAATAGAGATATTATTTTTAGGTCATATCACCCAGCCCTACAGCACTTTAGTGTAGACAAACAAGACAAACCAAGCCCCTCTGAGGCATGTAAAAGACCTGACCTCTGCTGGGCTAAGGAACTCACGTGTATCTTCGGTCACTGCTTCCCGGTTCTTTTTCCATTTTCACTACCCCCCGTTGTTCCCTGGCTTCATGCTTGACCACCGCCAGCCGAACCCGGCATCGGTGCCGCTTGAGACCCGACTTGCCCAGGAAGCCCTTGCCGCAGTCAGGGCAGCGGTGTTGCACGTCCCCGAAGTGGACCTTCTGGTGGTTGAGGAGGGCGCTGGCAAGACGGAAGGCCTTCCCACACTCTGCGCAGATGTGCCGCTTGCCCTGGGTGTGGATGCGCAGGTGGTTCTTCATGGCCATGGGGTTGGTAAACGGCTTGAGGCACACAGAGCAGTTGAAGCTGCCGGTCTTGTGGGTGTTCTTGTGGTTCAACAGTGAGCCGGCGTGGCGGTAGGTGCGACCGCAGATGTCGCAGCCAAAGGGTCGCTCTTCGGGGGACTGGATCTGGGCGGGGGGGCTGCCATTCTCCACCTTGGCAGGGAGGAGGCGGGTGGGGTTGGTCACACAATCGTGAGTGGAAAACTCGGCCACTGTGGGGAAATTGCGGTCACACACCACGCAGCGGGTACTCGGAATAAGCTTGCCATCAGAGTCCCCCCCGCTACTCTTTCGACCCTGGCTGGCCCTCCTGCCTCTCCCTGCTTCCCTGGCCTTCTTCTTGCGGCAGGCGTGTGCCTGAGTGTGGCTGGATAGCTGCTTCTGGCCGCGGAAGGCCTTGCCACACTCGGCACACACAAACTTCTTGACAGCGAAGTGCAGCCGCAAGTGGTTACGCATGGCCAGCTGGTTGGGGTAGGTGTTGTTGCAGATGGTACAGTAGTACTGGCCAGTCTTGTGGGAGTTCTTGTGGTTTACCAGGCTGCCCGCGTGCCGATAGGTCCGGCCGCACTGATCACACGAATAGGGACGCTTTTCCAGCTTGACGCCCTCCCCATTAGCACTGGCATCATTTTCTGCAGCTGGGGCTAGATGGGCTTCACTCTTCACCACGGCTTCTGAGGACGAGGTCTGAGACTGTGCATGCGCAACCTGGTGACCCCTTCCGGGGCAGCCCCCCTCTGGGTCATGGGCTCCCCCACACTTGCCGCACTGCAGCCAAGAGGAGGTGCCATTGCTCCCGCCAGCCAGGGAATGCTGCAGCAGTGAGGGCAAGTCAGCGGTAGGGTCCATGGCGGCCCTGTTCAGCTGCATCAGGTGCTGCAGCTGGAGGTTGAGCTCCTTGGTCCGGAGCCGGTTCTCTTCGTGTATGCGTTGGTGGTTGACCAGCTGCTTCTGGATCTTGAAGGCTTTCCCGCACTCAGTACACTTGTGCCTACAGTAGGGAGAGAGAGTGCAAAAGTAATGTTAGGACCATGTATTTATTGATCTTTATGAAAGCAGGAATGTCCACTGAGAGCAGATGGCCAATTTACAATAAAGATGCACCTCAAACATGCAGAAGTAAGGTAATGATTAAATTCCATCAGTCACAAAATGACTAGAAGTGCTTGTCTGTGGACCAGCTACGGTTTAGTTTGCCTCCTGGTCATTTTTCTGTCCAAACCGGTTTTGGGAATGGCCGATTAATCCGATCCACTTCATTGATTGTGTGAGAGGGGAAACCAGACTCAATTTTTAGCGGGCAACTACAACTGGTTTTCATGGCAGATGGATGTAGGTTGGACAGGTAAGGTAGCTTTTGATTGACATGGTCTGTCACGAGCACTGCTTTAGCAAGACTGTTGCTGGTGTACCACTAAACTATTAAACTTCAGCCGACTCGAACTGCCTTAGGAATTGCCATTTACAGGTTCGATTCAACAGCGCTGCAACAGAGTAGGCAGATGTCAGTCAGCATTGATTCAACCCTGCAACTAAACACTGCCTCGAGATATAAACTGGTCTCATTTAATTAATCTGCAGTCGTAACTCAAACTGAAACTGATGAGTGATGAGTTAAAAGCCAGGGAACATGCAGATCCCTCGGGCCAAGGAAAGTGAAAACTGCAAATCACCTCATTAGAGATCATTTGATTTCAAAATAAGCTTCATAAATTACACCAAGAAGTATAATCCTAAGTATCTATATAATCCTGCCTGGCCAAAAATTATGCTCATGTTATAAGGTGCATTAAATGCTCAAATATTTACTCTAGATTTCTTTGTCTTGTGTCAATTCATTTGTTTAATAATGCTTAGCAAAATATTCTTGTGAAGCAAGCCCAACGTTGCAGGAAAAGCACTTGGGTTAAACAGTTAAGACATCCCACACTTAGATCAAATGAATGCAACACATTTACATATATACATACACATATATACATCCTATATGATTTTTAGAGCAGACTATTATACATCTCAAGCTGTGGAGTGACTTGCCTGCACTTGCTAAAAATCAATAAGTGGAGATCTAGGCTACACACAGATTCTACTTAACAGGTTAAAAAACAGCACATTCTCAGCTAAGACACCTTAGGAAAATATTTTTGCACTTCTTGTGTGAACTGGGTATTATTTATTTATTTATTTTATTTATTTTATAACTAGCAAACATCAAGCTTTGTGAGCCGCCTCCAGAGGAATTTTGAACTGTACCAGAGGATCAGCGTTTGCTTTAAGAATCACTTCAAACTGTAGCTCTGTCAGTTTCTCCTTCACACACTGGCGAGTGACTGAATCTTTTCAAAGTAAGCTACCCTACAACCACAAGTGATCATCCCCCTGGGATTCTACCTCATTAAGAAAAAATAAAAACATCTGTAACTGACAAACAGCAGCAAAATAAACTATTGACTGTTGCCAGTGGCTTGGAGCTTTCTGTCTGCTTAAAATAAAATAAAGACATCTGTAGCTGACAAATGATGAGGTTCATGTAAATCTATCGCTAAACCATGAAATATGTTTAACTGTCAGGAACCCCAAATGATGGAATTAGATAGTTTTCCAAAAAAACTGGGCCTTCTGAACTTTTCAATGATTTACACATATAAAACACACATGACAGAATTGAACTATAGATTTAATCATTTGGGGATTCAAACAAGTAAACAAAAGTATTTCATATTAGAATGACTGGTTTAGATGAGCGTTTCCCCAACCTGCTTCTGCATTTGTGGTTTCCCACTGAACTCACAACTGTCCTATTTCAAACTTGTCAACTCTTAAAACAGGGGAGAGATCGGTCAGGCACATAGCTGGCAACGGGCCTGACACAAAAGACCTCTAGGAACACAGGTCAGAATTACTGCTTTATATGAACCTTTTTATGAGCCAACAATCACCCCCCGATTTTCCTCCCTTACACCTACTCCCCCATAGCCTGCTCCTCTAAAGCCAGTCTCACCTCTTGATATCAAAGTGGACCCTCTGATGGTTCTTGAGCGCCAGCAGGTTGTAGAAGCGCTTCTGGCAGACGAAGCAGCGGAAGACACCGGTCTTGTGTGACTTCTTGTGGTTGAGGAGGCTGCCGGCGTGGCGATAGGCCCGTCCACACTGATCACAGCGGTGGGGTCGATCAGCAGAGCCTGGGCTCTCTGCAGTTAAGCCAGGGTCCGCTTTTCCTTCTTCCCCGGCGTCTCCTTCCTCATCGAACTCGTCTTCCATGGCAGCCGTGGCAGATTCGTGGACGCAGTGGTGGGTCTCCAGCTCGTGATAGTTGGCACAGGTGACACCACAATCCCCACAGATGTGGCTCTTGTCCTCTGTTTTCATCGGCACAAGGCTGCCATGGAGAGCGTCGTGTGGTCCATGTGATAACTGGTGGGCCTCCAGATCACGTTCATTTGAGAAGCTCTCCCCACACGTGCTGCAGATGAGAAGCCCGCCTTCCTCTTCCTCCTCCTCCTCACTCTCTACCTTGGCCTCGTCGTCCAATGTGGAGACTGACGAGCTGCGGCTTGCATTGCTGGGGGTGTCGTGGGGGTGCGTGTGACAGCGCATGTGGCTCTTCAAAGCCGACAAGCCAGAGTAGCGGTTGCCACAAACCGAGCACTGGTAGATCTCACCATAGTCCTCTGGGTCCTCGAAATCATCCACGCGTTTCTGGGCTGGGCCGCATTTCCGTCGCTTGGACCCCACGGGCCCTTGACTGTCCTCATCGTCATGGCCGAGATCGTGGTCATGGTCAACCCCTTCCTCCAGATCCTGGAAGTCTACATTATGCACAAAGCCATTCATGCTTTCCCGGCGAGGGCACTGGTGGGCCTTGATGCCTGCGATATCCGCGTACGTTTCCCCACAGTCAGCACACATGTGCCTCTCCACCGGGAAGCTTGTATCCGGCAGGATGGGAGAAGTAGGAGCACTCTCAGCCAGCTCAGAATCAAAAGGCGGGAACTCCAAGCTCTCTAGGTCGTCGGCGCTGTCACCCTGTCCGATGTCTTCGGGCATGTCCAACTCATTCTCTTCGCCGTGGGTGGAAAAGGGAAAGCCGTAACACTGCCCTTCCAGGGTTAGGGGTTCTGGGGACAGCCAGTCGTCTCCCTCCGTGCTCAGGGGCAGGATAGAAGGTTTGGACTTGTGGATGCGGAGGTGGCTTTTTAAGGCTGCCAGGTGAGGGTAGTGTTTCCGGCAGATGGAGCACTGGTAGATGCCAGTCTGGTGGGAGCGCTTGTGATTGATGAGGCTGCCGGCATGTCGGTAGCTCTTGCCACAGAGTTGGCACTTAAAACGCCTCTCGCCCGACTCGGCCTGGTCGGTGGTGGCAGCTATGTTGGCTTTAGATTCCTCCACAGTCACTGCCACCTCCTCAGAACGCTGTGGCTCCTCCTCTTTGATGTCGGCCACCACTTCCTCACTTTGAAAGCCTGAGTCATGCGTCAGGTAGTGCTCTTTAAGGCTATCGAGGTCAGGGTAGCCCTCCCCGCAGTAGGCGCAGGTGTATAGCTGACCGTTCACTGAACTCAGATCCTGATCGTAGGCCTCTCCTTTACTATCAGCGTTGTCCAGGAGGGAGTCGTTCAAGGCTGGCTGGTACCCATCCACATCTGGGGATCCACCTGCCCCGTACTCATAAGAAAGGTCCTCCGAGAAATCATCAGGCAGCGCTAACGATAGCGATGCGTTGTTGTGCAGCAAAATGTGATCCTGAAACTCTGCTTCGCTGGAGAAAGCCACCTCGCACAAATGGCAGAAATTGGCAGCATCGCCATTTTGGGGGACAGAACTATCGGTGGGGGGATCAGACAGAGGAACCGCCGTGGGACGGGACTTGGATCTGGTGTGGATGCGCAGGTGACTGTTCAGAGCTGCCAGGTTAGTGAACTGCTTGTAACAGACATTACACTCATAGGCCCCAAGCTGGTGGGATTTCTTGTGGTTAATTAGGCTACCATGGTGCCGGTATGTCTTTTCACACTGGTTACACTTAAAAGGACGGTCTTCATCGGAGTTTGTTTTTTCCGTCCCAGCATCGTCTAGGTTGACAGCGTGGTTCCTCTGGCTCTCCCCAGAAGAATCTGAAGAGTCCTCAGTCTCTGGCACATTCCCCGGACTCGAGCTCGGCTTGGCACCACCCTCGTGGTCATCGAGGATGTCATCCGCCTGATTCAGAAAAGGGTGGAGCTGCAAACTATCGCCAACAGCCAGGGTGACGTTTGCATCTGCAGAAAAGACGTCTGAGGCGTCTGCGGTCAAACTGGAGTTGCCGGGCAAGGCATAGGAATCGTCTGGTCGCTCATCCGCAGCCGGGCAGCGTCTGGACTTGCCCGGGGAGCCTCGGAGGCTATGGACCTTCTGGTGCGTGGCAAGTTGGGTGGCCAGCCGAAATGCCTTCCCGCACACCGAGCAGGGGAAGTTCTTGCCCGGCGTGTGGATGCGGAGGTGATTTTTAAGTGCTAAAGGGTTTGTGAGCTCCCGCTGGCACACAGCGCACTGGAAAGAGCCGACCTCGTGGGTCTTTTTGTGGTTAACCAGGCTCCCCGCGTGCCTATAACCACGCCCACACTGGTTGCACTTGAACCTGCGCTCCTCCTCGTGCTGGTAGTGGCTCTCCACGTGCTCCAAGAGGCTGGGCCAGCTTGGGCACACCGTATCACACTGCTTACACTGGAAGCCTATCGTCCGTCCTTGGTCCTGCATTGCGGGGGAGGGTTTGGTGGGTGGGGGTCACAAAGGCAGGTTTTGGAAGCAATAAAAGAACAAAACTAGTTTCTCTTCCACTCCAGTTAGCTTAGTCTCAGAGTCCGCATGCTATGTCTGGCTGCTCTGCATTGCTCAAAAGTGCGATGCATTCAAAGAGCCAGCTCACCCTTCAGCAAGCAGACGTTCAGAGCCATTCTCCCAGGAATATTGCTAAGAATACTGAGTGTTGACGGCACAGACAGCATAAGAGTTGGGAGCTGTGAAAACACAAAAGGGGAATAAAAATTAGCACCTTTTCAGTAAACCTGAGGCAAGCTGGCATATGCTTGAAGATTACTGGAAAAACAAATATTTACTATTTATATTTTATAATGTCCTGGGGACAGATATAGAGTCAGTTGTACCAATTTAAGAGTTCTATTTTATCCTCTAAATTGACAAACATTTAGTGGCACTCGAACAAGATCAATGGAAGACAGCTCATTTGCATTCACTGACAGAGAGCAGAACTTATGACTATAAATAAGAAGTACTTTGGCGTCACATTGTGTACCAATTAGCTTATTAAAATCAGGGACTTCCACTTCTCAATTCAAAAATAACACTAAGAGATGATGGCACTGGCATGATTCCCTTTCTCATTAGAACTTCCCTGGCTGCAGTACATTGCAAATGGAAAGCAATTTATAATTTTTCACAGGGCAATACTGAGTGTGTTATAAATTGAAGAAAACAAACAAAGCTTACAAAAAGACTCTACACCAGACCCACACTGATACGTTGCTGCTTACACCGTTTTTATTTAAGTTTTTAAATGAGAAATATTTTGGGCTTTGAAATTGTCTACTTGTGCTTTGATTTGTGAAATTATATGCATGTGAAAACACAACTTGTTAAGTTTAAGCTCAACCCCTTCCAGTAATTATGGCTAAAATCACAATTTCATAGACATCCACTGAAGCAAAATTGTATTCCTTTCCCGAGGGATACTTATCCGTTGTTAAAACTATCAAAGGAAAACAAAAAATGTAAAAAAGTATTGCTACCCAGAAATCACTATTGGTTCATTAGCATACATTATAATTAATATGCAACTTCATGTGTACCCACTGCGCTATATCAAAGAAGGAAGGCTGCTGTTAGGTCCAAAGTAAAGCAACGCATGTTTTGCATCACTATACAAGCAGGACCTAGATTTTTTTTCACTGATCACAGCACTACAATCGGGATACTGCAAAATATACAGGTCAACGTTGCAAACGGGGTTGTACAGCTATTTCTACATGAACAAGTGTCAAGCCAATCAAAAACTGCACTCTCAAAGGTATTAGAAAGTACAACAATCCCTCAGAAAAGGGGTTGATGTTTTTGGTTGGCAACATCACAGTTGGTAAATACTAATGGGAAACATGAGAAATAGGAGGTTAGGTTCTCTATGGCTCCAGTTACACTTATTAAAGTCTTAGGTTGCATTTTCCTTCATTAAACACAAATTAAAAACAAAATAACATAAAAGCAATGCAATGCAAATACCATGACATACTGGGTAATGTAACCAGTAATTATTGTATTAAATAATAAAAAGTTATGTTTTGTTTTATGTACTCATCACACATTTAGGGGCCATGATTTTAACTGAAATATAACTGCAACATCTAAATTATGCTAAGTTAACACAGAGCAACGAGACCACATGCACACACTACTATGACCAGTACACAAGAAAGCGAAAGATGATGCTGGTAGTGGGAGATACTGGTGAGAATGAAGCGCGGAAGAATACACAAGATGGGGTGGATGCTTCATACATTTCAGTACAAAAAATTTTAAAAAAAAAGCATACACAAATATATATGCAGCTGTTGTTATTGGGGTAATCGATTTGGTATATGAAATATTGCTAATTAAACTATAATTATTTTGTTTTGCGGAGCACTGATTCGCCCTAGGGAACTATAAAGATTCAAGTTGATTAAACGGAGTTAAGAGGGGAGTGGAGGGTAAACGGTTGACTACATAGAATTCAATGGGGTGGCAGTACAAAGTTTACACCACCTCCCGTCTCAATTCCTGTATTAATGTATATGTGGGAGTGCCTTCCCTGCACAAAGTGAATTCAGTGTAGGGAGGGATCACTTGCATCCTGCATATATCCCACTAAGTGTTGTTTTGGCCTAGTTGATGCAAAGTCAGATACATTTGTTGATTAGCTCATCAGATTCATAAGCAGCTTAAAAGTACATCATTGCAGTATCACAGCACCCAGAACGATTGTTTGATGTAGGTATCCCAGCGCAAACCTGAAATGCAGGGTCCCGGGCCTCGTCTTTATTTTTGAGGTTGCATCCCATGTTTAAAACCCCACCTCTATACCATGGAAACTAAAGCCTACAGCAACCCGTTTGTCACAGATGATTTTTCTTATTTATTTCTCGAAACTACAAGGTCACATGCATTTCAGATTACTCAGAAACACCTCTAAAATTGTCTCATTCTGACATCCTTGCGAGATTCAGAAATCTTTTTATTTTTTCCGTTTTTTTACAAACGATTGGCATCATTCACACTTATTCACTGTTATTCAGTAGTGAGGAAGAGAGAAGGACATGTGGGGAACTGTGGGAAGAATGCACCTCCCCCATCTGATTAACTGGTACTAGCATTGGCATTTGAGACACACAGACGGCCAAGCAAGACTGCCCGTTTTCAATTTAAAAATACATGCATATTATCTATTTTTAAGGATGCAAGGCTTCGGAGGCAGTGGTTTGTCAAACATTAGTCAGAGTTTACAATTCTAAAAAGACGATCATTAGATTCCACTGTGCTTTGCTTGACAAAGTGGTCACTTCGGGAGGCACTGTTGTGTAATATTGGTCATCTTATGGATTTAAACGCTTCCACTTCTCTTGTTGTCACTGTTGACAGATGAAGCTCTCCCTGTAAGCTCTCAATTACTTAATTAACCTAGTTATTTCCTCCCTTAGCATTATTTAAAGGTCTTTTACAGGTCAATGGCTCACAATATGATTTTGATTTGGGGTTCACTACCTGACACATAATATGCAGCCTGTAAGGAAGTATTTAATTCATTGATTTAAGTAGGCTACCTAATCAGACCAATTAAGTTACTGAGCGCTTGGCTAGGACAAAAGGCAGCACACAGGGAGGTCCTTGTTTGAGACCCCAGCTTTATGACGTCTGGTGGCTTTGACTTCTCCATTCACTATTCAGAGTAAGTGCATATTTACCCTTTAGACGAATAAGACCTACTTAAAAGCTAGCTGTTGAAAACAAAGTACATCATCTCTGATTTGAAAGTGTCCAGCACAGACTCCAGTGTGAGCAGCGCCTGAGTCATGAAGCAGAGCTCTGTATTACACTCCCAAAATAAATGGCTAGGATTAAAACTCACTTTTTAAACCCACTGCCACCGACAAGCGGCTATAATGAAAGTGTACCGACACACACACAGTTTCATACACACATTTTACGAATCTATCAGCCGGACATGACATGCATTGCCGCTATATTGAATAAGCGGGGCTTTAAACCGGCTCACCCCAGCCCGGCGCGTCGCAGCTAATCCGGGCCGCCGCGGAAACCCGCTCCCGTGTCGGCGCTGTCCTGGGAGGGGTCGGGGATCAACCTCGTCCCTCTCCGGCTCAATTTAAGATACGAGCGACGTGTTTCAACTTTGCCCCGCTGCCCGGTAACAAAGTCCCGGGAGAAGAAAAACTACACGTCGTCCGCGTCGGCACTCATTCTCGGGACAGGAAACGACAAGCCGGGGAGCCGAAATTGACGCATCCGAAATGACTGTGTAATGCACGTCTCATCCAGGAAATAAGCACTTGCTGGTGTAGTTATGCTCCATCAGCGGCTTGCATTAAAGCGATAAAGAAGTGCACCGCGAGTTTCTCTTACTGCTCACCCACACAGGCGGGACATTATTTCAGCTCTAGGGGGAGATGGAGGAGTCCGCACTTTCTCCCACACCATATGAAACCAACCTCTGCCACCATCTAGATATCGGTGCGGTTTCATTTGATCGGAAGACATCAAAAGCACCCTTGCCCATCTGACAGGAACTATGAGTCCGAGCACAAAAAGAAACTTTCAGCAACTGTCTGAACTGGAGATACACATCCCCGGGCAGGACTGACACCAAGGGCAAACCCGCTGCTCGGATCCCCCTCCAAGAGCGGGGTGGTCGTCCAGTTTAATCCCCAGTAACTCAACACGATGAAAGTGCAGCGATCAGAAAGTGTGCGAGGTTGTATTTTAAGAGCCCTTGAGCTCATTGTACAACTTATACCGATATCACTGGTCCGGTGCGGCGCTGTGTGCTGGGCTGCCCATTCCCGTCCGCCGTGCGAGTCACTTGTGTTTGTTTTGCTGATGTGGAGCAAATAGATGTTGGGAGAATTGCAGGAACACAAAGAAACGCAATGTTTCAACCCGGGCTGTAGCCCAGCTGCTCACTGCCCCTGTAAACTTAGCTTGGAACAAATTGCAAATGTTATTTTTAGGTTTGCTCTAGTTCACTGTTGTTATTTCTACACACACACAAAGCTCGCTTCCCTAAACAAACACTTAAACGAGGGGGGATCCAGCCTGTGCGGAGGGAGCGCAGCGAGGCGAACTTACCCCGTCTGCCGCCATGCCGCCCGGCCGGCCTGCGCTACTGCGTCGTGTTGGGGGTTTCAAAGCGAAAGTTGGGATTTTATTCAGATATTCTTTCGGGTCCACGAACTGCCTTTCTCGCTCTCTCTCTCTCTCGCTCTCTCTCTCTCTCCTTTTTTTTTCAATTCCACATACTTCCTGCTGTTGTTGCTAGGAAACAGGAAATGTGCCCCTGCGAAATGTGTCCCCCGGCGCACGAGCCGCCGTGCCGTGCGGGACCCCCGGCCCGAGCGACGTGCGAGGAAAGACGGCGGTGGCGGGCGAGTCGCATCGAAGACGTCCGGGCACTTTCTTCCAAGTGGGCAAAGGTCTTCAATCAATAAAGCGGATTTGCTCGTTTGTTGCTTTTAGGGGGTTCCGTACACATGGTGCCCACAGGGGCGCAGCTGCTGTGTTTTCCTGCAGGACAGGCAGCGCCGAACCCGCAACACCGGTGACCTTCCAGCCCGATTCCCTTCACATCCACCCGCGACTGATGTGAGGGGGTGACGTCCCGGCTACGAAATCCACTCGCCCTCGTCCCGGGGCTATAAATACCCGTGTGTGCTTGTCTACACGTGTTTTGCCGTCTGTTCCGATAGCTCAGCGCAAATCGCGGCCCACTGAGTCCGCGGCGGCCGGTGCGGGAGGCGCAGTTGCGGCGCAGTTGGCACATGGCCCTCGCTTCCGCTCCGGCCCGCAGATGCGCTAGTCAGCTTTTCCAGTTGGGCCCAAATGCAGGGTTTTGCACGTCTGTGCGCTCATGAAAGTCGGCTTGCGTGTATTTTCCCCTTTGTTTTACACCATGGGTCGACTTAAAAAAAAAAAAAACATATGATGGTATTCCGCCCACACAGTGTTCTATATTAATCTCAGCAAAATACATGGCTTTGTATTTGTATTTCACTTGAAACAATTAAATCATTAACTTGCATATTACAACGAAATACTATTATATTTTAATAACGGCAGGTTGACCTGGATTTACTTGTTCTTTCAGGAGTGCTTAAAGCAAGCCACTGGATTACTTGAATTTGTCATCAGCTATTAATTAAAGGGCCCTTTTTTAAAGTGACTTTACTTATTATATTAAACAGTAACTGTTTTGTTTACTGAACATAAGTAATGTAACATGTAAGTAAATATATTACTATCAACTTCTACCAAACATTATATATTACTAAGAAATAGCATAGTCGCTGAGTAATTTCATTTACTAATTGAAGAATAAACAAGTATTTGTTGTGTGTTCTATTGAAATGTGCTACATATAATGGGTGTGTAGGTGTGTGTGGCATTTAACAAATTAAAGTGTGAAAAGGGTAACAAATATTAACAAACAATAATACAAAAAAATGCTTTTGAATAGGACTGGGTTCTTTATAAGTCGAAGCAGGAGCGCAAACTTATCATGGATGCATGAAAACCAACACCTCAGACTTGTAGAGCCGCAGATCTGGACGGGTCGCTCACTGAATGGCCAGGTTTCCTGTGTCGGCGGGTGTCGTGTGAAATTGCACTTAAAAGCGAACAAAAGCTAGACGTGTTTGCCTCGCTTAGCCCCCTGTAAGGCAGCCATGTGAAACAGTGTAAAGGAAAAACTGGTTCCTCTAAAGGTTGCATGCGTTTGACCCAATAACATGACAAACGAAACCAGGTCGGGGTGATCAAACCTAATAGAAATTAAGCAGCACAGAAAGTCTTCCATTTCCACAAAGTGCGGTAGAAATTGTACTTATTGTGCTTCAGGTCGCTTTAAAGTTTAAAGTGTAATGAGTAGGAAAATATAATACTACATCCCTTTCCTAAGACCTATACTTAATTGTCCTACATAATTGTTTTACTGTCTACCTATCCATCCAAAAGAGCTTTATTGGCATGACAAGATTATATAAAGCCTTTACAGCAAATAACTAAACTTTACATAGATTGAGTACAACAATAATACAGGATACAAATTGTACATTTACAAGAATAATCCGTCTATCTATGAATAGATTAAATATAGTAATCTTATACATCTTTGTGTATTGAACAAATAACATAATGAGCTGTGTGTGTCATTTAACAGAAGCATTTATCCAAGGCGACAACATCAATACCAAAATTAATTAGCAGCCGAATCAATTATTATCATCATGCATAGCACCCCCTCCCTAAAAAAATATATTATAATAGTACATGTACAGGAAAATGTGACTAAGCAATAGTGAAGCTCAATTACAATCCAGTGTGCTTCTGAATAGCAATCATATATAACTATAACACACCAAAAATATCCTGATGTCCGCATAGGCTGCAGCGGTACAGGCACTGGCTGTTGTAAACAATGGACACGAGTAGCACACAATTTAAAGCTACACTGCGCCATATTAGTGAGGGAGGTCAGGCTATATATACATTTAGTGTTTAGTGGCTGAAGCCAGACTTGAGGACTTAACTAGCACAGGCTGTCAGCCCCTACAAAACCAGTTGTCCAGTCACTACTCTTCCTCCTGTTGTTGTTATGGTGGAGTATGAGGGTGATATTAGTTGAAGTGCAGCGCAGGCCGGGGCTGAAGCGCCACTTTGCGCATCTTGTCCCACTTCTGTCTCTCCGCCCCTTCTCCGTGCGCCCCCGGGTCCTAAAACCAGCCCGCTTCTGGCTCGGCGCTATCTGTTCCCGCACAGCAGCCTGGAAACATCGTGACATTAACCATTCTCTCCTTTGGGTCTTTTTTTATATAGAAGAGCCGTGAGAGGTAAGGATGATAGTTAATTTCGGCCGGGCTGCCCTTTTCTGTCTGTCTTATTTTTTTTTGCGTCCACGCTTTCCGCAAAAATGCACCGGTTCCGCCTGTGCGTCTGACTCGGTCCTTGTCGTGTCTGGTCCTAAAGCCAGCCATTTTGTCTGCTGCTCTTTTTTTCTCTCCTTTTCTTAAGTTGTTTTGCTTTGTTGTGTTGAAGCCGAGGAGATGTGAGGACTGGTTTGAATGCATCCTAACTGCGGGGTTGATGTTATCTTGTTTCATAATGTGCTTATTTAATGTCTTAAAACGCAACCAGAGCGCAGCTTTTTATGGCACAAAACGACGGAGGGCTTTGCGATGGTTTAACTTCCTCCAGCAGCTCCTCTCCCCGCTCCCTGAGGTCCTAGAGCCCGCCATTTTGTGTTTTCGACAAAGCTTCTTGATTATTATGTTTTAGACTATAGATTTTAAAGGCCTGTACTTAATTATAACATTCACTTATTTCTTGCCTCGTAGACAATACATGTTAATCCCAATCCAGTCTTATTGATTTAGTAGCGATGCATGTAATGGGAAACACCTTAACGCAACATTGTAAAGGCCTTTTACAGTTTATAATGTATATACTTATCGACAAGTTTGTACACCCCTTAGACATCGGTAGAAAACTGAACATATGTGGTGCATATATATATATGAAAAATATTTAAAATAATACTAATATGCTTGCATGTAACTGACAGTATACAAAGTGAATTTAAAAATATATAAATAATTAATAAAATGAAATAGATTGTTTTGCAAAGGATTATTGTACTTTGTCAACTTATATCAATACATTCAATTTAATTCAAATGAGCAAATCATTATGTTTGAGCCATTGTTGCTCGGAAGTCTGTGCTAAACAAGGTGTCGCTCACTACAATGCTTGCTTGGTGGCACATCAGAACATACTGTCCAGTAGGTGGCACCTTTTCTTGGAGCAGTTCAGCTAATAGGAGGCAGTTAACTGGGTTACAGGTAAACACTGTTCAATTGTAGCAGTTCTACTTGGCTGTCAAACAGTGTCTGACTGAGACGGGTACTAGAACATGCTTTAAACCAGTTAAAATCAGTCCTGGAAGAACAACTACCCTGCTGGTTTTTGTTCCAACCGAGCTCTCAATTACTTTATTGAACCTTAACTGAAGTAACATTCTGCTTATATTTTACTTTTTAAATTGTGTAATAAAATAGTTGGTTCTTTATACCATTCTATTCTTAATTTACCCCATACTCTTTAAAATAATTAAAAGGCTCTGATTTAGGAAATTTGAACCCTTAACTGAAGTAATATTTTATAAAGGGTAATAAATCGGTAGTAACAGGTATGTCTGGATCACCCTGGAATGATCCCTCTGTAGCAAAATACATAAAGGGCCCACAGAGAAAGGAACCATTCCGATGCGTCTTTCTCTGTGTAACATAAGCCATCAATTTGATGGACACTGCATACTGACCTGTACATGAAGTAGGAAGACCTAAGTATATCAACTCCAACCTGTTTCTTTTCTGTTTTTCTCTATTCACAGAGTGGCCCCATTTACCATTCAATCTGTGTGAGACAGTGCCTCCCACCTGCAGAACAGATGGCATCTCCCCAGTCAGGGGTCTCCCCCCCTGCAGAGCAGAACACCCCTCCGGCAGTGGAGGAGGAGATGAAGGAGGAGGATGAGGATGAGGACGAAGAAGAGGAGGAGGAGGAGGAGAGGGATGGGGGTGGGGAGGTGGAAGGGGAGCCAGTACGGGAGCTGGAAGAGGAGGAGGAGGAGGAAGAGGAGGAGGGTGAAGAAGAAGAAGAAGAAGAGGAGGAGGAGGAGGAGGAGGAGGAGGAGAAGCGTGGGGGGAAAGGAAGAGGAAGGCAGACTAAGCAGGCACGCTCCTATAAGTGTTCAGTGTGCCAGGAGGTGTTCCCCAGCGCCGCCCTGCTCCGCTCGCACAGGACCTCCCACAGCAAGGAGCAGCAGCTGCATGCCTGCGCTCAGTGCACCAAAACCTTCCCTAGCCGGGCACAGCTCTCCAAGCACCAGCGCTCACACTCGGCCCAGCGCCCCTTCCAGTGCCTGCAGTGCCACAAGGCCTATAAGACGGCCACCGAGCTGCGCAACCACCTGCGCAGCCACACGGGTGAGAAGCCCTTTGTCTGCACCGAGTGCGGCAAGGCCTTCATGCAGGCCATCTGCCTGCGCATCCACATGACCCAGCACAGCGGCGAGCGGCCCCATGCCTGCCCCTTCTGTGCCAAGAGCTACCCCACCCTCTCCAAGCTCAAGGTTCATCAGCGCTCGCACACTGGAGAGAAGCCGTACCTGTGCGGGGAATGTGGCAAGAGCTTCGCTGACCCCTCTGTCTACCGCAAGCACCGGCGCAACCACCAGGGACACCGCCCCTATGCCTGCAGCCAGTGTGGGAAGACCTACACTGAGCTGAAGGACCTGAAGAACCACGAGCGCTCGCACACGGGCGAGAAGCCCTACCTGTGCTCGGACTGCGGCAAGGCCTTCTCACGCTCATCCTCGCTGGCCTGCCACCTGCGCATCCACTCCCAGAGCAAGCCCTACCAGTGCGAGCAGTGCGGCAAGGGCTTCACCCAGCTCTCCTCCTACCAGAGCCACCTGCGCACCCACTCCGGGGAGAAGCCCTTCCTCTGCCCGCAGTGCGGCAAGATGTTCTCCGACCCGTCCAGCTTCCGCCGGCACCAGCGGGCCCACACCGGCTTCAAGCCCTACCCTTGTGACAAGTGTGCCAAGCGCTTCCGGCAGCCGGCCGACTTGGCGGTGCACCAGCGCGTTCACTCGGGCCAACGCCCGTACAAGTGCCAGAGCTGTGAGAAGGCATTCGTGGCCTCCTGGGACCTGCGGAGGCATATGCTGGTGCACACGGGGCTGCGGCCCTTCTCCTGCACTGAGTGCGGGAAGTCCTTCGCCGAGCGCTCCAGCCTCAACAAGCACCGGCGGGTGCACTCGGGCGAGCGCCCTTTCAAGTGCACCTTCTGTTTCAAGGCGTTCGTGGTGGCGTCCAGCCTGCGCAAGCACATGCGCACCCATCTCACCGACAGGCCCCAGGCCGTGGCCATCCCTGTTTCAGATTGTCCCCCGGATCCCACTGCTACTGCCTCCGATGCTACTGCCTCCGATGCCGCCGCCACCACCATCACCACCACCACCCTTCCTCAGTTCTCCTGCCAGCAGTGTGAGTTTGTCTTCAGCAGCTGGGCCGACCTCCACTCCCATGAGGCCCTTCACCCGTCCCCGGGGCCAGAGAGCACGGGGACCCACACCTGCGCCACCTGCCAGGCAGCCTTCTCCACCCTGGCAGAGCTGCGGGCACACGAGAAATCTCACCCGCAGGCGCGCCCCCATACCTGCGCCCAGTGCAACAAGGGCTTCCTGAACAAGGCCGGCCTACGCAAGCACGAGCGGATCCACTCGACCAACCGGCCGCACACCTGCCCCCAGTGCGGCAAGGCCTTCTTGTTCGCCGCCTACCTGCGCAAGCACCAGCGCACCCACCGGGACTCCTACCCCTCGCCACAGACCGAGCCCCAGGGCCTCGCCTCCCCCACTGCAGATGCCCAAACCCTGCCACTCACCGTCCCCCTGACCTTCCAGACCCTTTCCACCACCACAACCGTGTTCATCGATAAGACTGAGTGACGCATGTGGGCATCAGCTACCCGGTGAGTGCTGGACCAAACGCACTTTGGGGAGACATCTTGGATCAATCCTGTTTGTCAAGTCGAACTGACAGGCCCTTTAGCCCCTTCAGTGTCTTGCCTTTACACATACACTCGAGATCGCACAAGTCTTTTGAACCTCTGACAATCTGAACACCATACTTGTTTCAGAGCAAAACTGGAGCAAAGAGAACTGTGCAGTTACCAACTACGGTATTTTTGGATATAGTTCAAACAAAATCAGTGACATCTGTAAAAAGAATAAACACAAACATGTACAGGGGGCAGAAAAATGCTCCAGCCAAGTCCAGATGCCTTTTTTTTTTGTCAAGGCTGATCAAATAACCTCCCCCTGTATCCAGCATAATAGCAGCTACCTTAGTGTTTCCCTGTAATAAGGACTGGATATCACTCTTGTTTTTATTCTGAATATAATCTGCTAAGGAGACGATGATGACAATTGCAGCTGGTTTTGAGAGCACACTACCTTTCATTAAAATGCTTTAAATGTCACCAGAGTGTGTAACTTCATTTGTCCCAATGCTTCCCTCCAAATTCAAACATAATCAATGACTGAATCACAGTGTGTTTCACCTTAAGATATAAATACCTGGCTAACCAAATAGCACTGTGGCAACAATGCATTGAAGCAACAGGAATGTGGAGACTGCAGGGCCCGAGTCTAAATATTGTAATACAAGGTTCTAAAAATATGCTCACAAATAAATATAACTAAAAAACAATGTAATGTTTATTTGACAAATCTTACTAACTATGTATATACGTGTGTTAAATAATAACATTTCACTTAATATGTATTGCAATTGATGAGATGGACGTTTGAAATATGCGCCCCAAAATACAGCAACTTTTCAGTTTAAGAGACGGCTGTAACTGCATTCATGATGTCATGCAGTAATTCAGTTGCAGCGTTAAAACGCATTACACGGGAAAAACTAATCATCCGCTTCTGAATTCCAGCTCGAAGTGATTGAGAAAAAAATGAATTCTGGCTTCTGTAGATTAAATATAGACTAGATTTTTTTTAAATGCGTGTTAAATCGCATTATTTATAGTCGCGCTATAAGCAGACAGTATTTGCTACAAAATACACAATTTGATAAGAGTTTAAGGTGGGTTACTAGTGACCCCCTAGATCTTATATTTGACAGTAAATATGCAGGAAGTCTTTAGAGTTTTCTTTTTTCATGCCTGTTGTAGAAAGTCCCAAGAAAAACTCCCTGTCGCCATCAAACTGCAAAGCAATAAACGCGAGGTTGTTGTGTGTTGAGGACGCAGTGACTCAAAGGGGAAAACCGCGACCACGCCTGCATTTACTTTCGCTTTCTGCGCTAATTGTGCTGCTGTTTAGTGCAGCGAGCGTCACACGACGTCAGCCACAGAAAAACAGAATCAAATCCTTCCGTCTAACAGACACATCTCCATCTCATTTACAGCACAACACAAATGGTGTTATTGACTGCTGAATACACTGTCATCAATATCCTTTAAACAAATACATTAAACAAAAGTCTGTAGCAGGATTTAAAAGTACAACTCAGTTGTTACAACTCATGGACGAATCTAAATAACACATATCAGCCTACACAGATCGCTACATAGCACTGCATTTTCTATAGCAACAAACGTTTCGAAAAAGATGGTCAACACCACGAAAATACGTACCAGTGATCATGGAAATTTGATTCAGCATCTTTAACTGTGGCGCAAACATACAATTTGCTTCGAGGGCAGTGTTGCCTGCCATCTTCCAACCTAATGCTCTTTATTGCCATTGACAGCTAAATAGTGTACATTTACTGTATAGTGAAGGGAGAACTGCATTGTGTACAGAGATATAGTTAAATTGCAGTTATGTAGCAATCTGGGTCGGCTGGTGTGTTTTGAAGCGGTGTCAATAGAAAACATAAGTCAAATAAAGTATTTGTGTCTTTTGAAATCCTGTTATAGCCTTTTGCTTTAGCCTATTTACTTATGTATCTCACAAAGCCGTTTCCCGAGGAACCTGGGAGGTCATGAAGAAGTACTTGTATGAGCGTTATTTGAATAGTGACTAGGGGTCTGTGGGAAACAATTTCGGACAGGACCCTGGACAGTTGCCAGTGTGATGAATTCACAAATAAGAAGTTTATAACTGGGCAAACACTAATATGATAACTACTACTAATATAATAATAATAATAATAATAATAATAATAATAATAATAATAAAGATATGAAACAAGTAAAAGATTGCTGAATATGTGGTGTGGTCTATATGGCGTACCATCAACAAAGTAGCCTATTGCGTGGTTCTAAGAATGTAACTAGTTTTATTTATGTTTTTTTGTTTTGGTCTGTCTAAGAGTCTGTATTTTCTTTCACTATGGGTGCTCTGAACCTAAAATGATCAACTCTGCCTGGGTACTCCATTATCATAGGAGACTGCAGCCCATGATTGGTGGAAGCGTGCGGATCCGCCTCTCAGCGGTGCGCTATTATACTGTGTCCAGCCCCGCCGCTCCACATTTTCTGTGCTTTCTCTCACAGAGGTGCTGCACATAGATAGTCACATACAATTGCAAAACACGAAACCGGGAAATGGAGCTCAAATTTACTATTTTTGCTACGCTTGTAGCCTGTTTTGCTTATCTACAGACCGGCGACGCGATTGAAGGTAATCTTGTGTACTTTATCAAATTAAAACATCCACTTAACTGCATGTGGAGTTCATAACAATGTCATAAGTTTTTGTGGTCGTGCTATAGCTGTCTTTATTTTTCTGTGTCATCCCTTCTTGCTTATCATTCATGTTCGTTGCATCTTTGTATTAATAAGTAAAGGAGGTTGAGGTTTTAAACGTTTATGACGTAATTGAATTGTCTTGTGGTTATGGTTTATTCTTATGGTAATATACATTATTTATTGGTGTATGTATGTATGTTACTATCTAATACTATTTACTACAAGACGAATTTATGTTAAAATAAGTCAATGATCTACACCATTAATTTACACTCTTTTAACGCATAGCCAAATGATCTATTAAAACCGTGAATTGCTATTATGGCTATATTTTCAAATGTGGTGTGTCATTGGAAACCCCCATTCGTTTATTTGGGGGCAACAGTCAGTTGAAATATGCAAGTTGTCACGGCGAATGGTGCAATTGGCGGAGTGTCAGGTGTTTCCCCTCAAAGCCAAGTTAAAAGCACTTTCGGTTTTGCTGCTATACATACGATCAGTAAATAAACACGTTTCACCGCTTACAGTTTATTCAACCTAAGTAGCTCGTATTAATGTATACAAAGGTGACTAATTCTGGAAGAGAACAATACGATTAAAAGTTATGAATATTTAGTTTTTACTTAATTTAGCACGTTTTTAATATAACAATAAACAGGCATGTATGTGTTATTAGCGAAACAGCGCCCCCTGTCCTGCAGTACTGGTTTCCGAGAAACCACATGAGTTCGTGATGCACCAGAGCAGTGAAGCCAGCAGGCAGCGCTAACTTCATAGAGACCAGGGAGACACTTTACCCCTACCTGCTCATTTGCAAATCAATACATTGTTCCTGATCGCGGTTTATTTCATTGTTGGAGTTCACTTTCTGCTACTTATTAACTGAGAAGCGATTCCGTAGCAGTTTGTAATGCTTCCTTGGCAAGTTGCTAAAATATTCTGTGGGTTTATATGGAATAAGGTATATCATTAGCTCCTTGTTCTTTTCATTTTAAACACAAAAATGAAACACGTTTAAGCATTTATTTGGCATTTTAAATCATTACATCAAGTACAGTAGGCCTATTGAAAATCTTCAGGTAGGAAAAGATCAAATGTATTTAAACCTTCCAGGTATGTAAGTGTAAGTGTAAATAAAACATGCACAGATTCTGTATTATTATCATGTGTGCCTTCACATTGATCTATTTTAATTCAGTTGTATTTTACGGATCTCTTTGCCTTGCTTTCTGTCACGTGCTTTGACGCCCTTGTATCCAAGATGGCTGCCTCTGTATTGGCCTTGTTGTTTTACCCACCCCAAACCCAGCAGATCCCAGAACTAATACACTATTAAAAGCCATCCCTGGATGGTGCTGGCTGGCAAGATGTATAAAGTGTAGAAACACCTGGAGCTCTTAATCCCACCAGCATCTCTCTGTGATCTCCGTCTCAGCACGCCAATCCAGGGCCAAACACATATTGTTAAATCAGTGCAAATAAGGCCCCTGATAGGAAAATCTGTAAGATAAAGACATACCTGCAGCCAGTCTGTAGTGAGAATTCATTCCTTGAGGATTATTAAGTGTATTCTGGTTGTGGTACCAGCTCAGCTTTCAGCTCCACAAGTGGTCTAATAAAATGATAAATTGGATGAACTGAACACTCTCTCTCCAGACTCTAGAATGTCTTGTTGTGTACCATACCTGTCATAATGGACTCATACTAAAAGCTATGCGCTGCAAAAGGACAGTGTGAAATATAAACCCAACTGAGGAGCCCAACTACAGGAGCAGACTCCGACCCTCTTTGTTCTCAATGCAAATGTTATTTATTTAGCTATTGCTATTGCTTTATTGCCATTGTAATTGTGCAGCTTCATTGTAAATAAATATCACCCCCAAAAAATAATTTCTGTAGTTGACTGGGGGACATTCAGGTGGACTGTTGACTGGGGGGTTCCCAATATTAAACAAGAGAAAGGGGTGGCACCATGTGCCTTTGAGCTTTTCTTTTCTTTTTTTGTATCATTCAAGGGGGTGGCAAGCTCATGAGCTGCCCCCTCTTGAATGACAGAAAAAACATAACCACCCAAGCACACATGCTCCACCTCCCCGGTATAATGGTTGGGGAAACACTAATTTTCAGACTCAGAAAAACCTGCTGTGTCTAATTTAAAAACGGGTTTGCAACTATAATTGACCCCAGCTCTCTGTGCCTCTTCTGTACATTCACAGCAATGCCCAAGGTGCAGGTGTACAGCCGCAACCCAGGCGAGTTCGACAAGGATAACACCCTGATCTGCCACGTCAGCGGCTTCCACCCCCCTGACATCAAGATCGACCTGCTGAAGGATGGACACCCCATCACTGACTTCAAGCAGTCCGACCTGGCATTCGAGCAGGGCTGGCGCTTCCACCTGACCAAGACTGCGCCCTTCACTCCCAAGAAGGGTGATGAGTACTCCTGCAGAGTGACACACAGCACCATCCCCGAGGGCAAGACCTACAATTGGGGTGAGACACTTCTGCCTGTTCTATACTCCCTCTTTCAGTGGATCCAGAACTGGCCGGGGGGGGTGACAGCCACTGTCCTGCAGTTTTCCCACTCTCAGTTAACCCTCGCTGGACACCTTGAACATGTGGAAACTTTGACCAACAAAGCCCATAAACTAGCTCTATTAAGCAGCAAAAGACCCAGAAAGCAGTGTGGCTCTCCCAGTCAAGGGTTGGCTGACCCCAATTCAGGACTTCAGTGCATTGGCAGCATTCAGGAGCGTCAGTCGTGCCAGATGCTGTGCTTTGAAACCAGGGTTACAGTGTCCAGTCTCAGAGAGCTGTAGTGGCTTCTAGTTGGTGTTGCAGTGCTGCATTTTCTACCTCAATCCTCGCCAGACTCTGCAATGTTTTGTCTGAAATCACCATGTTTTAAATGATTACCTGTACAAATAAGATCTGATAATCTCGCATAAGCCACATAAATAAGGAAGTAACTGAGTGAAAGATCAGAATACTCTGTCTCTGTCTGACATCTGCTCTTCAGTAAAATGTGTCAGTCATTTTGAAATAATTATTTAAAAGAAAACTGTCTGCAGCAGTGAAAAGTAGGTTTAAATTGGAGTATTAAAGCCTGACTCAAAATCAACAACCATATTTGTGTCAGGGCATTTTTAGGTGTACTTTTAATGTTCATAGAGGTAACTGATAGACCCTGATATTATTGTATTGCTCCCTGGTTTAAGAAAAATATATAGTTATTTAATGTTGCGATCTCTTTGTATTTCAGAGCCCGACATGTAGAGTCCATCAGAGAATCACCATTCAATCTATGGTAAGACATTTTTTAGTTTTTTTCGTTCTGGAAATGAATTTATCACATCTTTTATGATGCTTTTCTGACAAACGGGTGCAGATGCCAGGCAATAAACAGAGGAAGATGACTAAATCAAAGGCTGTTTTAATTATTTCGGCACTGAGCAGAGAAGAAAAACACACAAGAACAGTAAAATGTGTATCTTTTGCTTTAACTGTAACAGGCCCCACTGTGCAGATAATGCGATATATTGTAACAAGTGTAAATCGCCCTGGATTAATATGTCTGCTAAAAAATTTTTTTTATAATAATTGCAGATCTGACATCATTGACAAATACCTGACTTTCTCTCTCTTCTTTCTTGTGTTTCAGGTTGAGATCACACCAAAACCAACTGGCTGTAGCTCATTTTGTTTCTCTCCAATCTGTATGGACAACTGTCTTTACCAATAACACATCATAAATTCATTGTGACTCTTCTATAAAACTAATTCAGTTTCCAATGTGATCTTCCTGACCTTAGACTCTGGGATGGGATTGTAGGGGTGGGGGGAGGCTCTGTAAATGTGGATGGTAGGGGAGAGGGATAGTGCACCTTTTTATTATTAGAAATATTTGTGTGTGACGGGATTATCTGTTGATTTTGTACAGTGTGCATATTACCGAATGCAAGCCATAACGAACTAGGGCCTACAATCTTAGGAGATTTTAAGACCAGACAGATTTTGAAACACACTTTTCTTACAGGGCTTTTCTTACCTCTTTGCCACTCTTCGCTTTGGTCTTCTAACTCTATCTACCATCTTGATACCTGATCGGTGTTCACACATTTCCATTCAGGTGGGTTAGGAGTCTGGCGTGAGTTTGGGCTGTCAAATGAAAATGAAAATGTAGCACATGGAAAACCTGAAAACCTGCCCAAACCTGAAGCTTTAAAACAAGCTGTGGTAGAAATTGGGCTTCCATGGAAGATCAGATAGACTGTGTTTACATGTCGTCTGCCAGTTATGATGCAGTGATGCAATAAAAAAAAGGTGTAGGTGTCAAATCCTTGTCTTGGTCTTATATTCTTCTGGGATTCTGCGGCTTTAAAGAAACAAAATTAGATCAATTTGGAGGCTGATCATTTCTACATTCCACCTGCAATACTGTATCAGAAAAGTACAGTGAACACCTGTATAGGAAAAGTCATAAGATTACATATTAAAAATGTCATACCCCTCAAGCTCCTCTCAACCAAACCATGAGACATTTTTGACTTTGTGTTTTGTGTGTTGGTCGAGGTAGACAGCACTGTCGCTCACCACTTCCCACTAGACCCCTTCATACCCATGCAAGTATGTAGTTAATGTAGATTATGACATGCTCTTTCACTTCAGTTCTCCTCAAAGGCAATGTGATAAGTATCACATTTTGTCCCCCGCAAAACCAACTGTTATTCGGCTCTTTGCCAGGGGACTACCTCTGAAATATAAGATTTATAAGCAAAAATTGCATGTATTACTTTAAGCAGGGGCTTAAATGTTAAAATATTAAAATCTGGAATATGTCAATCGAATTCTATATATAAAAAATATTTAATTACAAAGTAACACACAATCTGCTTGTAATTTAATAATACTTTTTCAGAGCATTTGCAGATAAGTGTCAAAACTCACTTATTGGAGAACACAGATACTTTTCTCTCACAAACAATCACATTGTAAATAATGATTGTTTTTTCTTCTTTTTCCCTACATTATGCTGTAAGATTGCTGTTAGGGTATTCTGAAAAATGCTGAGGGTGTACATTTTGTTTTTTCATTAAATAAAAAAAAATACAAAAATGAACTTTTGTTCTTCTGTCTTTTTTTTTCATGTGATACTGCAGAAGAAAACATATGCAATGGAAAAAATGAAATCATCACTTTTAAATTCAGGCCTAGACCAAATCCAAACTTTGCCTGTGCTAATCTCATGTGACAGCTTTGTACCCAACCACATTTTTATTTATCATTACTAGACAGTGGCTTCTAATGATAAATCAAGACTTAACTGTGTACACATTTTGTAATTGTATGTAGGCCAGAGTTTTGATTTGGTCTACTTCCTAGTCAGATTGCCACCTTCATGCAGCAACATTGTAATTATCTCGCAAATGTGGTATTCGATTCTAGGGTTTATACACTAGTTTAATTACCAATTAATGGGTTAATCTGCGCTCTATGTGAGATTCAGACCAAGCCACTCAAGCTATATCAGACTGGTATGTTGACTTGCTTTGCCTACTGACTGGCATGGGTCTGTAGGCCTACATTTCTTATACATGTGTAATATGGTAATTTTTTTAATGGTTATATGAAACACATACAACACCCAAGTAAAGAAATGTAATTTTGTAAATAACCTTAGAGGGGATCTTTGAGTGGATGCCAGGGACGTTTCTCAGTTTTGCCCATCTCTTGCTAATTGTAAATTACAAGGCGGCAACCACGAAGAATAATCCTTCACAGGACTGTTAATGACTGCAGAGTAAAGTTAACCTCTTTTTTTGGTAGGAAAAAATATGTCAAGAACATTAAAAAATGACTAAAGCAACAAAAGAAGAGTCGTATAGGTAACTGCCTCAAATACTTGAAACATAATTAATTTTGAGTTAAATCAATTAGTTTATTATAGGTTTAAAAACTTTATATTATCAGATTAAACTAATCTGTTTTAAAAAAAAAACATTATAACCTGTTATTATGAACGATGAAGACATTTAGACTATTGCTTTCTGAATTGCCTTTGGGATATCAGGAGAGAATGGGTTTGGCATTTTAACCTGTTTAACCTGGCGATCAAATAGTATGAGTTTTATTTTCACTTTGCAAGGACGTGGTCGTTTTTACACCACGTATGTGAAGTGCTTAAATGAATATGACTGCGGGTGATTTGTTTGTTATCTTTGGAATCAATATGTATATATTTATATGTAGCCTACTTTATTTATATATGATGCCGACAATACACTCTTAGAACTTATGTGTTAAATTGAACAATGTGTGTTTGTTCAAAAGACAACAACTTTGTGTTCAAAATTGACCAAAGCACAACACGATAATGTGTCTTTTAAACAAGTCTGTGTGTGAGAAACACATTCTTGTATTTTAAGTTGGTCATTTTTAAAATGAAGTGGTGGTGTCCTTGAACAATCTCTGAATGTGTTACATTTAATTGAGTGTACTATGATTATGATGATTATTATTTAAATGCTGTGTTGGGTAACTTTCACGGATCTTTGTGTAACTGCAGAATAAAACAGCGAGTCAGGATACAGCAGCAACCTTGGCCACAAACCCTGTCCCAGCGACAGTAAAACACGATTCTCATTGGCGGAAACCCGGGCGGTACAAGCCGGCAGCACAGACGCGTTTACTTTCACTTTGAGCACTTATGACGCGTGTGCTTCGTTACAAAGTGGCAGGAGCTTAAGAAACGCTGCTCTCCTTGTCTGAAGAGAAATCCAAAGCTGAATTAAACATGAAGATCGTCCTGTGTGTTGCTCTGCTGTGCGTCGTCGTGCACAACTCGGCGGCAGTACAGGGTAAGTAAAACACAAACTGCCAGGTTAGTACTTGCAGAGTCCCACTTCTTACGGCCCGTTCGTGGCTTTGCTGGATTTAGTTTGTGTTAGTCTGACTGCGCAGACCTGGACCCAATGTCTTATAACTATTGCCACGTTTACAGTGTAATATAGTAAACACGTCACTATTGGGGATAAACACCACTACGAATGTCATGGACACCGTTCAAAAACAGGGCAAATTAGTCATAAAAAACATTTTGTCAAACCAAACAAAAACCAATAGGAGAAGAGAACATATGGAGAATAATCACAAATCCTATATAATCAATAAGCATATGAACAGCAATTTAAAAAACTAAAAAGTGGCTATGACGCGGTAGCACGTGACACGAATATATATATATATATATATATATATATATATAATGCCAGACTTTATTTTTCGTCTTTACGGTCGTTTACAAAACAAATTCAATTAAGATAAAAACCTTATTGTCCAGTTACAAAAAGAGAAACATACAGGCTTTATATATATATATATATAATACGATAATGATTACTAATGTAATGTAACTATATAACTGACGGAAATTAGATTTGTTTCTATTAAATGGTTTAGTATCTGTAAGTACAAAATCAATGTCCAGCCTCCTACGATAGTGGGCAGTGACGTGCGCACAAATCGGCCCGGGGATGAAGGGAACAGCTGGCGGGGATGGACTACTTATCACAGTGAATTCATTAATCTTGACTTATTTATTCAAGTAATTGTCTCTTAGTTGGTTATTGAAATTGTTAATAAAGCAACCTCTAATAATTGATTTAAAAGAATGTTTTCATGAAAACCTTGTACGGCAGGTAGGGGTAGAGGTCTCCCCCTTGCGGACAGAAACACACATAACACCAGAGCGGTGTTCTTCAAATCCTGACATTTGGGGTTTAACAGTTTAAATGAAGCTTATACTAAATTCAGCTAATTATTAAGAATATATGTGTAATCAATAGAAGGAGGGACTTCCTGCACACCAGAGCTGCAGCCTAGGGTTAATAATAATTAAAAACAAAGAATCGGGTGACTGGTGCATTGGGTTTAATATTTGAAGCTGCGTTCCTGGCGTCCATTGAAAGTTGTGAACGAGTCTGGCATGACTGTAACTGAAATCTCACTGCAGTTGAAAAAAATGCCCTTTGGCTAATTTTTCATTTTAACGAACTGACCCCAGGTCTGCTCTCTGTCTGTCCCTCTTCTGTACATTCACAGAACGCCCCAAGGTGCAGGTGTACAGCCGCAACCCAGGCGAGTTCGACAAGGATAACACCCTGATCTGCCACGTCAGCGGCTTCCACCCCCCTGACATCAAGATCGACCTGCTGAAGGACGGACACCCCATCACTGACTTCAAGCAGTCCGACCTGGCCTTCGAGCAGGGCTGGCGCTTCCACCTGACCAAGACTGCGCCCTTCACTCCCAAGAAGGGTGATGAGTACTCCTGCAGAGTGACACACAGCACCATCCCCGAGGGCCAGACCTTCAGCTGGGGTGAGACAGTGGGGCCTGCCCCTTTTCTTCCAGGTGTCCTTACACTAATTTTCAGTTCTCATTAAGGTAATCATTAAGCCTTAACGAGTGAGACAGAGGGTGTTGCTATGGAGCTAATATAAGGAGGCCGCTTTCTGAGTATGTTTTGGGCCTGTTGTAATTTTATTATGAGCTTATTTATTTATTATATCTGAATTAATTAAGCACTTAATTAGTAAAGTAATACATGATCAGACTTTTATTTCCCCTTTGTTCATTTGCAGAGCCTGATATGTAAGAGATTTTGGAGCTGAGGGCTACTTGTAAGTATATTGACTAAACTGTTTTTTAATTAGTATTTATCATTTATGTTTTCCATAACTTCAACTTTTCACTCCATTGCTGGCATTGACATGCTGGTCAATAGGTCATGACAGTAGAGGTGTTTGTCTTGACTTCTCAAAAAGTCCTGGGCTGACTACAGATTTTCATAGTTTGGGATTTAAATGTTGGAAAACAAGTTAACCAAAACTCAATCCATCCAATCAGAAAGGTCCTAAGACACAATTGTTACAATGGATTAACCCAAACAGTCAAAATTGTGATCCTATCCTACTTCGAAGTTGTGACAATACCTGTGCCATCAAGAATTTATAGTTACACGATTTTATACTACAGTGGTTCTGCATTTTAATTTAACCTCTATTGCTTTCAGAGACACCTGACAAGATGGGGTCCACTGCCCTCCAAAAGTAGTCTGCACTGTTTGTCTCTGCTGCAAAGAATAATCCTACTTGCCCTTATTGCAAAATGTCTGCAGAATCTATGCCACAGTCGATCACTCAGTCAGGACAGTAGCATGTTTCCGCTTCCCCACTCCCAGCCATTAATAACAGTGTCTCTAACAAATACTTCTGCAAATCAGAAATAGTGTGTGATTAAATAAGCGGTAGGTAATCTTTAATCTTTGTGCTATCTGTCACAAGAATACATTCTTAGAAACACAAACATATTCATACCGGGAAATGACAGATGATCCTTCAAACAAACACTACAGCGGGGCCAAAAAAGGATGTGATTCTGTCTGTATCTGCCTGTGACATTGATAAGAAAATGACTTAAAATGTAACCGCTATGATGTACAGGTTTGTAGTTTGCTATTAGCGGGTGGGTCAAAGGTTCGATTTGATCTGTCCCAAGAAACTTGGAGTTCACTTTCATCAACTAAAAACCTTAAAAGAGATTTTAATATGTAATCCTGTAGACTATGCTTTTAAAAAAGGATGAATATAGGGATGCAATGTTTTGTTGACTGCTTATTGTTTCTATACAAGCTTTTATTCACAGCCATTATTATCCAAAATAATAATTGAAAAGTAAGAAATATTTAGATTTCCTTTCTTTTCTTTTCCAATATGGATTTGGGGTGAATCTCTTCTGATGTTTTTTGCAATGTTTTGCACTTTTTGGGGAATCCATACTATATTATTACTGTTGTTGAGTTATAAGCCTATATACAGTGGCTTGGAAGATTGTGGCTTTCTCATATATCCTTCACATTGTCATAGATAATAGTCAATGTTATCGATGTCCAATGTTGGTGATCATTCAAAGCATTGATATTGCACAACAACTCACATAATCAACAGATCCTTTAATATAAACCTTTGTGTGTGTGTTTTTTGCTGTCTTTGCCTCCTGTCTCATGCCAGCCGGGTGTAAATAAATTATTCAATTACTCTCGAATCAATAAATACATATATTCAAAGTTTACACCTCCCAGTACAAAACTCATTTTAGTCATCAGTTGTAAAGTAAGACATAAGTGAAATTAATTGAACCAAAAATGTAAGTTTGTTAATATTTATATTATACTGGGGTGCATTTCAGCATCAAACTCATACCCTTTATATTGGCATAAAGTTTTTATTATGGATTCATAATTGTATTTAATTACCTGGCTATTTGGTTATTGAATGTCTTAAATTTGACAAGCAAAATGGGGAGCTCTTTAAAAGGTTTCTGTTGATTTTGTGATTGAGAGTCTGCACTAATATTATTATTATTATTATAATTATTTTTAATTTCTTCTAGTCAGGGGACTTAATAAAAGTCGTAGGAGTGATACTGGTCTCTGTGTGTGTGTTTTTGTTAGGGGCAAAGAATACGGGACTGGGAAGGAATCATTTTAAGGATTTAGATCATGAAAAAAATAGATGAATAATTAATTGTTGGTAGTGTTAAAAATAATTAAAAATAACAAAAAACAAAACAAATGACAATGTAGTCCTTGGTGCAGATATGAAGCCAAATGCCAGGAGATGGGCGCATCTGTTCGGAATCCCAACCTCAATCCCATAACCTACTGAACCCCACTGGGATAGAGTGGCCTCAGATACTTCAACCAGGTTGCAAAAATCCAGGTTGTATATTTGATCGGTTTTATATTATTCCAAGGTTAAACATTTCTTAAAATATAAACCATATTGCACCACTGTTTTTAACCCAGGCTTAAATGTGAAATGTGGATTCATTTGAAACCTGGCTTGGAGGTGGTTTACATTTGTACAATGCATGCAGTAACAGGTGCTTCTCAAAAATGTGTTGATCTGCTTAGTTTGAGATATCAATTTTTATTAAATTAGATTGTACCGGTGTCTTCCTTTTTATCTGCTCTCATCAGGCTTGTTGCTATAACAGAAGAGATTTCTCATGAGGAAGTACAAGTTCTGTTAACTTTACCTGTAACTTATATCATTTTTAAAAAAAGCAAGCAAACAAACCACAAAAAAACATGTAAATTATAATATTTAATAAAATAACGTACATAAACCATAAATAGAAGAAGCAGCAAAGTGCTAGCATAGGTATCTCAATGTATTGATAATGGTCATAATATACAATACAAATAAAATCATTAACCACTATATTGTTTAAATTAGAAGAAATGTATACAAGTATTGTATGTAACATTGGTGCAAAAACATGCATTATCATTTTAAAATAAGCAATATGCAATTGCAAAAATCGTCGTTAATCATAAATTATTATTCCTGATTTACCTTTTTGTGGTGCATTGCAACCATGATTAAAAGTAATCTTGGATTAACTAATTCAAGGTTAGCACTTAACCAAGATTTGTTTAATCTTTGTTGGTGCGCTCGGCCCTAAATCCAATTCTAAACATTTGTATTATTTTACAACAACCAAAATGTGAATGGTGGCTCAACAAGCAACTTTTTGACACCACTCCCAAAATTAAACTAATGAAGCATTATTTCAAACAATATTACAACATTGTGTGTATGAAATTTATAGAAACTTTATCAGAATAAATTGATCAATAAGGAAAATGTTCTATAAGGCTATAAGATTAATGTATTGTCAGAATTTCATGCTCTTTGCTTTTAACACTACCGTCCTTCCACTCTACTGTGTTCTAGTCCTAGTGGCTACATTATGCCATGGTCATTTAGTCAGATGTGAAAAACAAAATGAACATCAAATACATATATACTGTCACAGTTCCCTGACCCTCTTCCTCCACTAGAGGCCGCCAATGTTCCCTTGCCTTTTCCTGCTCCCTTCACTGCTTTCCTTTTTTCATTCTATCAATTAACATTCCTCCTCACCCTTGTGCACTTCTGCTTCTGTCCTTTGTTCTCATTGGTCCTGCTCTTGTCTTCCTAGTTTCTGCTCTCCTTTATAAACCCCTCACTGCCCTCACTCTTGGCAAAGTGTTGTCTGCTTCTGCTTCACGGAGCCGTTGTTCTCCTGGTTCCTTGTTCGCCTTAGCCCCTTGTCCTTTACCTGTTTCTAGTGACCTCCTGGACTTCGACCTTTTGCCTGTGACCTCAACCTCGCTATTGGATTCTCCTTGGATTCTGTCTGCTCAGTGTAGTAGCTCTGCACTTGGGTCCTTTCTCTATTAGCTTTATGGTGCTCTCACGAAGCAACCGTGACATATGCTCCATGTTCATAATCATTGAAAGCGGACAGCTGGCAGTGGTGCTGAAAGAAAGCAGGATGAGTCTATCTTTGGTATAGTTGTAGAGAATAATGGAGGGAGTATGCAATAGTATGCAAAAGCATGTTACAAACATGGTACCAACATGATACAGTGTACCATGGTAAAAAAAAATAGGGTAAAATGCACTGTGCACTTCAAAATATGGTATAGTTTAGCCTACACACAGAACAGTGGTGACAGTGTGGTACAGTACATACAACTATAAAAGTCAATAGTTTAACTTGAGTTGAATGTGTAGGGGTTTGAGTTGGTGTACTATGTCCTACTATGTCCTATGATTTCTCAAAAGAAGCAACTTAAATACTACTGCACACATTTTAAAGTAGTCCTAATTTCTGCTATAAACCCCAAATCAGTGTATTTTAAGTTACTATCAACGATAATAAAATATCTTCTTTTACACAAGACAAGCGTGTATGTAAGTCAACCATATTTGAAAAGGCTACTAGTGTAAACTGCTCTTTCTCCACCTCCGCTGCAATGCTCAATACTGTCCACAAGATGCCAGGGTCGCTTTATCTTCTTTTTATGAATACCGTCCTTTGAAAAGTCATGTTCAAGCTGTGTCTCTGTGCATGGCTACTCGAATGAAGAAAGTGTCTCATAGACGACACAAATGTCCGCCTTACAGAAGTCACGGAATTGGGGTTTAATGGCACTGAGATATTAAAATCGGTTCTCATATTTGCACATAGACACTTGGGTTCAGAATATCATAGACCGTTTAAATAAAGAAAGAGGCAATCTAAACACAAAAGCGGTCGTTTTGTAAGCTTAATTCCTATTATTAATAATAATAATTCCTAGACAAAATAATATTGTTATTATAATGATCTTATTTATATCTGGGCTCTTACCCAGTGTGTATATAATATAGCCACAACAATTATAATACAATCGTACGAGGCTATTATAAAGTTAGCTAACTATCCTATCTGCCCATATCTTAAAATGCAACCAACTCCTAGAGCAGTCGATGCCTTGCCAGCGTTTGTATGTTGGAAAAAACAACTAAAACTGTCGTTGTTACACTATTGTTGTTGTTTTGAAGCTGTTACTAAAGAAGTAGTTACTCTCTGAGTAGTGTGGAGCTGGACGCATGACCCGGCAGCCCGGGATGAGTCAGCCTCAGGTGCTTATTGCCCAGATCCTGCCCTTTCCCTGCCGCACAGCTCACGCCGGCGCAATGCCCGGTTGGCACCCGGAGTCGAGGGGGCGTGGCCGGGCACCCCATTCCCACGCCGCCATTGGTCCGCTCCGAGCAGCCCACGACGCAGCTCGCCGGGCCTCGTATATAAGCCCGCATCTCTTTTCTTAGGAAGAGTGACTCAGATGCTAAAAAAAGCCGGAGACGGTCACTGGAAAAAAGGAATGGTCTTTTGTCGAAACTAATTGAAAGCATTTACAAACGAGAGGGGGAGAGAGAAACTAGTTTGAACAGGTCTTGGAGAGAGGAAAAGAAAAAAAGTTCATTCACATGTCAAGCCTCATTGCAGCCTCGCTAGAGCAAAGGTTTCCGTGCATAAGAATGTGACCGCATTTTTGTATAGGAACCAGACATCTGAAGAAATTCCTCAGATCAAGAATGTGTCCATGCTACTATGTGGTCTTAACTTAGATCTCCCAGGCTTTTCATGTAAGCTAATAACAACACATGAAATTGTGTGTGTGTGTGTGTGTGTGTGTGTGTGTGTGTGTGTTTCCCACCTTTTAAGAAGGGGTGATCATAGGATAAATTGGTGGTGGGATGAAGGAACCCCAGGAAGTGACGTCTCTGGCTCTCTTCCACAATATCCACTAGAAACGAAAGCCCAGTGATTGGTGTGACCCATGTCCTACAAATACATGCCTTGGAGAAGAAATATCATAACTTCAAACTTAATATCAGTGCTCTCCGCCCCCGTGCCTGGACGAGAGCCCAAACCCAGTCAGCTCTAAATCACATTTATGAAAATTGGGAGCACATGGCAGTCTGTCGTTAATCAGTGAAGCCTAGCGTGGGTGGCAGGAATGCACTTGTTCCCAATGATCTCTGCATGGCCCGACCACTGACCTGCGTGAAATGCTGGCTATGGGCTCAGGACTGGAGACGGGTATGGCGTCTGCTCAAGACACACCTGTTCTGACTGGAGCAGTGAAACGGCCTCCTAATCCCCTGGACAACCCCACTCTCTTGCTCTTAGGCATTTTCATATTGAATCATGCTCCCTACTACTGTTGATAACTTATGTATTTTTGGCACTCTTCTAATCCAACAGTAACTTCTCCTATGCACACCCCACCCTGCCGCACATACCGGGGTCTTAACTCCATGACGTTTGCATCTGGTAGCTCGTTTGTACTGGGTTGCATGCTGATTGTAGTGTGTCCTGAATGTACTGCACTTTGCAATGCTTTGAAAACCTATACGTTTCAACATAGGAATTCACTGCAAACATCAACAGTTAGGAAATAAGCAGATAAGTACATTTGTTTTGAATCGTTTGAAAATGATTAGCTCCATCGTGGCGTGGATGGCAGTTTTCTAGCTTGTATTTACAAAAAACATGTCTCTTTCCATGGTTACATGGCGCACAGTCTGACAGCACCTACTTTGATGGCTTGCCAGACGCACGTTTCGACATATTTTCAGGCCGGCTGCCTGTCTAAGCGCGTCCGTGTCTGCAGTGGCCGCACTTTGCGTGAGTCACAGCTGGTGGACAATGAGAAGCAGCTGAGTCAGCGACCAGGAATGCGTCTGACAATGCTCTCCTCCACGGGCAGAGGAGGAACAGACAGGTTGCTTGAACATGGACTTAAAAAGGTAATCGGAGACCAATCTATTCCTACCAGAGCAAACTCTGTCCCATTGTGCCCTTGGCATGTAATGGCATGGAATAAAGACAAGAGACATGGATTCAAATAACCCCCCCAAAAAAGTGCTCAGTTTATTCAGATTCATTTAGAACAATCGATACAGAGGAAGCCAAAACACATTCATTCAATATATTCGTCTTGCTGGAAGATTTGTAATAAGTTTTTATAAATGGGTTCAAAAGGAAAAACAAAACAAAACACAAAAGGCACACTGCTGAGATGGGAAAAAACAGTCCGTGGGCCTGGGGTTTATTTGGAATTGATATAATTGAGCGATTGCCATTCAGTTTCTGTCCCAATTCGTTACATGATCACGCTCGAGATGCCAAAATTCAATGTACACTTGATTCTGTATGGGCTGTATGCAGTTTCAATTCCTATGCACTGGACACAAGCTATCCATTGGGATCCATTGCTTTGTCCGTTACCTTTCCTTGTCTTTCTAATCCCACAGCAGCAACATAATTTAATATGTCCGGAATTGTAATGGTCAGACTTGCAAAGAAGAAGAAAAAAGGGGGCAACAATTGTTTTAAATTGTAACTGTTTCTGCACATTTTGCAAATTCAGCAGCACCTTTGAAGCCTGCAAGGGAGTCAGAAGGAGTAAATCGGTGTCATCTGGTTTTACACTTGATTGAACTCTTGCCTGAGAAGCAGAGACCACTCCCCTACCACCCACCATGAGTGTTAAAAGGCAGCTAAATGACTTTCTTACAGAGATCAGTCACCCAGCTGTTGAACATGTGTGTCTGCTGGGAACATTCAGACACTGACCACAAGAGGCAGACAGTAGCCCTGGTTGCAGAGATCTACAGCATCCTGCATTGTTAAAATAATTAACTACCTCACTGAGAGAATTAATATATATACTGGCATTATCCAATTTTCCCACAATGCACTTGTCTCCTGTAGCCTATAATAATCAGCTTCCGGCTTGAATATCACCTTCACCTTTGACTTTGTTCAGAGCTCGACTGCCATGAGAACCAGAGGACACCGGGATGTAGCTATTGTACAGGAGCAGGACTCAAGACCCTCCATCCAGAGGAATACATGGCAGTCATACAAGGAGGGATCAAGCAGAGAACATCGAGCACCTTGCCCTCGACACTGCTTCACAGCAGATGTACAGAAAAGGTGATGGACATGCTGGTTGCCCTTGCTACTGTGTGATCATGCTACAGAAAAATAAAAATAAAAATAGGAAATAAACAAAATAAATCTGCTACTTGATTGAGCAAGTACAGTACAGTAGTCTTCCTCTGTGCTCTGGTTTCACATGTTGAGCCACAGGGAAAGTCACCAGTGTGGTCCTGCCAAGGGTCCAAAACCCAAACCAAGCCACACCCTCATTGTGGTCCCAGTATGGAGTTCCAAGCCTAAATATTCTCTTAAGCCTAAACCCGTTTGCCTGCACTCACGCCCATAACCGTTTCTCCCAGACAGCTTTTTAACTTACTTTTTATTTTACTTCGGTTGTACAGTAGTTTTACAGTGCTTTCCTAGGGAAACTTTACCACACTGGATCATGGGGTAATACAAAAGCCTATAAAAATGCCTTGATGGTGTATCATTGCTATCCCCATGGTCCAGTGTTAGTGAAGCCCAGTGAAGGCAGGTGGAAGCCATAGGAGACCACTGGAACACTAGGCCACAAGCACAGTGAAACCATGTGAAATGGGACTCCTATGGTAAATTTACCATGGTTAACTTGCAGAAGGGTAGGGGCTGTGATTTGTTCATGCAGACTGGGGCTAGGTGGCAGAGAGGCACTGGAATCTCACAAAGGATATCTATTCTACAGCCCAGAAACTGTTCTAGAAGCATTCAAACAGGAGAGACTGACAGGTTAAAAAAGCACAGCCAGGGATGCTTCCCCATTGCAACTTGCCACCAGTGGCAGCTCAAAGCCTAGTAAGGGGAGAAAAAAGGCTGATGGGTTTTTGAGGATCCCAAAAAGGAGATGAAAAGGGTGACAGGAAGCGCAGAAAGGAAAAACACGTGAAAAAGCTACATGAGCTCCTCCCTCTGTTGCTGGTTGTCAGTCTCCCACGCTACGAGATTCATGGGAACAATGCTTATAATCAACCTATCCAATCTTTAGCAGCAAATACGAAACTAACAGCCAGAATCAATTTACATTGCATCTGCACAGACCTCACCAGGAGGCTAATAGTGCCAGTATGTAAAAAACACACACACACATGTACACACCTAAGGGAATATTGTACAACAAAGCCAGCCTAAGCATAAGTTGGCTCCTAATGATTTTGCAAAGAGGAAGAAATTAAAATGCTATTTTATTTATATATATATATATACACACACACACACACCTCTGACTTATCCACTACCGGTTACTGCTAAGGAAACACAACCCGTCCTAGATTAAAGTTTGGCGCACATTGCAACCAAACCCAAAACCAAAGGAAAGTTCAATCAAACCAGAGAACGCCTGAGAGACATATATAGCTGGCAGTACAGTTGTCCCACAATTAATGTCAAATTGTACCCAGCTGTAGAGCCCCTTTGAAGCCCCTTTGAAAGCTTTTACTGTCTCGCACTGTGTGGGCAGGGAAATCATTTAAAGACTAGGTCCTTAAGGCAATTAACAATTAACCAGCTTCCCATTTCCACAAGCTGCAAAAACAGATGCGGTGTAGGTCTCTCTCCTCTGAAGAGCTCCTGTAAGGATGTGATTTATGTATTTAAAGTTATTACATATATATATATATAGTTTTCCCTTCCATGTTCATTAAGAGTGAGATTGAGTTTCTCCGATTCAGCAAAAGCTCCAAGTGCTTTGTTTTGATAACGGCCCCTTTCTCGCTCCGAAACACGGCGAGTTTCGTGACATAAAAGTAACTGAAGGAAGTGGAAGCATGAAGTCTCACGGGACCTCTGTCATAGGGGTACGAAACTGCTCCACTTTCTCCAACGCTGACCAAACAGCAGCTTGTGCTAATGATTGTCTGTGTGGGGCAAAGGGAGGCAATTAAGCGTAACCACTTCATATGCATGATTAATCACTATAATGTCTTGGAACTTGGAGGAAACGCTGCAGATGTGGGTTAATATCTTTTTCCCCCCCAGGAGCATGTTTAATGCATGTTAAATAGTCTTATTTATGGATGTTGATGGATTTAAAAAGTAGGACTTTCAAAGCAGTCATTCTTGTTTTGTGCAACTGTGATTTGAATGCTTTCTGCCTCAAAATATCAATTGAAGACATGAAAAGTTACTGTAACTGAGGATGTACATTTGCTCCAAACTAACCATTCACTTTTTTGTCAGCCATTTTGCTTGCTTGTTTTCCCTATATTCTGTTAAATATTCTTGGATTTCTACACTGGGTTTTTATTTCTTCACCATTGCTTTAGTGTATTTTCTTTCCCGTCATGATGACTGTTTTACTAAAGACCATCCTTTTAGTAGTTTAATTTTGCACCAGCAACTGTAGTCAACTCTGGGCCCAGCAGATTTTTGGTAAAGAGTGACAAAAAGTGGCCAAACCCTTCTCAGAGCTTCCATACGAAATAATGGAGCAGTGGCTAAAAATGGAGGCGCAAAAGGAAGGGAAGAGTCACAAAAGGAGGTTGGTGACTTATTCTTCTGTTCAATAAATAAATACATAAATACAACAGACTCTCAGGAATGACTGTCCTACAGCATTAAAAAAAAATGGAGAGGGAAGAGAATGACTCTTGGAGGCGCAAAATGGAGGGAAGGGGAAAGCTAAGGAACCTTGGAAATATTTTGAAATGAAACCCGGCAGAAATCATGAAACACAATGGAAACTAACAAAATATGAAATATATGCTCTCCCCCGACCCCCACATTGGATAAAATCCGTAATATTAAAATCCAATTAAATGTATTGGGTCAAATTAATGAAGGCAGGTTGTGTGTTCTGTACAGTGGCCAAAACAACTATACAAACAAAAACTAAACCAAATTGAGTAAGCTTAGCTCTAGGTAAAAATAAATAAATAAATTAGAAACAAAAACAAGGAAACAAAAATGGCCCATTGTTCAGATGTCTGCCGTTCTCCATTTAAAAATAGTGCTTCATCTGAATATCTGAATGCAATACGTTCAGGGCTTAAACCCTCTCGTATACAAAAAAAAATAAAATAAGAAAAGATTATGAAAAAAAAACATTTTTCTCCCAACACAGAGTTTCTCAAGGGAAGCCCAAAGGCCTTTGCCTTTTACAGTTGGGAGAAAAATGGTTTGCGATGACGAAAAGAGGCAGACAGTGTTTCTTTTCTTGCCTAAACTGGGCATGAGAAACAAATAAAACAAATCACTAAAGTAGAAGTATCCCAGGCCTGAGGCTGCAGCAGATCCAATGGCTTGGAAGGCCATCTCAGAAACACAACTGGTCAGATCTTAGAAATGGTCCGAAATTGTCCCGAACTAATCATGAAGACCAGTTTGCTCTCTTTCTACTGTCCTGCAGTTTCATCCCTTATCTCAAGTATGTCAGGTTCTAGAGAAAAGAGAGGGAAGAGAAACTATTAGCATTCTGAAGAAGAGAAAAATTAACATTAACAATTGACTTTCTATTGTCATGTTGAGTGATGCTGTTGCTTTGTGAATAAATGGGAATAAGTGGTGTATACTGAGATTCATATAAATGATTACATAATAGTAATCATTATAATATTAGACTAAAGAAAAAACACACACTGTAATCCAGATATATCCAAACTGTATCCTAGGGAGCCCCAGTCTAACAGAGCTTATTAGTTATCATGAAACCATCAACTTATAAGTTCTATATTCCGTCCTTCACAGATCACTGGGAGGAAACATCTGAACCTTCACTGGCTACTCAAGGACCAAAGTTCCCTTTACTGAGCAAATGACTGTGCTTACTTAAATGATCAAAAACTCCCAGTGTATTGCAAGTGGGGATTCTGTGCGACTCAAGTCTGACAGGGACTCTCCAGGAACTGGGTGGGAGCCCACAGCTCCAGACATTGCTTAGGTTAGGCAATTCTAGTTTTTTCTTTGGGTTCTCCATTCGCAAAACAGTCCAAGTGGTTGCCCCTCAATGTTCATATCCATTTCCTCACAAAAGCCCAACAAAAGTTTGTCTGGGTGATTTCTCAGTTCCTCATTTCTCCCATCTGCCCACATATTACTCACTTATTCTGATGTTTATACCGCTGCATAGAGTGGTCCTGCCGTCTCTTCGATGGGCTCTAGAAAAGGAAGGAAATGTAACATGACGTTCCACGATTCAACTTTTATGCACTCTGTTCCTATAGAGATGTTGTAGTGTGCAGGCATTTTGGCTTATGCTGTAGAGGTCATGGACTAACAAACTATGCCCAACACTCCAGAAATTCAATGGAATGTAACTGCATCTTTTAGGAGTGTTTACATTTTAGTTTTCATCTCAGAATCACAAATTCATTTATTTTCTACTCTCCCAATTTATTCATCAACTTGACTCACCACTCTGACTTCCAAGTCCCCCCACCATGCATGAATCCCCACTGATGCCAATGACATCGTCCAGATTGGAACCGGCACCATTTAGAAATACATGTCTCTCCCCGGTTTTTGAGTGGTGGCTGTAACCTGGTTAAACTTCTGCAGATCCCTTCTGTGATAAACCAAACCCTTGCTTTACTCCTCTTAGCTAAGCACTTGAGGCCCTCCTCAATAGGACTGGGCCATTGGACTGAGCAGGGGACCCTTACCTCGTAAAGGCTTGTTCTTCTCAGACTTGCAGTGATGTACCAAAACACCGATCATCAACACGGCCAAGACAGCAATGAGAGAGAAGCTGACCAGGGCAACCACTTTCCACATGTTGGGACTGGGGTCCTCCATCTTCAGGCCTTAAAACAGGACACAATCCATTAGGGCTGGAGGACACTTGAACCTCCAGGATTCTCAGTAAAGTGGCCTAACCCTTATGCAAGTTTACCATGGAAAATGTGCCATAGGATTGTTGCTCTTTGAAGATGGGTGTACTGGTTATGGTACCCTTGTTTTACAGTGGTGTCCTATGTGTTCCATCTGCCTGCACTGTGCTTCACTAACATTGGACCATGGGGACACCAATGATGCATATTTCTAAGGCCTGTGGACTATGGTAGACAAGGGTTCATTCATGGGATAAGCCAGTTAAGGCATGTTAAAAGAATATGCACTGTAAAGCTAGGGCACAACCCCAGTAAAACCATCTTCAATGTGCAGAAATCCTATGGCACACTGACCAGGGTACAGTTGCATGCAGAGGAGTAGCTAGGGGGTAGGCATACTATGCAAATGCCTGGTGCCCTGAGCTGAACTTTTGTTTTAGACAGAGTTAGCAACGATTAGATAATGAAACGCCATTACATCATGGATATTTTACACTGTAAGGATGATAATTATATGATATCATGACATACAAAAAACAGGGTATGAGAAAGGAGAGAGAACTATCGGTGTCCTGAAAGTTCTTACAGCCCACTATGTTTTCATCTTTGTCAATAGTGTTTTCAAGATCTCAAATGAGAAACTATTTAGCCTAGTTGCTGGTTTAAAACAAATTTAAGTGGGAGGGGATTTATCTAGGTTTTGGTTTTTTTTTTTTTAATTATGATTGATCATGTATTTCGGTGGTGTCAAACTTAATTCCTGGAGGGCCGTGTGCATGCTGGTTTTCATTCCAACCGAGTCCTTTTTCTGAACAAAACAATATAGGCCTAAAAGCCTTATTTGACAAATGTATTAAATTTTTGGAAAGCTTGACAGTCTTTTGAGCACGGTTGCCACAGACAGATTCTGAGATGCACTGACAGGCAGTCAAAATGGTAAGTAAGATGACCGGCCTTGAGACTTATGATGGTGTGGTATTATAAAATATTATAGAATCACTTTCAAGATAAATCTCAAAGGGGGGTGCATACAAGCAGGTTTGTGGGGCCCCCCCAGAGGGCTTTCTGCTTTTGGCCCCCAAAACTCCAGGAACACCTCTGGTTGCATGAGAGGATGTCCTAGCAGTTTGGTACCTATCTGAGGTGAACACAAACACAGCTTGCCTATTATAGGCTAGGAAAGGAACTGCACTGTGAGTGGGAATGGTAGCAAGATAACTGGAGACATAGACCAATAGGAAATTAAACAACCTATCATTCGGTTAGGTGGTGTGTGGTCATGGGTGTTACTTACAAGTGTCACAAGATGGCATTTTGGGGAATTCTTTGCACATATTGCAGTCCAAGCATTGTCCAATTTCATTGTTCCAAAACTGTGTGTCGTTGCATTGATCTGCTGAGGCAAAAGAATGGACTATTAGTAGAGAATTTTACACAGAGAGGCGCCCATTAGAAAGCACAATTAACACAGAGACGAATACAGAGGTGGCCTGCGTGGCTACTTCAGGGTTCCAAATGTGTGGCCCTGTACTTCATTCAGGTGGCCCTTCACCTTCTAGAGTCCCAAAATTGTATGGTGTCTCATGTTTGCATACATCCAGGATGTTGCGAATACTGGTCAGAATCATGTGGGATTCATTTGGGCCTGGATTCAAGAGTCAAACAACATATCAGTCAATCTTTATTTAATACGTCTCCCTTCACAAAGGAATTGCCTCCAAACTCTTTACAGAGAGCATGTCTACACAAGGTAGAAGTCTATAAATACATGAATGAACCATTAAATGCAGAGGAGAGAAATCCAAAAACTCCCTGGGGATAGAAGAAGTCTCTTACCGTCTGAGTTCTAATGGCTGCCTCCACTCCAGGCGACCAGGGTTATGCAAACTTTTAGTTTTTTACCAGAAATGTAAATGTTATGCCTTCATTCTAGCCCCAGTTGTGGTTGTTTTTGTCACATTACTGCTCTGCTTTGATCTCCACAATGTTTAAGAGCCAAGAATGACCAGGTTGAAATCATGGACACTTTAAAGCGGCTCTACCTGATACTTGCCGAGGTATCAGACTCTAACCGTAACATTGCATTCTGGTTTAAGAGCCCTCTCTTTAAATGCAATAGGCTATTAGGCAAAAACACAAATGGAAGAAGCCACACTGTGGTGTTTTAGATACTAGGTTTGTGCTAAACATCCAATACACTAAAATATATTTGGTCACACTTTACAATAAGGTACCAGTATAACTCTTGAATTAATATATGAATATCACAGGATAAACACATGAATATGTCATGCACTTCATCTGAGTTCTTATGTTAATCACATGGGTTAGGTTTTAGGGTTAGGGTTCATGTGCTCAACATCAGAACTCCAGTACCTTATTCTAAAGTGTTACCATACCTTTTTCATAAAGTATCAAATCGAAGTCCAACTGTATGACCTTCAAAATGGCAAATTTCTATGTTCACTTCCTAGCAGAAATAATGAACCAAAAAACAATTCAGTCAGTGATTAGAAGGTCGTTATCTCTCCTTCCTTATGGCCTTTTCAATCAGGAAGACGGAAATAACACTTATGTTTCAGTACGCCAGCTAAACACGGAAAAACACTAACCAAACAGCAGTATTTCCTGATCCTTTATTGGAGCCGAGAAAGGAGTGTGCACTGAGCACGGCAAGGGCCTGAGTTCCCGGCAACAGGTGGTGTATCGGCATCGAAATTATGTGGGCAAAGTTTCTGTTTGAAACACCGCTGCCCTAAAATCTAATCTCCTCATATAAAATTAACGAAAAAATAAAATACTTCAGTGCCATTTGCTTAACTTTTGTAGCTCTGATGTGGTCTGACATGAAGGTGAAGTTTCAATCAGCAAGAACAGTAATGATACCGTATTGTGACACCACAGCCATTACAAAAGCAGGAATACCCGTTTCTTGAGGTGCATTCATGTTTAAAGCAGTGCTCAACCAAAAGTAGGTCATCTAAGTTTACAGTTAAAACTGAAACAGACCTGCATTTCCTACATGCATATTTAATAAGGGGCTATAGCAAAGAAACAAGCCACCATTTGGGCACCAAGCATTTTCAACAGGGATGAACCAGACAGAACCAGACGCAGACACCTTTTCCTTTCAGAACTTTGAAAGATGGAGTGTGCATTTAACCCTTCACCCATATCATAGAGTGGAGGCTGTAATCTGAAGAGGGGAAACAGGTGCCTTTTGCTTTAGTATGTATCCTAAGTGCAATTCCCAGGTAATAGCTTATGAATCAATATAAAAAATAATTTACATAAAACAGAAGGGCTTACTTTCTGATTTGCATTGATAAGGGCACAAGGAAGTAGGTAACTGAATTTGTGTGTGGGCCAAGAGAAAAGGTTGGCTTCAGCTGATGAAACACACACGCACACACAGACACTACCTATATATACTGCATTCCATTAGCCCAGTGGGTGGAGCTCTGATGTTACCCGATTCCGTTCTCCCCTTAGAAAATTGTAATAGACAATTTGTCCCAGTTTAACAAGTTACATTGTGAGGCACTGGGAAACAAAACCCTCCAACTTTGTTCACCTGACATGAACCGTCATGTCTAACCTTCTAGGCTGGATATGACATCGGGAGCCTCTTCTCTCTGATTCTGCACTGTGATCTAGTTCTGAGTAAGCAGTTAAATATCGGCCGCCACAGATCCACGGCAGGACGTGAAACTCACTCAGTATCTTTCATCAGATCCTGGGAAGACTCATCATGAAACCGGTTGCCTCAACCACATGATGATAAATCGGCAGCACAAGAGAGATTATCAGAGTTGTGTGATGGCGTAGGGTATTTTTTGGTGCTTCGGTTAGCATATTGTACGTAAAATATAGCTTTGTTTTCATCAGGAGATCTGAAAAAGTGTGTCATGTTGACAACACACACCGCAGACGCAGATTCGTGACTTCTACATGGTATGAGACAATGTGGTGCACGTAAAGTGTAAAGTGTGTTAGCATAATTCCTTTTGTTTACAATACTACTGCATACTAACATTGTTCTTGTGGAATTAAAACTAGGCCGTTTTTTAATGCCATGAACCCTAAAAATGCTCTTTTACATGAAGTCTAATAAGATGTAAAAAAACAATAAAAGCTGTGTATCAGTGAAAAGAGATTTTATTTTGTATTTTTTCCCGCCTTCTGAAAGCCACAGCCACCAACAGAGTATAGAGGCAGACAACATCCCTGTGGTTTTAATTGAGAGGTTACCAGGGGAACTATCAAGAACCAAACCCAATATTCACACATTTAGTGAAGGGGAAGCGCAGAGACACAACAACAAATAGAACAGAAGGCAAACAAAACAAAAATACAATCAAATATCAGCACTACCAGGACAAGCTTTTCGGAGTTGTTAATCAGTGATGTTCATCCCACACCGCACTGCCTTGAAACTGATATGTCCTAAAGCACAGCAAATACTAGGCTGCAACAAGATCTGTAAAGCCTGAAACCCTTCAACACATTTTAAAGGTTCAACAAGGGGTTACATGACACAATTACTTAGAAGCTATATTTTCAGTGACTCAAAATCAGCTTTGCAACCTAGTTTGTATGTCATTCCTGTTCAAAAGCATCCTCAGATTCCTACCACCCATTGACATCAAGAAAGAGTTCAGACCTTCAACATTCAAAGTCTCTGAGTCAAATGCACCTACAACTTTTATGTATCTGTGTAATGTTTAAAGAAATGGTGACAGGAGGCTGTGGTCTTATCAGCAGAATTTTCTCTCAGTACTTTGCTCTCTTCTTCTTTCTCTTACCTGCATTTGTGCTGCATATTCTGGTAATTTCAGTGCTTTTGCAAACCACATCATCTACCCCAACCCCCACCACCCCCCCCCCCCAATCACTCCTCCCCAGTTCCCCCACCCCTCCTCCTGCAGTAATTTCCGTTCCAATCTTCAAAAAAGAAAAAGAGACTCCTGTTCTATTAGAAAGACTATAAAACCTTTTCAGCCCTTCACAGGAAACACTGGGCTAATGCACACAGCTTGCCAGGACTTTCATGTGGCGAGGCGGAAAAAAAAAGTTTACATTACTTCTCCATAGCAACCAGCATCACAGTGGCTGGAGACTGAATTCTGGAGCTGGCGTGTGTATATTAGAATGATTAAGAACAGAAACCCGTCGCTATTGATTTGGTTGAGGGGATGGAAGCAGACTGGGCTAAAATGCAGTTTGAAAAATAGGGTGAGAAACTGAAAAACAAAACTGATGGAACGAAGCAAAATTAGAGGCTTGTGGAAGGAGATAGCCTACTTTACAGAGAGTGGTTGGGGCCAAAGATAGGAGGGCCTTATACGAGACAAATAAAATAATACCAAGGTATTAGGGCAGTGGTATAGCGAAGGGAACTAGTATGCCAGAGTAGAGTACAGCTGACTGCAAAGTTCTCGTTCTAACCACTCGCACTCGGACCTGGGCCAGATGGAGACTGTGCCTGGTTTGCCGATCGCAAATTACAAACTTGAAGCCACTGGCAGTGTATTGCGTCGTCAAAGGCCACTTATCCGCCTGCTTATTATCAAAAAGGCGACCGTGTGCAAGTTTGTAATTTGCAATTCGCGTTTAGGTCAAAGTTTTGATTTGGTCTCAGCCTTGGTTCTTTGATTTGGGTTTTTATTCTGTTATTATTATTTTTGGGGTTGGGACCAACTACATCTGCTTTTGGAAATATTGCGAGCACTCCAAAAGTCAGGCCTGGCTGCAATGTCTTTGAATCAAACCCAAACTAAGAAACGGAGACTGAAGAGATTGACTTCATATTCTTTAGTGCACTGTGAACGCATCGCCATCCAAGCGTGGGGGAAATTTAATGCTGTATGACATCACGTCACTGTCCCAAAAGATGACACAAGAGGAGCCAAGTTCATAAAATTTCTGAAGAAAAACAGAAACAAAAGAAACTTACATGAATCCCCAAAGTGAACAGAGTCATTTCACTCTGATGGGGTGTAACTCAGTTGGACTGACCCCAGATTTCATTTCCCTGTTGAGGGTGCTCGGTTTACTGGAAACCGATGATAAGCTTCCCTGAAGTTCGAAAGATCGAGCTTTCTAGGAAAGAGAAAGGAGACAGTTCCTCATTCCAAGTCCACAGGGCACAAACGTCTTGTAGACCCTTATTCTTAAAGTATTACACAACCTCTTCAGCCCCAACTGTGGTCTTTGGGAGCCTTTCAAATGCTTGTGACTCACTCACCAATTCCCATAACTCAAGAAAATGCAACCCTCCCAAGAGCGCTCCCATCACTGGATCACTATGCATGTATACAGTCATACAGTGTATGAGTCATGAGTCACTTCTCAACAGTGAGGGAAAACAAATCAGTGCAGGGATTCATTCCTTCCAAGTGAGCGTTTTGATGCTCTGTATGTTGTTATACAGATCAAATGCATTCTTCTTGCTTCAGGCCATGTTCACACCCCCTTTAAAAGACAAATATTGGGCTTACTCCAACTTTGTATATATTTTAATCAGCCTGCAGAGATAAGTCTGCCAAAACTGTGATGTCTGTTTTATTTAAATTGCATTTAATTCCTTTTAAAGACTTCTGTCCAAAACAGACTGACAACAAAAAACAAAGTTCATTTCAGAGGGTTCACAATCTGCTGTGAAACACTTTTAAAAATGTGTTTTGAGAGAAGTAGTACTAGGAGTTTTTGTGTTCTCTATCCATTTGCTTTTTGCTTTTCTTTTTACTTCTGTTCTTCCCTTCTTCACTGGGAGAGAGCACTCACAGACGGACACACAAAACAAACAAAAAATATCTCAAAATACTAAGCCAGTCTCATTTCTTAATATTGCACAGCAGAAACACACTGACAGCATTTGGGGCAAAAAGATCATTTCCAGGGGCTAAAAGTCTCTTGTGAAACTCTTTATTGTTTAGGAAAGGTAGCAAGAGAGATAACAAAAACCAAGCGCAATCTCTTTTGGTTTGTCTTTTTGCATTTCTTCCTTTATACTTCTGTTCTTTCCTTCTTCTCTAGGAGACGTACAAGGGAAATATGAAAGTCACATGCACTCACACACAAAAGAAAAAGCATTTAGGTATGAAATAAAAGATCTTCTGAAAAACTAAACCAGTCTCTTAATATTGCATTGCTCTTACAGATATATATATATATATTATAGTTTTTGGTTATGACTGTAAATGAAACTAGCCACAAGGCCTAGTAAAACCAGAAGTGCTTTTCACAGACTTCAGACTATTCTTACAAGCAATTGCACCGTGTCATCAAGATGCTGCTGAATGAAAAGGGGAAAAAAAAAAAAAAGCCCAGACAGGAAGTAAATTTTTGCAAGCACACATTCTTACCAGGGCATTTCCTATCTAGTCACTCCCAGTTCATTTATTGTTCAACTGTTCGGGTGAGATGCCAATACCTGTTTAAAGAGTTTTTGGTTGTTTTCAGTGTCCATGAAAGGTCTGCTGTGGACCCTGAGGACTGTACAGTCAAAAGCCAGAACCATGTGGGGACTTTTCTGGGAGTGGGGTGCACAACAAGGATTTGGTTGGTTGGTTGATTGGTTGGTTGATTGGTTGAATGGCCCCAAAATCTGTCAGTTTCCATTCTGTATCAACATAATAATAATAATCAACACATTTAAAGTCCTGTGAGACCATATAGATGGGTTGCTATACATTATTATTATTAAGAGTTGCATGGTGAGAAATGCACCCTCCAGGTCCTCAAGAATCATCACACTAGCCAAAACCCGGCCCCTATATCTCTTTGGTTTGTTTTCTAAGAAAAAGTACATAATTTCAGATACACCTAAGGGGTGGTTGGGGGGGGGTTACAGAAAACAGCTTTTTTCTAACCAGTTGGAGACTGTTTTTTCTTGAGAAGCGTGTTGGGGAATTCCATGAGGTTAAGTGAAATGCACACGAACACATGCACGCAGAGAAATACACCTGGTGGCTAAGGTGAGGTCAACTTCATTTCGAGGAAGGATTGGTTGCACAACAAAGCTAGTTTCGGTATCAAAGCCGTATTGCCAGGACTAGGCAAGGCCCTCACTTGGTAAGCAGTTCAAGGCTGTGGGTGAAGACAGAGAGAAAGGGGAGGGGGGAGAGCACTTCTTAGGAACTGGCAGGAAAAAGGAAGTGTGTGCCGCACAAAGTGCTGGGCGGAAGCCGAATAGCAAGTGTCCTCCAAATTATCACTCAGTTGAAGAGTAGGGGGATGCTGAAGAAGTGGAAAAGGGGCTTGTAAAATAATTATGCTAAGTCTACAATGGTTTGCTCATTGTTTTTTTTTTTACAGTGTTTTTTTTTTATGTATTTACCCATGCATGAATACACCTATGTGTCAGATATACCAACATATGTGCACACATGCACATATTGTACACATATATATATACACACAAATAGTGTATACACACATCCCACTTATTATATAGATCTGTACATTAAAATGAGCTTGACAACACGGAGACATAGCACCAGGCACAAAAGGGAGGAGGCACAAACATGGCAACTTCGGTGGACTGGCCCAGTCGGACCATGTCGAAAGGCCACCCTGATATTTACAACACAGGCATGGCAGGGCATTGGTGGGAAGCATATAGCGTGTCAATGCTTTGAGCTGAAGAGCTTATTCTGTGACATGAGGGCAGCCTATATGGGCAGGCAGTTTGGCAGACAGGAAGCTTTGACGATTTGCATTTGGAGGAGCGATTTTCCACCCGTGTTCAAATTCTTCTTAATGAATCAAGTCTGCCTTTAACGAGAAGCCTCCAGAGTTCAAAAAAAAAAAGTGAAAAAAAAGTCCTGCGATACCTCTTGACGTCAGCAAAGGCATCACAAAATGAGCTGTTCAGGAAGTGAACTGGCTGCCATACGTATTTATGAATTACAAATTATATTTAAATTTAAAGAAAATTACTCTTTAGTTTATTTTCACCCCCTTTTCCTGTCGAATGCAGACAGGCCTCAGCTGGGGCGTTCTGAAACAGTGGTTCCACAGAAGCCAGTGGGGTGGAAACGCTGCCGCCTAGTTCACGTAGGAGGACCGGAGACGTCAAAACAAACCGGGCCTGAAACCGAAACCGTACCTGGTCTTGCTTTCAATCAAATATGCACTTGCTCAAATAAACCAAACAGGCGTCTTTTCAAATTAACCACTATTAAAGGCCAAAAGAAAGAAGAAAACCTCAAAACAGACTGCACAACTTTTTAAAGTCCCACCATTGACTCTGCATTTCATACAATAAAAAATACATACAGACACTACTTCCTGTAAGCTCCCAGGGGAATAACAGACTAGTTCATTGGATTACTTGTTGATTGATTGATGTCAATGTGAAATATTTGATAAGATAAACAGACGTTTGGCAGGAGGAGGCAATTCTGTTCCTCGAGGGCTGGAGGGGCGGTTCTGCTTTCTGTTCCACCTCTGTGTTCAATTACTTAATTAGAGTCTTTATCAGGAGAAGAATTCAAATCAGCCATGTATTCCAGTTCTGAACACCTGCAGCAACCTGCCCCCCTGGAATTGGCCATCACTGATACAAAGGATGTATCTATACTAGGGGTCTCTTACTCAGATTCAGGGGCTGCCATGTTTTCTTATTCTTATTCCAACCCAGTTCCTTAAATGGTCCAATTAAACCGAATGAATTAAATACTTCTCTACAGGTCACAAGTAACGTTCCAGGCGGTGCATCTCAAATCAAAACAATATTTAAATGTGAAAACTATTTCAGATTGTCCTGAGACCTTAAAATATCTGATATATTATAATATAGACTTTAAAATAGTTAAAAATATAAAACAACAGGTCTTGGTTTAAAAATAAAAGTTAATCAGTAACTGAGCTCCAGCTGGAATAGATAGTTGCTGCGCTCCCTCCAGGAACTGAGGCCATGCATCTTTACACAGGATCTCCAGGTCCCACAGGTTTTAGAAACCACCCTTAAGATGTTAAATTATTTCTAAGAAGCATTTCAGTCTGGGAACATCAAGCTGTCAGGGTTTTGGTCCATCAGTCATCAGTCATGAAAAACTGATTGGGAACAAACGCATTTCAGAATGCTGAGCACTCCCTCCTGAAGAAGAGGTCATTCAACTGAGCAAAATGAGTCACTATTGGTTTAATTGATCGATGACCAAAAAACAGGTTTCTGTGTTGGGAAATTATGGGGCACAGAGGGCTGTTGGAGACCATTCATTTGCCCTATTGATGTCCTACTTTTCATTTGATTCTCTCTGAACTTCTAAGCAGCATATAAGAGATGAGAGTCCCCATTCTCAAGTGCTTTGTTCTATTCTGGATTATTCCGTGATCTTCTCAAGGAGAGGAGAAAATGGCCAAATTAACGATCAGTATCTGAACTCTTTCTCTGCCTGTGCAGATTTCCTCAAAACAAGCTAGCAAGCCTGACATATCCAGCACCACATACTCACTTATGTGCAAGCCTGTGAAACTGAGAATGACTCAGAACTATGAAAACACATACTTTGGAAAACATGCTTTCAAATTGACCTAACATGGGATAGCTGTGTTAAGTGTTTTGTTAAGTGGAATTAATAACAATATTAAAAGGGGGATATGCTTATTATGTTAGAATTGCACCTATAATTACACTATGGGAGGAATAGAACTAGATGAAGTAACGCGTGAGAAAGACCTAGGAGTGTTTGTGGACTCCTCACTTTCTCCATCCAAACAATGTGGGGAAGCAATAAAAAACGCAAACAGGATGTTAGGGTATATTGTCAAAAGTGTAGAATTGAGATCAAGGGCAGTAATGTACAGACTGTACAATGCACTAGTTAGAGCTCATCTGGATACTGTGGACAGTTCTGGGCTCCACACTTCAAGAAAGATATCGCTGCTCTAGAGGCAGTTCAGAGGAGAGCAACCAGACTTATTCCAGGTCTGAAGGGAATGTCCTACTGAGAGACTGAGGACCTGAACCTTTTCACCCTGGAACAGAGGAGACTACGTGGGGACTTGATCCAAGTCTTCAAAATCATGAAAGGCATCGACCACATCAAACCAGAGGAGCTTTTCCAGATCAGCAGGGACACACGCACCCGGGACACAAATGGAAATTGGGCTTCAAGGCATTCAAGACATAAAACAGGAGACACTTCTTCACACAGAGAAGCGTCACAATCTGGAAGAAACTTCCCAGCGATGTGGTAGAAGCTGAAAATTTGGGAACATTTAAAAATAGACTGGATAGGATCCTTGGATCACTTAGATATTAATGGACACCAAACGAGCACTACGGGTCGAATGGCCTCCTCTCGATTGTAAACTTTCTTATGTTCTTTCTATTGAAAATGTTAGCATATGGCAACAGTACAATTTTAGAACATGGGGTGGAAATGCTAACGACGAAACGTTTCCAAAATAAAAGACATGCATGGTAAATAAGGGACAGTTGACAGGTGTTCCTTGTAGAAAATTAAAAATAAAATAAACGATCTTCTTCCAAAATCAACGTATGGTGCGTATTACTGGACTGCTATATCTCTATTTCAGCGACTCTTTCAAAAGGGCAGAAAAATGAACTTTACGCCAAGGGAGTTTGGTGTGGGGTTTTAAAATATTAAATAAAAATCATGTGAGGTGAAGGTGAACGTTATCCCGTCTCTACACGTACCAGCGCGACATGACTTTTTAATGAATGGAGTTCCAACAATCACTTGGCTCCGCCCACCGCTTTCCATGCAGCTGCTACATTAGTGAAATCATAGGAGAGGAATGCGGGCTCTGTGAGTCACTTTAAACAGCTACAACAAGAAGGAAAAAGATCATCGCGATTGAAATAATGTCTGGTCGGGGTGGCCGATGTGTGGTTTCTAGATTAATACAATATTTATCTAAAACACACGCTTATATAATATAGTATAACCATTCTTTTAACATGCCATCTGTTATGATCGCAATTGAAAACTCATACACGGATAAAGGCTGGAAAACTACATATAGTCTGAGTTTAATGAATTAAAGTTCGTAGCATTTATTTACACGTGTTACAGTACCTATTCAATATAGCATGTATTGCCAGCTATGAAAAACTCCGCTGCTCCCCGAGTCCCACACTTAGGACGCGTTCTTGTAGCGCAGATTTCCGCAGGTCTGCGCAGATCCGCAGAAGCCCACCGATCCCATCGTCGGAGCAGCGCAGCACTGCGGACATCCGCGCAACACCAACGCGACCTTACAGCGCCTGCGACTGGGGGCGACCGCACTGCTGCCGCAGCTTCAAGACAGTCCCGCACTCGTATAAGGGACAGAGTAGATTGAACCCAAAGATTGAATCATACACACACCGACATAAAGTAATATTATACCCACAACAAGATCATCCCACCCACCAGAAGAGCTGCAAAAAACAAACAAACAAACACAGCCCTAATACATAGACGCAAAATTATAATCAATTAACCCTAATTGGACCCGGTCACTCCTGGACACACACTCTGCCGCCCCCTGAGCAAGAATACAAAACTATAATCTTTTTGCGCCTAAGCAGTTATAAGATTCACACTGATATAAAAAGGAGCAAACCGCTATATCACACCCCTCCATGTTCAATATGATAGCCATATACTACATACATATTCAAAACAAGGACACCCAATCAAACCCCAAGACAAAAGCATGTCAAGGCTTCAGAGAGTGAGAGCAGCAGCGTCCGGCTGACCTCTCCGCACACTTTCACTCAGCTGTCCCTTTCTAACCATCTCCCGGCGCTGTAAAGACGCTCTTACTTCTCTGCAGCTCGGCCCCGGCGGCGGCCATGGCTGTGCACAGCACACACAGCATCGTCTTAAAGCCCATGTCTGCGCTGCGAAGCTGCCGGAGCCCTGGTGCGGAGTCGGCTGCTCGGTGGTCCAGTGTCGCGCCACCGACAAAGCGCTCCTTGTTCAGCTGGAGTGAGTGACTCATAGTGAAATGCGGGCCCGGCTTTAAAAACGCCACCCACGCACGTCGGCCGTGACTCATTTCCCAAGCGCTGGCTGGCTGGGCTAGACCACACAGCTTTTTTTTTTTATTCTTTTTTTTTTTTTTTTTGTATTATTAGCAGGAAACCTCTCTACAAGAAATTCAACAGCTTAAATGGTTGTTTCCTCCCTGTACCTGAAGAGAAATAAAGCATTGCACGTCTGACTTCATAAGTACCTGCGTAATATTGACATATTTCCTCTTGCCCTGGCGCTGTTCTGCTGAAATGTGAGATTCTGTCCCAGTACGGGATGTAGCACGCTGGACATTCCAGACGAGTTCCATGGAAGCGATACTAATAATACTGCATCTTATTATTATTATTATTTGACACAATAATGATGATAATAATAATAATAATAATAATAATAATAATAATACGATATGTATAACAGTTATGGCTGTAGTATTATTTATTTATTTATTTATTATCCAGGGAGACTTACAAAACATAAGAGTTATTAAAGTGCAATACAGCCTAGAATTACAGATCAAAGCATAGTACAATTTACAAGTTCAAAATGACATCAGTGCACTAGAGGACAGGCATGAACGGGGGAATTCAAGTGAAATCACCAGGTATCCCATTTCAAATGTGTTTCAAAACTTGGGTAATCAGATTAAACTCAATTAATTAATTAATTATATATCCCTCAACACCTGGGCCCCACTAACTGGTTAAAGATAACCATATTTCACAAACCCATGAATTCAATTAACAATTCAATACAATCGTTTCCAAGAATAATTCATACAACATTGACACATTTTAAATCTATTATCTTTATAAAAAATGTTGTTTCTCATGGTGTATCATGGTGTTTCCGTGTTGCAGTGTAATAAAGCACAGGAAACCATAGGAAACCATTGTAACTCTATGGTTGAACTCGAACAAACTCATGTTAAATCAATTCTATGGCACATTTACCAGGGTCAACTATGGCTGGGTAACTTAGTTCTGCAGAGTAATCTGTAAGGTACAGTGTTCCCATGATAACAGCACAATATACAGACACAATCAGGATTGACATGGTGGAGACGTGCTCACACAGCTCTGGCATCCGAGAGAGGGTAACTGCATCAATAATAAAATCAAATTAAACAAAACCCTTACAGATTTCTGGCTGCTGTTTAATAGTGGATGGAACCCTTGCTCTCCTGTAATGACACACACAACACACACATACACACATTTGTTTTTCTATCCTTGTGGGGACTTGCCATAGACATAATGATTTTTATACTGTACAAACTATAGATTCTATCCCCTAACCCTAACCCTAAACCTTACCCTCACACAAAACTTTCTGCATTTTTACATTTTCACTAAAACATAATTCAGTATGTTTTTTAAGCAATTTGACTCATGGGGACTCTAGACAAAGTCCTCACATTTCACATTTATAGGATAATAACCTAGTAATTACCAGTTTGTAACCTAAAAAAAAGTCCCCATATATCACGAAAACCTGTACACACACACACACACATGCTCACACACGCACATGCACATGCACACACACACACACAGCTCCATTACTGCACTGTCAGACTGGCTCCATAGTCAGATGGGTTAATGTTAGTAATGTTGCTTTAGTAATATTACTCATTTTGAAGTCCTGCATCCCCTCAGTACAGTAGGGGCTCAGGGATTTAATCCAAACAGCACTTTCTATTCAAACCTTATCTTGACTGTGGAAGGCTTATGTCCTAGATTTGTACATACTTGAAAACACCCCTCACATGCTTGATGGATGTCTTTACAAGGCACTCACCCTCACAACCACACCAGAAAAGTACAAGGAGCCATGCAACAAGCAGAACACTGGACATGTACTTACACTGTTGAGATGCATTGGAGGCATCAATACATATTGCCCTATACAGATAAGACCTTACCTGTTTTAGAGGTACATTAAATGGCACTGATTAGACGAGTCACCAAGCAACCATGTTTTAAGTGAAGGGTGTGAATATTTCTGACCATAAATGGATAAAAGTTTCAGAATATAAAAAAAACTGAACCGTTTGTAGTAACAAGGATTGTACAGTGATTTTAACAGGCAGTGTTGGATTTCCACATTAATAGAAGTTTACCATCTAGTGGTTTGACACTGTACTGCGGCTATATGTCATTTCTACTGTAGGCTTATTTCGTTTTCAGATGTAGTTTTCCTGGGAAACATTTTCATACAATACATACATATATACAATATACAATAAGCATACCTTCCTGTATAAGACAGCTAACAAGTGCAGACATAATACCGTTAAGTCCCAGGTACCTGCTAAATGGTGGTGCAGCCATTAGAGAAGTAACAGTGAAAATGACAATGCCACCTTTCAGAATTCAGTATTTTATTTAATGCTGTATGAGTACTGTTTCAAACATTTATGCTGGTTAATAGTTAGTGTTTTATAAAGCTTAACAAGCATAACTACAACAGATGCCATGCCACATGCCACAGCTTTAAGAAATTTTAGATCTTCTTTGCTGCTGCATCATACAGTTACACTACCTGGAGGAGAGGCAACCAGTAAGCCTAGGCCTTAAGTCATGGACACCCAGAGATTTATTTTCTACTATAACAATCTGCCATCCATATGAATTTTAGTTTTAGTTTTTTGGTTTACTTAACTTAATTAAATTTATTGATGGTTTATTTATTTATTTAGTTTTTTGTTTGTTCTCAAACTGTAAAGTGTCTGTGGCTACCCAGCGAAGGGCACTATACTAAATTAGAACATAAGAACATAAGAAAGTGTACAAACGAGAGGAGGCCATTCGACCCATCATGCTCGTTTCGTGTCCATTAATATCTAAGTGATCCAAGGATCCTATCCAGTCTATTTTTAAATGTTCCCAAATTTTCAGCTTCTACCACATCGCTGGGGAGTTTGTTCAGATTGTGACAACTCTCTGTGTGAAGAAGTGTCTCCTGTTTTCCATTGAATGCCTTGAAGCTCAATTTCCATTTGTGTCCCCGGGTGCGTGTGTCCCTGCTGATCTGGAAAAGCTCCTCTGGTTTGATGTGGTCGATTTCTTTCATGATTTTGAAGACTTGAATCAAGTCCCCACGTAGTCTCCTCTGTTCCAGGGTGAAAAGGTTCAGTTCCTCAGTCTCTCAGTAGGACGTTCCCTTCAGACCTGGAATAAGTCTGGTTGCTCTCCTCTCAACTGCCTCTAGAGCAGCGATATCCTTGAAGCCAAATAGATTGATTGATTGATTGATGTACTTGTCTATCTATTATCATATTATTACTATCAGTGTGGTTATTATTGTATTACTAGTTCAGCCACATAACTTCTGCCACTTCTACAAATGGTAATACAATTTCTGCTACTATTAATACAGTAATGTAAGAGCAAGGCCAATTAAAATTCCACACTGAGGGTAAGAGAATATCAAAGTGTGCACAAGGGGTCAATTGCAACGAACTTGCAGTTAGTACGGAGCTGCTTATTATTGATCTTGAGATCATCCCGAGCTGCGCATGAATTCAGTATCCATTGCATTGAAAAAATAAGCGGAACAAGGTTGGAGACTAGCTGATCCATAGTTTATTATGCTACCAAACAGGAAGTGAAATCAATTAAGAGGGCGCGTCTCAACTAGGAAATCTGAGCGATTGTTTGCAGTGTATTATAATTTTAAAGTACATTTATTAGCAAAGTCAATAACACTTTTTCTTCAGAATTATCTTTTTTTTTTTTTTTTAACTCAAGACAATTGTGTACGGCACAAAAATACACAGTTAAAGCTAAATTGCATTTCCCATTACATTACATACGACACTGATCTGAATTATAACCAATGCGCATGGGGAGCTTCGGACCTGGCACCTCCAACATTGCAGCCCAACAATCCTCCCCTGTACAAGAGGTGTGGTCTCGAATTGGAGCTCAATGCTGAACCACAGCCCTGCCCTGGGCACGGTATACTAATATTCACTGAACAAAAATATATATACAACATGCGACATTTTCAAAGATTTTACTGAGTTACAGTTCATATAAGGACATCAGTCATGTAATGAGTTCACTAGGCCCTAATCTATGGATTTCAAGTCTCAGGTTTTGAGGGAGCATGCAACTGACATGCTGACTGCAGGAATGTACACCAGAGCTGCAGGCGGGTCAAGACCCTGGTGAGGACAACGAGATGAGCTTCCCTGAGAAGCTTTCTGACAGTTTGTGCAGAAATTCTCATCAGCTGTCTAGTGGCTGGTCTCAGACGATCCTGGAGAGAAAAGAAGCTGGATGTGGAGTCCTGGGCTGCCGTGGTACACGTGGTCTGCGGTTGTGAGGCCGGTTGGACGTACTTGCCAAATTCTCATAAAAGATGTTGGCTTATGGTAGAGAAATGAACATTCAATTCTCTGGGAACAGCTCTGACATTCGGGCAGTCAGCAGCTGATTGCAGACTACCTCAACACTCGAGACATCTTTGGCATTGTGTTGTGTGACAAAAGTGAACATTTGAATATGTGGCCTTTTATTGTCCCTATGTAATTACACAAGCACCTGTGTAATGCTTGGGCTGTTTAATCAGCTTCTTGATGCCATACCTGTCAGGTGGATGGATTTTCATGGCCAAGGAAAAATGCTCACTAACAGGGATGTAAACGAATTTGTGCACGAATTTTGAGAATAAAAGAATAATAAATTTATTATACGAGTGGAAAATTTCTGGGATCTTTCATTTCAGCTCATGAAACATGGGACCAACACTTTACATGTTACATATAGTTTTGTTCAGTATACTATATGCAGAAGTGGGCTATAGGCTACATACAGCCCATTATAATGTATCATTTCAAATATATTATTCATATAATATTGTGTTAAAATAAATGTACAGTTTACAATATATTCTCAGTTATTTCATAATATTGAATACATTTCCACTGGTTATTTAAAAAAAAAAAAAAGTTAGCTGTGGTGTTAATTTGATCCATGTACACCAGAGCATTCGCTACTCATTACAAATATGTTGTCAATGTTAAAAACTAAAATGCAAATTATTTTATATGTAAAAAAACAAAGATTTGTGATTTTGAATAAAACATTTTGTAATTTTTCACATTTAGTTCCCTTTAGTACGGTACTATCCATATTAAGTCCGTATCTGGAGCAGGACTAAGTTAGTCGCGTACATCGTCTCCTCTAGAGGCAGCAGCAGTGATTTTGGGGCTCGTTGCAATGCAGACCTTGTTTAGTCCACAGCTGGATACGAACTTCAGTCGCCGACTTTGTTGCAATGGGTATTAAATGTGAACAAGTTTAGTACGGAGCTGCGCACTAACCACGGGATAATCTACACTTAGTACGCAGCTTTCAGTTCGTTGCAATTGACCCTGGAAGATTATCTGTGTGTTCAGTGTATCAGCTGTCAGACTGGCTTCAGTCACTGATCTGTTTCATCTACAGAGACAACAGGAGGCAGAATCACAAGGTCCTTATTCTCATTCCAGGTGCAGAAGAAAGGATAGATCTTCTCTCCCTCAGTGAAGTGCATGTCAGTGAAGGTGTAGATATGAGCCCTGGACTCCACTCTGTAAAAGGAGACCTGCCTCTCCTCAATATCCACACACACCCCCAGCTTCCTGGGCAGCAGATTCTGAGGGAGGGGGGTCTTAGGGTCAGTGCGAGCAAAGAAAGAAGAGGAGTCAAGGAGTTCCAGACCCCAGTAGCCCTGTTGGGGAGTGAATTTGAGGTCTCCTTTCCTCTGGTTAGACCCTCTTATGACTCCTATTACCCACTGTGTAATCACTTCCACCACCCAGTAGTGTCTCCCTGAGGTGAAGCTCTCTCTGCTCACAACACAGTCCCAGGAATCAAATCTCTGTGGATTGTCAGGGAGATCCTGCCTCTTTCCATATCTCACTCTCTTCCCATCCTCAGACAGGGTCAGGTCACAGCGTGCTGTATCAGGGTCCAGAGTCACATCAGCTGTGGGAAAACAATAGAAAACATTGGGAGTACAGACACAATTCCAGCACACTGTGCTTTTAAAGCTGCTTCTGCTCTGTGAACAACCTAAACACAGACATGAGCTGTGTGTGCTGCTCCTGCAAGGGCTCTGAGCGACTCTACAGCACTGTCTCAGTGACAGGGGGTCAGTGAGGATTATTAAGGGCTCTGAGCGGCTCTACAGCACTGTCTCAGTGACAGGGGGTCAGTGAGGATTATTAAGGGCTCTGAGCGACTCTACAGCACTGTCTCAGTGACAGGGGGTCAGTGAGGATTATTAAGGGCTCTGAGTGGCTCTAGAGCACTGTCTCAGTGACAGGGGGTCAGTGAGGATTATTAAGGGCTCTGAGCGACTCTACAGCACTGTCTCAGTGACAGGGGGTCAGTGAGGATTATTAAGGGCTCTGAGCGGCTCTACAGCACTGTCTCAGTGACAGGGGGTCAGTGAGGATTATTTAGGGCTCTGAGCGGCTCTACAGCACTGTCTCAGTGACAGGGGGTCAGTGAGGATTATTAAGGGCTCTGAGCGACTCTACAGCACTGTCTCAGTGACAGGGGGTCAGTGAGGATTATTAAGGGCTCTGAGCGACTCTACAGCACTGTCTCAGTGACAGGGGGTCAGTGAGGATTATTAAGGGCTCTGAGCGACTCTACAGCACTGTCTCAGTGACAGGGGGTCAGTGAGGATTATTAAGGGCTCTGAGTGACTCTACAGCACTGTCTCAGTGACAGGGGGTCAGTGAGGATTATTAAGGGCTCTGATCTGAGGGAACAGAGTCAGAGATGATCCTCCTGAAAAGAGACTCTCAGCAACAGACTTCAGGAGTCGTGACTGTTAGAGACACAATCACTGTTGGGTATTCAGTGCTGGAGAAGGGAGACCTCATCTGGACAGAGAGGGAAACTACAGTCTGTCCATTCAAGACAACATCTTAATAGTCAATAGAGCAGGATTGCTTAAAAAAAAGAAAATATAATATTACAGAATCTTAATGCTAGTAAGATGTTTGTGTGTCATAGTATGGTGTGGAGACATAGAGAGAGAGGGTGGGGAGAGGTGCAGTGAAAGAAACAATTCTTCAGTGGGGCTTCATCAAAGCAGACAGAGTCAGTGGAGATGTGTTAATGTATTAATCAGTAAAAGGAGAGCTGCACAAAGTCATGCAGCACACAATCACTACACACATCTTTAAAAAACTACACCATGGGCTCCCTTACATCGGCACAACTTGGTCTATTTAGGAACCTAAAAGCTGCCACATTAGAGATGAGCATCATACCCACTAAGAGACTATACCACCCTGTAGACCCAGAGAAGATATGAATATGTATTTTGTGATTTATCAATTTCCACACTGCGTGAAGTACAGTCACAATTTTCTACTTTATTATTACCATTACCACTATATCACCATTTCTCCACCCAGATACACCCCTTGGGTGGTACCCTAATAATGAGGAACCATGTTTGTTATCATATAATTATCAAATTGGTAACTCTTTACAATAAGTTCCCCTTATGCTGCCATCTTCCTCTGCAAACCAGGCTGAGAAGGGTGGGTACCATCCAGGTCATCTGTGTGTGTGTGGCGTGCTTTACATTTATGATTTATACCTTATTCATGGCTTAAGAGTTTTCATCACACATTACGTAAGCTAATTAGTGAATTAGTTGACCCTTGGAAGTGCCCGATATAGTAGAAACTGTTCATGACTTACCAACGCATTACTAGTGCTCCTTATGCATTAGTTAACAGTAATAGGGTCTTGTTAACACATTTTGGCATACCTGTGGAAACTTGGAAACTGTCCATTCCAACCAATGGTTTGCAAATGCTTATTAGGCAGTGTTTTTAATGTTTTAATTTAGTTTAAATGTTTTAATTTATATTTAATTTATTTAACTATACTGGTATAAATAATGCAACCCAGTCTCACGGGAGAAACATCAACAGGCTAAGGTTATGTGCCGATAAAATACTACATAAACCTAACGAACAAAATAATAATAATAATAATAATAATAATAATAATAATAATAAAGCTATGTCTTCAACAATCTATCAATGAGGGTAATTATTTCCTAATTTATTTTTTAATAATTATATTCAAATGCAAGATTATGCCATGCAGTAAGATCGGCAAATATGATGATGATGATAATAATAATAATAATATGAAGATGATGATGATGTTAGGTGGGTAGGTATATAGCCTAATATTAGAGAATATAGGGAGCATGTCAATCCAACAATTGGCCCCCGGCGACAATTTGCCCTCATCATTATACGTTCTCCACTTGAGCATTTGGCATTAACAATCGTACATATTGCATTTCCATTGTATTTTTGTAGTTCCAATGTACATTTTTATTACATAAAACATGATCAGATATACATACACTACCAGTAAAATGTTTTAGACCATCCCCATTTTGCCAGTTTTTATTGAAATGTAAGCAGTACAAGTCCAGTTAATAACCTGAAATGGTACAAAGGTAAGCAGTAAATTGCCAGAGGTTTTAAAAAAAAGTTTGTTACCAAAAACTGAAAAATAATGTACATTTCAGAGTGATATACTGTGTTACTACACCCTCTTAAGCATTATTTGGCTGTGTTATGTGCAGCTCCTGTGCATAGAAGTGACACTGTATTCCTACAATGCGCACATCGTTTGAAAGCTTATTCTCTTGGCTACTAGCGCGTTTCATTCTCAAACACATCCGATTTATAGTTTAGGTGTCGCCAGGGTGTGTGTTGCTTCTACCAAAATGTGGATGGTCTTGTTTTGATCAGTAGACTGTCTAGTTACAGAATATGTCATAATTGTCAATATTTTAGGAGATTTTGTATTCCTACTGTGGGGTGGGGTATAAAAAAACAATTTTTCACATGAGAGACTGCTTCACATTGTTAGAAAGCTGAGAGTCTCAGCTTTCAAGGGATACCAAACACTTGGCAAACAACACAACAGTGAAGAGTACACATGGGATTAAAGAGAAGCACACGGATTTGGTGCCCTTTTAAGGGGACCAGAGGGGTTTGTCAGCTTAAGGGGTACAATTCCATGATTTATTCCATGATCTCCAATTGTTTATTTGTTCTATACTTTAATTTCAGAGTACATTGAAACATTAAACTGCATACATTTAAATAAAAACTGGAAAGATTGAGGTGTTCTAAAACTTTTGAACGGTAGTGTATATATGCTCTAATATTAGCCTATATACCTACCCACCTAACATCATTATCATATTATTATATTATTATTATTATTATTATTATTATTATTATTATTATTATCATCATATTTACCAATCTTACTGCATGGCATAATCTTGCATTTGAATATGACTATTAAAAAATACGTAAGGAAATAAATTACCCTTATTGATAGATTATCCAAGAAATAGCTTTATTATTATTATTATTATTATTATTATTATTATTATTATTGTGTTTGGTAGGTTTATGTAGCTTTTTATTGGCACATTTATTCCTTCTCTGTGGACCAGGAAGAGGGTCCAGAAAACAGTGCAGTGCCTAAACCTTAGCCTGTTGATGTTTCTCCCATGAGACTGGGTTGGATTGGTTGGAATGGACAGTTTCCAAGTTTCCACAGGTACGCCAAAATGTGTTAACAAGACCCTATTACTGTTAACTAATGCATAAAGAGCACTAGTAATGCGTTGGTAAGTCATGAACAGTTTCTACTACATCAGGCACTTCCAAGGGTCAACTAATTCACTAATTAGCTTACGTAATGTGTGATGAAAACTCTTAAGCCATCAATAAGGCATAAATCATAAATGTAAAGCAAGCCACACACACACAGATGAATCGGATGGTACCCACCCTTGTCAGCCTGGTTTGCAGAGGAAGATGGCAGCATGGAGTTCAGCAAGTAAGTAAGTAAGTCATACATCCATTACAGCCCTGTTCACTCATCTCAACACTTACTACTACAACTTTGTTGTGAGAATATAATAATTCCTGTTAAATATTTGGGCTAAGTCATTGCCCCACAAATTAATAATGATCTCATTAACCATGATGCACACATTTCCCAGAAAACATCTAATACACCATTTGCTGATTAATTAGTTAACATGAATAAGCACTGAACATGTTTAAAAAATTAATTATCCATCCATCCATCCATCCATTCTTGAAACCGCTTATCCTGGTGAGGGTCGCAGGAAGCCGGAGCCGATCTCAGGATTTACAAACATCTAAATACACTCACCTAAAGGATTATTAGGAACACCTGTTCAATTTCTCATTAATGCAATTATCTAACCAACCAATCACATGGCAGTTGCTTCAATGCATTTAGGGGTGTGGTCCTGGTCAAGACAATCTCCTGAACTCCAAACTGAATGTCTGAATGGGAAAGAAAGGTGATTTAAGCAATTTTGAGCGTGGCATGGTTGTTGGTGCCAGACGGGCCGGTCTGAGTATTTCACAATCTGCTCAGTTACTGGGATTTTCACGCACAACCATTTCTAGGGTTTACAAAGAATGGTGTGAAAAGGGAAAAACATCCAGTATGCGGCAGTCCTGTGGGTGAAAATGCCTTGTTGATGCTAGAGGTCAGAGGAGAATGGGCCGACTGATTCAAGCTGATAGAAGAGCAACTTTGACTGAAATAACCACTCGTTACAACCGAGGTATGCAGCAAAGCATTTGTGAAGCCACAACACGTACAACCTTGAGGCGGATGGGCTACAACAGCAGAAGACCCCACCGGGTACCACTCATCTCCACTACAAATAGGAAAAAGAGGCTACAATTTGCACAAGCTCACCAAAATTGGACAGTTGAAGACTGGAAAAATGTTGCCTGGTCTGATGAGTCTCGATTTCTGTTGAGACATTCAGATGGTAGAGTCAGAATTTGGCATAAACAGAATGAGAACATGGATCCATCATGCCTTGTTACCACTGTGCAGGCTGGTGGTGGTGGTGTAATGGTGTGGGGGATGTTTTCTTGGCACACTTTAGGCCCCTTAGTGCCAGTTGGGCATCGTTTAAATGCCACGGCCTACCTGAGCATTGTTTCTGACCATGTCCATCCCTTTATGACCACCATGTACCCATCCTCTGATGGCTACTTCCAGCAGGATAATGCACCATGTCACAAAGGTCGAATCATTTCAAATTGGTTTCTTGAACATGACAATGAGTTCACTGTACTAAACTGGCCCCCACAGTCACCAGATCTCAACCCAATAGAGCATCTTTGGGATGTGGTGGAACGGGAGCTTCGTGCCCTGGATGTGCATCCCACAAATCTCCATCAACTGCAAGATGCTATCCTATCAATATGGGCCAACATTTCTAAAGAATGCTTTCAGCACCTTGTTGAATCAATGCCACGTAGAATTAAGGCAGTTCTGAAGGCGAAAGGGGGTCAAACACAGTATTAATATGGTGTTCCTAATAATCCTTTAGGTGAGTGTATGTCGTCCTTGAAATGAGTCATGTTTACTGCCTGTTAGTTACATGCAGAAAAACCAACCAAAACATTAATTCATGTAGAAGTTAATTCATTAGTTACCATTACTGAATTACTTTTCATGACTTGTTGATGCATTAGTTACTGGCTTGTTCATGTTAACTAAAATATTAGTTAATGTCTGATAAGGGGTATTTATTGTAAAGTGTTACCAATTTGATTATATATATATATATATATATATACACAGTGAGGGAAAAAAGTATTTGATCTCCTGCTGATTTTGTAAGTTTGCCCACTGACAAAGAAATGATCAGTCTATAATTTTAATGGTAGGTGTATTTTAACAGTGAGAGACAGAATAACACCAAAAAAATCCAGAAAAACGCATTTCAAAAAAGTTATACATTGATTTGCATGTTAATGAGTGAAATAAGTATTTGAGCCCCTATCAATCAGCAAGATTTCTGGCTCCCAGGTGTCTTTTATACAGGTAACGAGCTGAGATTAGGAGCACTCTCTTAAAGGGAGCGCTCCTAATCTCAGCTCGTTACCTGTATAAAAGACACCTGTCCACAGAAGCAATCAATCAATCAGATTCCAAACTCTCCACCATGGCCAAGACCAAAGAGCTGTCCAAGGATGTCAGGGACAAGACTGTAGATCTACACAAGGCTGGAATGGGCTACAAGACCATCGCCAAGCAGCTTGGTGAGAAGGTGACAACAGTTGGTGCGATTATTCGCAAATGGAAGACACACAAAATAACTGTCAGTCTCCCTTGGTCTGGGGCTCCATGCAAGATCTCACCTCGTGGAGTTTCAATGATCATGAGAACGGTGAGGAATCAGCCCAGAACTACACGGGAGGATCTTGTTCATGATCTCAAGGCAGCTGGGACCATAGTCACCAAGAAAACAATTGGTAACACACTACGCCGTGAAGGACTGAAATCCTGCAGCGCCCGCAAGGTCCCCCTGCTCAAGAAAGCACATGTACAGGCCCGTCTGAAGTTTGCCAATGAACATCTGAATGATTCAGAGGAGAACTGGGTGAAAGTGTTGTGGTCAGATGAGACCAAAATCGAGCTCTTTGGCATCAACTCAACTCGCCGTGTTTGGAGGAGGATTAATGACCCCAAGAACACCATCCCCACCGTCAAACATGGAGGTGGAAACATTATGCTTTGGGGGTGTTTTTCTGCTAAGGGGACAGGATAACTGCACCGCATCAAAGGGACGATGGACGGGGCCATGTACCGTCAAATCTTGGGTGAGAACCTCCTTCCCTCAGCCAGGGCATTGAAAATGGGTCGTGGATGGGTATTCCAGCATGACAATGACCCAAAACACACAGCCAAGGCAACAAAGGAGTGGCTCAAGAAGAAGCACATTAAGGTCCTGGAGTGGCCTAGCCAGTCTCCAGACCTTAATCCCATAGAAAATCTGTGGAGGGAGCTGAAGGTTCAAGTTGCCAAACGTCAGCCTCGAAACCTTAATGACTTGGAGAGGATCTGCAAAGAGGAGTGGGACAAAATCCCTCCTGAGATGTGTGCACACCTGGTGGCCAACTACAAGTACGTCTGACCTCTGTGATTGCCAACAAGGGTTTTGCCAGCAAGTACAAAGTCGAAGGGGTCAAATACTTATTTCCCTCATTAACATGCAAATCAATTTATAACTTTTTTGAAATGTGTTTTTCTGGATTTTTTTTGTTGTTATTCTGTCTCTCACTGTTAAAATACACCTACCATTAAAATTATAGACTGATCATTTCTTTGTCAGTGGGCAAAGGTACAAAATCAGCAGGGGATCAAATACTTTTTTCCCTCACTGTATAAACACTCACCTAAAGGATTATTAGGAACACCATACTAATACTGTGTTTGACCCCCTTTCGCCTTCTGAACTGCCTTAATTCTACGTGGCATTGATTCAACAAGGTGCTGAAAGCATTCTTTAGAAATGTTGGCCCATATTGATAGGATAGCATCTTGCAGTTGATGGAGATTTGTGGGATGCACATCCAGGGCACGAAGCTCCCGTTCCACCACATCCCAAAGATGCTCTATTGGGTTGAGATCTGGTGACTGTGGGGGCCAGTTTAGTACAGTGAACTCATTGTCATGTTCAAGAAACCAATTTGAAATGATTCGACCTTTGTGACATGGTGCATTATCCTGCTGGAAGTAGCCATCAGAGGATGGGTACATGGTGGTCATAAAGGGATGGACATGGTCAGAAACAATGCTCAGGTAGGCCATGGCATTTAAACGATGCCCAATTGGCACTAAGGGGCCTAAAGTGTGCCAAGAAAACATCCCCCACACCCTTACACCACCACCACCAGCCTGCACAGTGGTAACAAGGCATGATGGATCCATGTTCTCATTCTGTTTACGCCAAATTCTGACTCTACCATCTGAATGTCTCAACAGAAATCAAGACTCATCAGACCAGGCAACATTTTTCCCCGTCTTCAACTGTCCAATTTTGGTGAGCTTGTGCAAATTGTAGCCTCTTTTTCCTATTTGTAGTGGAGATGAGTGGTACCTGGTGGGGTCTTCTGCTGTTGTAGCCCATCCGCCTCAAGGTTGTACGTGTTGTGGCTTCACAAATGCTTTGCTGCATACCTCGGTTGTAACGAGTGGTTATTTCAGTCAAAGTTGCTCTTCTATCAGCTTGAATCAGTCGGCCCATTCTCCTCTGACCTCTAGCATCAACAAGGCATTTTCGCCCACAGGACTGCCGCATACTGGATGTTTTTCCCTTTTCACACCATTCTTTGTAAACCCTAGAAATGGTTGTGCGTGAAAATCCCAGTAACTGAGCAGATTGTGAAATACTCAGACCGGCCCGTCTGGCACCAACAACCATGCCACTCTCAAAATTGCTTAAATCACCTTTCTTTCCCATTCAGACATACAGTTTGGAGTTCAGTTGATTGTCTTGACCAGGACCACACCCCTAAATGCATTGAAGCAACTGCCATGTGATTGGTTGGTTAGATAATTGCATTAATGAGAAATTGAACAGGTGTTCCTAATAATCCTTTAGGTGAGTGTATATATATATGATAAAAAAACTAGGTTCCTCACTATTAGGGTACCACCCTCATTTAAAACTAAATTTTGCTTACAAAATAAACACTGACCACCTTGCAATTCATACATCTTAATTTATTCCATGATTAGATGGTGTCATTCAGCACAATAACAATAGGTTGCGTATGCAACCATGGTTATCTGAGAAAATAAACACTGCCTAAGGGGGAGGGGTTACAGAATTACCAAACCATCGCATGGGAGGAGGCAGTGAGCTGGTAAGATGGCCTGCCCTGAGGCGTACCTACTAGGAGCCATACCAACTCTATGATAGAAGCCACAGGTGCCCCTTGTGGCCAAATCCGGGCTACCCAAATGCGAAGACTGCAGTCACACTGAACTGAGAAGAAATAACAAATGGTGTTTCCACGTGGCAACAAGAAAACTTGTGCCTACCGCAAAGCCTAGTAATAGCGGCCTACTACTCTACTAGCAGGGCTGGGAGCGGGGCCAATACCAAGTCCACACCATAAAAGCACAGGGTGCAGTCTCACACCCTGTGCTCAACATACAGCGGGCTAACCAGACTGGATAGCCACTGCGGGATAGTTCAATTAAATAATGGAACTATATACACAGCGGGGCAACAAGAGCCAACTCAAGTGCCTTCCACTGGACACCGCAGCAGTGGCCCCCTGCACATCTAGCATAGCTAGAGCAGGGCCACAGACTGCTGCAAAGGAACTATATAGATAGCGAGGCACAACGTGCCCTCATAAACAACAGGAGCAGTCGTCCACGCTCAACTTAATAAGGAGCGGACAAGCTCAACTGTCTATACCAGGGGTAGTCAATAGGCGGCCCATGGGTCAAATCCGGCACACCAGACACTTTTGACTGGACTGCAAGAATAATTTTATATATTTATTTTAAGTAATGTTACGGAGGCTGCAGACGACGCACTAGCCGATATAGTATGACGGGCACAAGGGTCAATGGCAGCTTTGATAGACAAATGTCTTCGATACGTTCCAGCGCACGTGCTGAAAATCCCTCCCCCTTGGGCAGTGCTTCTAACTCGAAAGATAGCCAATGTTAACAAAGTAACACACACAGCAATTTAGCATTAACAATTAACTTAAGCAGCATGTCTTTGGGATGTGGGAAGAAACCAGATACCCGACAGCAAACCCACAAGGCAACAAGGAGAACAGGCCCTCTCCACACAGGCAGACACCTGTGGACAGTTGCATAAACATAGACTAAGTCTTTGTCTAAGTATAATTATAAGTCATACTAACGATAGACACTCGGTTAAAACCGGGATCCCATCTTTTCATCACACACTTTTCATCACAAACATTTAACCACCCCACACAGGTCCCCTTGGTTAAAGGAAGAATATTGACGTACAATTCAAAAAGATGCACCAAAGAGCAGTTTATTCACACAACAGAATATAATTAATAAGTTTAAAACCGACAGTTTAAAAGCCCCTTTTAGTGTGGCTTTTGCAATTCAGAAGTAAACATCTCTGCATATGTGAATTTCTCCCACATATCCAATCTTATGTGTTACTAAATATTTTAATTAAATACATCAGTGGCGAACTGTCAGGGCCTTCAAAGTATTCAGAGAAGGCCCTGGAATCCTCAGATGAAAAAAAAAAAAACCGTAATGAATTCTATAAATAAAATAAAATAAAATTCCGCAAACTTGTTTCTTGTTTTCTGTCCATGCACTGTGCATTTGAATGTTTTTTTGTTGGGAAAAAATACAACAAATCAGATATTTTTCTACGGACTCTCTGGGGAGAATATCGTTCATCCAGGGTATTTTATTTCCTCAATAGAATGCCCGGCCCATTAAACTGAATGAGAGGGCATGTTTGGATTGACAACTTGATCAACCAATCATATTTGGATTTGTAGCCAATGGGCGTATTATTTCAGATTTCCCACAGCTCCAGGGTATTCTAGAAGACCTGCTTACGTTAAGACACCTAGCTTAGTGCTGCTAACTAGCGATTGATAGCGGACATTGAAAATGGCAACAGGTGGAGATGATATTGACGCAGTAGGGGGATATGATATTGTCACGGATTTATTATGAAAAGATGGACATGGATTTCGTCTTCAAGTGAACGTCATTGGTGAGTGAAACTGATTTTGTATTGCTTGTTTTGTTACAATGTTGCATCTCGTTGAACTGGTTGCATTTTGTTTCCACACACTTGTTGAATGATTGTTGTTCATAACCACCGTGACCGTGACGTCCGATAGTGTGTGTGTGTGTGTGTGTGTGTGTGTGTGTGTGTGTGTGTGCGCACGTAACTAGAACAACGCGATTTTCGAAGATGGAGCAGTAAAATTATATTTTGCCTAAAGTGGAAAAATGGCCAGGGACGCCCCTTATTTTTTGTTAGTGATTTATTTTTTTTGAGGGGGGTGGAGGTATAGAAGGCCCAGTCCTGAAAGGCATGGTTCGCCACTGAAATACATCTAGGGCATATGTAAACTCTTCAAAATTAATAAGTTATAAATACTTTCTCGTCCAACTGCTGGACCCGCAGTGTATTCATTAGGCTATTCTGAATATAATAGAGCCAACAATCTGGGCTTTCTAATATCATTAGTCATTGTGAAAGATTTATAATCATGATGATTCCTGAAACTCATGATTTTCTACACATCATTTATTCATATATTATTAGCATATCATTTTAAATTTTATTAGTAGATTTGGCTGCCTATCCTGAAAGTTTGGAATTTGTTTGGAATTAAATATTTTGTATTAGGTGTAGGGCTGACAGCAGTCTTGTTGGTGTTAGAATTAAGACTGCTGTTGGCACTACAATTCAGCATCTATACAGGACTGAAGGTGCCCTTCACCCTTCAGCCAGCTGTCCACGGGCACACGGAATAAAGACACTGCCAGGTTGCGAAATGTAACACAAACAGCCCTGTTGAAAAGCAAGTTTTTGCTTTTTTCCAAACAAAAGGGGTGTGATAAAATAAAGTTAACCACATCAATATGCGTCAATTGTGCAATCTGTAAAAGATGGGCAGAAACAATAAAGGAATATGATCAATTACATTTTAGGAAACATCCGGGTACTGGTGGAAGACTTCCCTCAAAACTCAAATGGACAACAGGATTGGATATTGAAATCATTGGGGAGGAGACTACATGTTTTGGGGATTGCCAGTGGGCGGGGCAGCGGAACAGCCATCAGACTGGCTTCAGGATTCACTGATCTCTTTCATCTACAGAGTCAAAAGGAGGCACAATCACAAGGTCTCCATCTGTATCCCAAGTCCTGAAGACTGGATAGATCTTCTCTCCCTCAGTGAACTGCATGTCAGTGAAGGTGTAGATATGAGCCCTGGACTCCACTCTGTAAAAGGAGACCTGCCTCTCCTCAATATCCACACACACCCCCAGCATCCTGGGCAGCAGAGTCTGAGGGAGGGGGGTCTCAGGGTCAGTGAGAGCAGAGAGAGCAGAGGAGTCACATTTTAGACCCCAGTAGCCGTGCTGGGGAGTGAAGCTGAAACCTCCTCTCCTCTGGGCAGACTCTCTGGTGACTCCTATTCTACACTTTCCATTCACCTCCACCACCCAGTAGTGTCTCCCTGAGGTGAAGCTCTCTCTGCTCACAACACAGTACCAGTAATCAAATCTCTGTGGATTGTCAAGGATATCCTCTCTTTCTCCATATTTCACTCTCTTCCCATCCTCAGACAGGAACAGTCTACAGTGTGCTGTATCAGGGTCCAGAGTCACATCAGCTGTGGGAATACAATAGAAAACATTGGGAGTACAGACACAATTCCAGCACACTGTGCTTTTAAAGCTGCCTTCTGCTTTGTGAACAACCTAAACACTGACATGAGCTGTGTGTGCTGCTCCCTGCAAGGGCTTTGACAGACTCTACAGCACTGTTTTAGCTGAAATAGGAGCATTTACACTGCCATTTCTGACCCAGAAGGGTGGACACCAGTAGTGGAGCCAAAGAGGGGGCGGTCACCCACCCTGGCCCCAAATATTAAGGTTAGAGTGCCCTTCAAGTGGATATCAACTCAGTAGAAAGGGCAAATAAAATGGTGTATTTTTACATTGAGCATTTAGTAGCGAACTATGTGGCTGATGAATACTCGTCTTTTGTAGTACTTTACAGTCATCTACCGACTTACGTCTACTCGTCGGGTCCAGGATAATTCGTCCCCGACAATTCGTCCACGACAATTCACCCTGGCATCAATTCATCCCGACGACAATTCGCCCCCATCATTATATGTTCTCCATTTGAGCATTTGTAACCATGAGTGCATTCACTTATTACAGAGCCACAGAACACACACATATAGCAGGCAGGCTATATATATATATATAAATACACACAGACACACAGCTATTTTGTGTGGGTGTTCTATGGCTCTGTAATAAGTGAATGCACTCATGGTTACAAATGCTCAAGTGGAGAACGTATAATGATGGGGACGAATTGTCGTCGGGGACAAATTGTTATGGGGCGAATTGATGTAGAGACCAATTATTGCGGGGACGAATTGTTGCCAGGACCAATTATCGTTGGAACGAATTGTCGCAGGGGCGAATTGACGAGGATGAATTGTCATGGACCTGACGTCTTCAGTGAAGCCACCTTCTTTTTGCCACAATATACAGGATGGCTGAAGCTGCCATAACTAAATATGCCTATACAGGTAGTATTTACACTCAATCTTCTTTCTTGCTTTTTTCTTTCAAACTCCTAACTTCCCCACGTGGTCTCGCTCCCAAACGCCCTTTATATAGTGTGCGATTGCGTCACAATTTAATCTGATTTCACGCATTCGGATTTAATGAAATCCAACGAAATCGAACACAATCGGATTTCATGAAATCGGATTTCATGGAAATTTAAGTTTATTGTGGCCTTTATAAACAAATAAATAATTGAATCTACAGTGTTAAAAAAGATTTTGGAAAAAAGACTGGGATACACTGAAAGAGATACAGAAATGTAGGAAGTACATTCATTTTAACCAAGTTAGTATGACCAATTAGCGAAAGAGGCAATGTAGACCAGCGTATAAAATCTTGTTTTACCTGTTCTAATAAAAAGGAAAACATTAATTTAAAAACATCAGCAAATGACTTTGTAACAGTAATTCCAAGGTATGTTAATTTGTTTTTCACAATCTTAAAGGGCAAATCTGAATATTGCAAATGTACAGCAGCCAGGTAAACTGGGAATAATTCACTTTACACGGATCACTCCCTGCACCTGTTGGCTACAACAGAATAAAGCTGCAAATAGCAAAAAGAAGCAGAGATAAAGGACAACCTTGCCTAGTACCACGGTATAGAGAAAAATATTTAGATTTTATATTATTAGTGTGCACCGAGGCAACTGGCGATTCATAAAGCAATTTGATCCAAGTAATAAATTACTCCCCAAAACCAAACCTTTAAGTGTATAAAATAAATAGCCCCACTCCACCCAATCAAAGCCCTTCTCTGCATCTAACGAAATAAGAACCTCAGGCACAGGTTGTGAATATGATATATATCAAATATTAAATTAACGTCTTATATTTAAAAAGGAATGTCTTGATAAAACCAGTCAAAAGAGATGATGGAAGCTAGGACCGATTCAAGTCTGCGGGCCAAGGCTTTCACCAGAATCGTGACATCGGTGTTATGTCATGATAGGAACTCCATTGAAATGGATCCTTATTTCTTTTCAGTAACAAAGATGTTGATGCCAGATAAAAAGTATGGGGGAGAGAATATGCCTCAAATGATTCAGAAAACACTGAGACTAAAAAAAAGGAAAGTGCTAGGATTTCTTTAAAAAATCAGCTGGGAACCCTTCCGGACCAGGGGATTTTCCACTCTACATTGATTTAATTGCCTCCACTATCTCCTCAAGAGATAGAGGCTTCTCAAAGTCATTTAATAATTCAGGTGTTACAGATGGGATGTCAAGGTTGTGAAAAAACATATCTATAAGTGATTGTTCAGTCACAAATTCAGAGGTATATACATTTAAATAATATTTTTGGAACTGCTCATTAATATCTGTCTGGTCAGTTGAAACAGAACCTGATTCAGTCCAGAGTCCAGTAATTAGATAAGAGGCATTAGATCAGCGCAGTTGATGAGCTAGGAGTTTGCTAGCCTCTTCAGCATGTTCATATAAGGACGTTCGGTATCTAATCAGTTGTTTCTCAACTTGATGAGTAGAGAGCAGATCAAATTCAGTTTTAAATTTCAACCTCTCCTTGAACAGACTGGGACTGGGAGACATGGCATACTGTTGATCTAGCTGGAGAATGAGATCAGTTAACTCCAGCTGTCTCTCCTTGCAAATGCTTATTGTTATGGGCAGAAAAAGCAATGAACCGACCACACAAATAAGCCTTAAAAGACCATAAGAACATAAAAAGTTTACAAACGGGAGGAGGCCATTCAACCCATCGTGCTCGTTTGGTGTCCATTAATAACTGAGTGATCCAAGGATCCTATCCAGTCTATTTTTAAATGTTCCCAAACTTTCAGCTTCTACCACATCGCTGGGGAGTTTTTTCAGATTGTGACAACTCTCTGTGTGAAGAAGCGTCTCCTGTTTCATGTCTTGAATGCCTTGAAGCCCAATTTCCATTTGTGTCCCCGGGTGCGTGTGTCCCTGCTGATCTGGAAAAGCTCCTCTGGTTTGATGTGGTCTATGCCTTTCATAATTTTGAAGACTTGGATCAAGTCCCCACGTAGTCTCCTCTGTTCCAGGGTGAAAAGGTTCAGGTCCTCAGTCTCTCAGTAGGACGTTCCCTTCAGACCTGGAATAAGTCTGGTTGCTCTCCTCTGAACTGCCTCTAGAGCAACGATATCTTTCTTGAAGTGTGGAGCCCAGAACTGTACACAGTATCCAGATGAGCTCTAACTAGTGCATTGTACAGTCTGAACATCACTGCCCTTGTTCTCAGTTCTACACTTTTGACAATATACCCTAGCATTCGGTTTGCCTATTTTATTGCTTCCCCACATTGTTTGGATGGAGAAAGTGAGGAGACCTAGGAGTCTACGTGGACTTTCCCATCCATTACTTCATCTAGTTCTATTCCTCCCATAGTGTAATTATAGTGGACATTTCTGTTACCTGCATCCATTAACTTGCACTTGTCCACATTGAATTTCATCTGCCAGGTGTCGGCCCACACCTGAATATTATCTAAGTCCCTTTGAATAGCCTGTGCTGCCGAGATTGTATCTGCTGGGCCACCTAATTTAGTATCATCTGCAAATTTGACAAGTTTGCTAACTATCCCAGAGTCCAGATCATTAATATAGATTAGAAAAAGCAAAGGCCCTTGTACTGATCCCTGTGGAACTCCACTAACAACCTCACTCCAGTTAGAAGTGACTCCTCTAATCGACACCCTCTGTTTCCTATACATCAACCAGTTCATAATCCATCTACTTACATTACCCTGAATGCCTACAGCTTCCAATTTGAGGATCAGTCTTTGGTGTGGAACCTTATCAAAAGCTTTCTGAAAATCTAAGTATATCATATCATATGCTTTCACATGATCTACAGCTGCAGTTGCATGTTCAAAAAATTCTAATTAGTAAGACATGATCTGCCTCATCTAAACCCATGTTGACTATCTCCAAGAATATGGTTTTCATTAAGATGCTCCTCTATTTTCTGTCTAATAATTGTATCCAACATTTTACAATTTCCTGGCTCAGTTTTGTCCCCTTTCTTCTGGATTGGTATGACATTTGCTGTCTTCCAGTCAGTTGGCACATCCCCTGTTCTAAGCGTCATTTGGAATATTTGAGTTAGTGGCCTAAAAATATTTTCCCTCATTTTCCCTCATACTATTGGTTAGTGTTTGTATATAGTTTAGATCGATTTTATAATCATGCATCACCTTTATTATAAGTTTGGTATTTTGATGTAAACCTATTTGGGAATATGTTCAGGGATGTATGTTTTTAATGTTTCTTTTGTCACCTTTATTCTCTAATGGTTGGGTCTATTGGGTGGGGCTAATCTTACAACAGAGCTGTGTGGTGGTTAACAGCTGCCAGTTTGTGGTCCTGTTTCAAGGATTTGTTTATTTTTGTTTGTCTGAAATTAGTGACCAAAAGACAATAAATGTCCCTGTTTTTGAAGCCTTGTTTGTAACTGTCTGACTTTGGGACCACCACACTTCTATTAAACCATTTTGGCCAATGTTTTTGGTCCTCAATTTGCTAAGTTTTGGTACAAAGTAGTATATTCTTAAAATATAACCATCCGTTTTCAACTGACTCTGTATCCAATGGGCTCCAGTCTAACTCTTCTAAGTGCCGCCTCATACCTTCAAGGTTTGCTTTTCTAACATTGTAGACCATTGTTTTAGACTTGGACCTTGTTTTTTGAAAGAATGCCTCAAAGCTAACAATATTGTGGTCACAGTTTATCATTGGTTCTCTAACTACTGTCCCTCTGACTCGATCTTGGTCATTTGAAAAGATCAAGTCAATACATGCACTCTTCCTGGTTGGTTCCCTGACAAATTGAGTTAGAAAGCAGTCATTTACCATCTTAACCATTTCTATTTCTGCTTCTGTAGTCCCGACTGGGCTTTCCCCGTCTATGTTTGGGAAATTGAAATCCCCCATCATAACACCCACTTCCTTGTTACATGCAGTCCTGATTACACTGTACAATGCAACATCTTTCTGAATATCTGAGTTGGGTGGTCTGTAACACACTCCTACCACTAATCCTCCAGATCTCTTGTTCAAGAGTTTGACCCACAAAGATTCTGTTCCGTTACTGGGATCTAATTCCAGTTCTTCTGCCTCAATGTAATTTTTCACATATAATGCTACCTCCTCTTCGATTTTGCCTGTCTATCCTAAACTGTGTGTATCCTTTCAACTTGTATTCACAGACCATCGTTTTCTGTAAGCCATGTTTCCGTCACTCCTACAACAACATCATAGTCACACGCCAGCACTGTGGGTTCTAGGTTTATCATCTTGTTCCTTATACTCCTGGCATCGAGGTAAAAACATTTCAGGACTTTCTTACTAGCAGTTTCCCTTGGTTTTCTTTCCTCAGTGGAACATCTCCCATTGTCAGAGCTCCCTGCCCCCCTGGTCCCTAGTTTAAAAGATTCTCAATTTCACTGCACATACACTCTCACAATGCATTAGCCCCCCATCTGTTTCGATGTAGACCATCTGATTTGTACAGGTCCCATCTATCCCAGAAGAAAGACCAATGCTCCATAAACCTAAACCCCTCTTCCCTACACCACGATTTCAACCACCTGTTAAATTTTCTAATCTCTGTCTGTCTCTCTGGACATGGACGTGGTACCGGAGCTATTTCAGAGAAAACTACTGTGGAGGTTCTGCTCTTTAGTTTTGTTCCTAACTCTTTTGTCTTGCAGAACCTCTGCCTTACCTTTTCTTATGTCATTGGTTCCAATGTGGACCATGACCATTGGATTCCCCTGGCCTTGGCCAGTAGCCCATCTACTAGTTTAGGGAGATCTGCAACCTGAGCACCAAGCAGGCAAGATACCATGGTGGGTCTCCTTATCACTAGAACACATTGTGTCATCTACGCCTCTAAGAATTGAATCTCCTACTATAACTACCTCCCTGTTCTGTGGGTGAGTGGGCACCATGGTGCTTTGGTGCTCAACTGCCCTCCCATCACCCTCTGAGCTGTCACTGTCAAATTCAGTGTCCAGCAGTTGGAACCTGTTGGGCATTTCCAGCTCTTGGGATGTCTCCAGGGGTTGTGCATGCCCTTTTCTGTGTTTACAACCTACTGTAACCCAGCAGTTCTGTCCACTTTCCTGCTTCTATATCCCTAATACAGCACAGATCAACAAGCTGAGCCTCAAGATCACAAACTCTGATCTCTAGGATTTCAACACGCTGACAACGTTCACAAATGAAACCTTCTTGGATGAGTTCATCCAGGAAGGCAATCAATCTGCCACCCTGACACTGTAGTGGCCACATGCTTCTAAATGTTAGTGTTTTTTTTTGTTTTTTTTTCCCTAAGTCTCTTGGTTTCAGATCCCTAGTCAACTGCTTAACTTTTTGTGACCGAGAAACAGAGCAGCTCTTTCTCAACAGCTGCTTTAAGTAACTTTTGTCTACCTGCCCCCAACTCACACCTAACTGGCCCCACCTGGCTCCTCCTGCAACAGAATTCCTGCTAGTCCTAGACAAAATCTCCTTTCTACAACCTATTTACTTTCACCAACTCAGCAGCTGAACTGAACTTGACTTCAATTTAGGCAAACAATGCAAAAAAAACATTCCTGTTGGCAGCGGTGGGATTTGAATACACACCTCTAAAGAGAGTGGAGCCTTAATCTAGCACCTTAGACCGCTCGGCCACTACCTCCCACACAGTAGAATGAGGTACCTCTTCCAACCTATTAGTCTTAAAAAAATATCTGACCAGAAATGAATTATACAAATGTATCATCCGACAGTAACAAGGTGTTGAAATGCCATGGGGATCCAGGTAGCACTTGAGAGGAACAGTTCCAGAATTACAGGAGCGTGATCAGATAACTATACTATGATATGTGCAAATAAAAACAATCTATACATGAGTATGTATGGTGGACAAAAATAATATTCTTTACCCAGTTGGATACAAAAACAGCCATGGGTCAGATACACCATAATCAGAAAGTAAGGATTTTATCCATAGAGCTGATTTGGAGGGCGAAGCAGGTTTTAAAGAGGAGAGATCTAAAGTAGGATCTAACCAACAATTAAAATCCCCACCCAAAATTAAATGATGCATGTTGAAATCAGGGAGGACAAAAACTGAAAAAAAAAATTACTATCACCCAAATTCATTGCGTATGCAGATTGAAAAATGGACAAAGTCGACCAAAATGTTCCTTAACTTGTAAAACAAAACAATAAAGTAATGCTACCAGTTTCATTTGGGATTATTTCAGTTTCTTGTGCACTGAAGAGGGCCAGGCAGATGACAACTGCAGAACTGCAGAAAATGTCTAAAAGATATTCAGGAAAAAGAAGCCAATGCATCCAATTTGTTTAAACATGTATCAGACGACTTTCGGACCTGTCAAACGGATTGTAAAATTATTAAGCTTTCTACTTTATTTAAATAACAATAAAAACTAAAACATTATTGCCATTTATTTTATTTGTATAGATGATGCTAGTGAATTATAATGTTTTGTTATTTAGATTACATACTGCACCACTAGCAGGATCTGGGTTGAAAGAAGATGGAAAGGGTAACACTAACTACTGTACTAGTTTTCTGTAGTTTAACTCTGAGCACATTATTAAATCACCTACTGCACTTGCAGAACACAGCACAAGAGCACGGTGCTTAGTTATACAGCACTGTAGCAGTTGCAGGACAGAAGCACTAAATAATTAGTGTTTGGGTTGAGTATACCTGAAAAGCATGCAGTTGGAATGCAAAGGAATGTTTTAAAATCCACTGAAATTAAATCAATATAATGTAAAAATGTCCTTACACATTTAGGATCATGTCAAAGTCCCAGACACAGCCAGCAAAACAAACAAACAAAACAAAGTGGACATGCCTGTGTGTCTACCACCATTTAAACAATTGCAGCTTATTTTATATCTTTTGAAAATTATTTCTCTCTCTCATATACATATATTTTCCTACTGGCAATTTCAAAGAACTTGTTGGATTCCTCCGATATTTTGTATTCCGTGTATAAATCTGCTGCTCGTAGATTCAATGGTATTGGTGGGGTTTAGCTGAGCATGAGTGAGAGTCTGGAAGAGCGCTACTGCATCTGCTATGTCTGCCTGCTGTGATTGTAACATGATTCAGTTTTCAAAGTTCTCTCTTGTCGGCTAATTGAACATACACTCACCTAAAGGATTATTAGGAACACCTGTTCAATTTCTCATTAATGCAATTATCTAACCAACCAATCACATGGCAGTTGCTTCAATGCATTTAGGGGTGTGGTCCTGGTCAAGACAATCTCCTGAACTCCAAACTGAATGTCTGAATGGGAAAGAAAGGTGATTTAAGCAATTTTGAGCGTGGCATGGTTGTTGGTGCCAGACGGGCTGGTATTTCACAATCTGGGATTTTCACGCACAACCATTTCTAGGGTTTACAAAGAATGGTGTGAAAAGGGAAAAACATCCAGTATGCGGCAGTCCTGTGGGCGAAAATGCCTTGTTGATGCTAGAGGTCAGAGGAGAATGGGCCGACTGATTCAAGCTGATAGAAGAGCAACTTTGACTGAAATAACCACTCGTTACAACCGAGGTATGCAGCAAAGCATTTGTGAAGCCACAACACGTACAACCTTGAGGCGGATGGGCTACAACAGCAGAAGACCCCACCGGGTACCACTCATCTCCACTACAAATAGGAAAAAGAGGCTACAATTTGCACAAGCTCACCAAAATTGGACAGTTGAAGACTGGAAAAATGTTGCCTGGTCTGATGAGTCTCGATTTCTGTTGAGACATTCAGATGGTAGAGTCAGAATTTGGCGTAAACAGAATGACAACATGGATCCATCATGCCTTGTTACCACTGTGCAGGCTGGTGGTGGTGGTGTAATGGTGTGGGGGATGTTTTCTTGGCACACTTTAGGCCCCTTAGTGCCAATTGGGCATCGTTTAAATGCCACGGCCTACCTGAGCATTGTTTCTGACCATGTCCATCCCTTTATGACCACCATGTACCCCTCCTCTGATGGCTACTTCCAGCAGGATAATGCACCATGTCACAAAGGTCGAATCATTTCAAATTGGTTTCTTGAACATGACAATGAGTTCACTGTACTAAACTGGCCCCCACAGTCACCAGATCTCAACCCAATAGAGCATCTTTGGGATGTGGTGGAACGGGAGCTTCGTGCCCTGGATGTGCATCCCACAAATCTCCATCAACTGCAAGATGCTATCCTATCAATATGGGCCAACATTTCTAAAGAATGCTTTCAGCACCTTGTTGAATCAATGCCACGTAGAATTAAGGCAGTTCTGAAGGCGAAAGGGGGTCAAACACAGTATTAGTATGGTGTTCCTAATAATCCTTTAGGTGAGTGTATATTCCACTGCATTCATACTTTCAAATTACGATTTCTCATTTCTTTCTTCTCTCATCACCATAAATGTTGTATTGTTGAATAAAAAAATTATCCTAAACTTTAGTTATTAATTATGTCTAAATATATACACAAACACGTTTCTTTCTAGACTCCACCATATTCTCCTGTCCTTTTCACTAATCTCGTGATATCAACTGTACTACAGTAAACGTACTGCTGTAAAAATGTTTTAAAAAATCCAGGTGAACATATTGTTGTAAAAGTATGTTTTACATTCTGGAATCAGACCAATGATTACGGTGACCGACTCGCTGTCAATACTGGGCTAGAAACAGTGTGTCTATGTCAGAGAAGGGAATTGAAAACTGAAGAGCAGGAAAATGTATTCCAAAAGGCGTGGTGAGTTATTTGCTAATTCTGCTGTGTTTCTCTGTCACGTACCACAGAACACGGGAACTGGGGGACCCAGTTGCGGTGCGTGGTGGAGGTGGTCAGACAGGCATGGGTCGAATACCGGCAGGATAGGGCAAACAAGGGCAAGGCAAAGACGTGGTCATGGTCACGGGCAAGGGTTGGGCGATTAGGCAAACAAAGTATCAGGGGAAGTCCAAAGTCATGTTCATGGTCGTGAGCGACTCCAGTCAGTCTGGGACGTGCTGCAGTAGGTGCGCAGAAACCTACCGATTTCCTGGATCGCGAGGCTGACATTCATGTTTAGTGCCTTGAAAAAGGCAGACCAGACACAGGAGGTGAACTGGGGACCTCTGTCGGAAACAATGTCCTCTGGCGGCCCGTAGATGCAGCACATCTGGTTGAACAGCATCTCTGCCATCTCGAGAGCAGTGGGGAGTCCCTTCAGAGGAATGAGACGGCAGCCTTTGGAGAATCGATCGATTGCTACTAGGATGGTGGTGTAGCCCTGTGATTTGGGGAGATAGGAGATGAAATCCACGGCTACATGTGATCACGGACAGTGAGGGACAGAAAGCGGCTCAAGCAGACCTGCAGAGATGTCTGGAGGCTTTGGGCTGTGCGCAGGTGGAGCAGGCACCGACGAACCTGGTGACGTCATGCATAAAACCGGGCCACCAGAATTTTCCCCAAACCAAGGCAACAGTGCGACTGACACCTGGGTGACTGGAGGCAGGAGTCGAGTGGATCCACCGCAGCAAGTGGGGATGCACTGATGACAGGACATAGGTCCGGTTTGCTGGACAGGTGGAAGGAGCCGGATCAGAGGCGAGTCCGTGGTCCTAGATGCTCCACTGAATGGGAGCCAGAATGCAGGAGGGAGACAGAATGGATTCTATGAACTGAGGAGCAGGAGAGGAGTCGAACTGGCAAGAGAGGGAGTCCGCCTTGACGTTCTTCGATTCCGGGCAGTAGGTGAGCGTGAACTAGAATCTGGTGAAGAAGATCACCAATCGCATCTGAAAGGTGTTAAGTAGTTTTGCTGACTGGATGTACTCCAAGTTCTGGTGGTCAGTCAGAACCAGGAAGGGATGCGCGGTGCCCTCCAGCCAGTGTCTCCACTCCTCAAAAGCCAGCTTGACAGTGAGGAGCTCATGGTTGCCGATGTCATAGTTGCACTCCGCCAGTGACAGCTTTCAGAACACAGCGCAGGGGTGAACCTTTTTCGGCTGTCCATGTTGCTGGGAAAGCACAGCGCCTTGTCTTGAGGACAGTGACGGAGTCCGTCCAATTGAAAGTCCAGGGGGATCCCTTTAACAAAGAAGTTAGTGGAGAGGCAACAGAACTGAAGTTGCAGTTAAACCGCCGATAAAAGTTGGCAAAGCCCAGGAAGTGCTGCAGCTCCTTCACGGTGCGGGGCTGCGGCCAGTCGGTGACAGCGCTCACCTTATCTAGGTCCATGTGCACGCAGCTGGAAACTCAGGAAACCCACTGCTGGTGGTGGAACTCGCACTTCTCTGCCTTGACGTAAAGCCCGTTGTGTAGCAGAAACTGGAGCACCTGGCGCACCTCGGAAACATGTTCAGAGAGGGAGGCAGAGTAAATCAAGATGTCGTCAATATAAACGATGATGAAGCATTGCAGGAAGGATCTCAGAGCCTCATTCACAAATGCCTGGAAGACAGAAGAAGCATTGGCAAGACCGAACGGCATGACCAAACCAGCCTTCTTCCATTCATCCCCCTCTTGAATCCGGATGAGGTTGTATGCATTGTGCAGGTCCCCTGCGCTTTCTTCTCCAGAAAGTTGTCACCGGCAGAGCGCAACTATGACATCGGCTGGAGAAACTGTGGATTAATAAGGGCTCTGACCTGAGTGAACAGAGTCAAAAATGATCCTCCTGAAAAGAGACTCTCAGCAACAGTCTTCAGGAGTCTTTGACTGTTAGTAATACAATCATTGGCATCATCTTGTTAGCCTCTTTTTAAAAGCTTCACTCACTTAAATAAACCTCTTTTACCATTGATACTTCAACTGGAATTCAGAAACTCCTAAAATATGAAAGCTCAGTTTAGAGAACCCACAGGTGTCTCTCCTGTCATTCCCTAACCCTGGGGTGACTGGCTCTGCCACACTCAGTCTGCAGCCCTCAAAAACACACTCACAGAAGCATAGCTGTGCTGAACAGGGCCTGGTCCAATATCTACAGTTCACTGACAAGGCCTGAAGTAGACCATCCAGGACAGTCCCCATCACAGCGTCCAAAAGAACAGACACTGCAGCCTCTGGTCTCTCTCTGTAGCTTTAAGGTGGCAGTGCTGGCTGTTTGCCATGGCCACTGGAGTGGAGGAGCAGATGACACCAGATTTTTTATTGTTATTACTCAATTTCTTAGCAGACACCCTTATCCAGTGTAACTTACAGTTGTTACAGTACATTGTTTTTGCATTTTACCCATTTATGCAGCTGGGAATTTACTGGAGCAATCTAGGTAAAGAACCTTGCTCAATGATACAACAGCAGTGTCCCACACCTGTGATTGAAGCCACGACTCTCCGCTCCAGAGTCTAGAGCCCTATCCACTACTCCACATTACTGCTTTATTTATGCTTCTGTGTCTGTCTCTCTGTGAATGTCCATGGGTGTCATACGCAGACGTATAGGTGTCTGCCAACATACTTGCAAGTAACATTAATGTGTGCATAGAAGGCAGTTTCGCATTTACCAAATCAGAATCTATAGAAAAAACAAACAAACATAGAAATGGAAACCTGTTTACTATGAAACACTTTTTGTGTCATACATAATTTCGTGCAAGAACGCTCTTCTGTGCACAAAAAACACATACCCAAAGGAACAATATCTGTAATTCATTGCATGGAATAAATTAAATTACAAAATGAAATGCAACTTTTATATTTTGTGCACAAAATGTATTTTTCCTTACATCATTTTGTGGACATAATGCATACTCGGGTGTTCATTCCATCCATGGAAGGCAAAGAACATTTTACTTTTTTGTAGGACAAAATACTCATTGTGTGCACAAAACGGGCATATTTCGTGGGACAAAATGAATTATGTGCACGAAATTGTGTAGGACACAAATGGCATCCCATAGTTTTGCGAGACCTCTGCACATGTCCAGGCCAGGTGAGGGGAGTACAGTCTGTTAGTGCAACAAATGAGCGATTGGCCCTGGCTCTCAGAATCTCCCTACTCAACCAATCAGCGTTTGTTTGACACACAGCGTAGTTGAGATTTTCAAGGAGTGCGCATTGGCTCCTCTGTGAGTTATGCTTACCCAAAAACCCATTCTCTGTGTCACTATGCAGAGACATTTACACATATCTTCACAGAAGCATAAATCAGGCTTCAGACTGGAAAGGAGGAAGCCAGTCAGCAGGTGTGCTCCATTGACCCTGTATTGCCAGGCAACACTATATGAACTATACAGCCAACACACATTTTATTGCAACAACATGCAATTACATGTGCAGTGACCAATAAGAAAATGCAAACAGTCACGGGGATGCAGGACCAAATATGCTACAGTGTTGGGGATCCACTGATATAAAGCTCAGTGTGACATTATACTCATTATATATTTATTACGGATGATACCATATGTTTGTGACAGCACTGCCCTCTGGTAAGCCCCTCTACTGAACATTAAACTGGTTCTAAACACGTGACTGAGACAGAACTCCACACAGCAGAAGACATGATTTAAAGATCCAAAGGAGTGTCATTGTGGGTGGGGTAGAGAGAACTGTGGTATAGCTCTGATCATCCTATAATTAACCAGTAAATACAAACCTTGATTTAAATAAAGCCCCCCCAGACCCCAAAGACCCACTGTCCACAGCAGAGCTCTGTGCATCTCAGCAGCAGAGTGTCCCTGTATCTCTCTCTTCATCAGGAGACAGACCTACCTGCTGCACTGCACAGCCACTGCCATTCTGCAACAAAGACACAGACAGGATTAACTCCAGTCACACACTGCGCTCCACACTGGTGATACAGTGGGGGGAGCTGGTGTCAGTCAGTGGTGTGATTGTATTCACAGAGCACATACCTGATTTAAGAAGGAACCTCAAAGCTTCTGTAAAGATGAAAGAGGGAGAGCATTATTATAGACAGTACTGATACTGAATGGTACCAGTGACTCCAATGGGATTCATACTGGAATAAACACACAGCTTCTACTGGCCGTGTGCAGCATTGTGATAGCGAGTGTGAAGAGACTAGTAGTGAGACATGTCACACTTAAGCAATAGTTCCCAATGCAATTCAATGAGAGGTGCATTCCTCCAGTGGTCTGCAGGGACTAAAGGGGAACTCCACCAAAAATCCATATTTTATGGTTATTCTAGAAGTAGAAACATATTCTGTGGAGTGTGCTTTTTGTAAAGTCATTATTTTATTCCAGGCACTGCCATGTAGGCTACAGCGCAGTGCGAACTGTGCACACGTGCCTGGATGGTGAAATAAACTTTCCATGTCTACAAACCTTGAGAAAAAATGGGGTAATATGGACATCGAACAAGCATTATGGATATCGGTTCCCCTTTAAGAGCAGATACAGTAACCTGTGTGCAGTAATGGTGGATAGTGTGGCCTTAATGGAAACATTACGTATAATGAAAGCATTTTCACTGTGACAAACTTGTCATTATGCAGCATTGTATAAAAGTCTGAAACTCGAATTGATAAAATAAAAAGTGTCAATACGTCTCTTAGAATAATACTGTTAAATTCAGCAATTTTAATTGTTTCTATAGATGATCAAATTATGAAATAACTGAAGCGTGTAATAAACAACAACAAACCCAGCAAATATCCAGCCAAACTCAATCGAGCTCCACTACACAGTGTATTGGATTAGCCAATAGTATACTGGATCCCGCCCACTAGCTTGTCACAGTGAAATGTAAAAAATAACAAAGAACAAAGTGCACTGAAAATGTTTTATCTATTTTAAATCGGGAAATAAATAAATTAATAAATAAATGTTGACAAATTTATAAATAACTGTTTAACTAAATGCCCAGCGATGGACTGGTGTCCCATCCTTGGTGTATTCCTGCCTTGCATCCTATGCCTGCCGGGATTGGTTCGAAGATGGATGGATGGATGGATGGATAAATGAATAAATAAATGCTGAAATAAATAAATAAACCGTTGTCCATGTATTGATTTATTTCACATTTATTGATTGATTTTAACATTTATTGATTAATATTTTTATTTCAACATTTATGTACTTATTTATTTAATTTATTTAATTCTGTGTGTATTTATTTTTAATTTTGGCAACTCACCCTGTTCTTTAGGCAGAAAGAAATGTCCAGCTGCAAATAAAGCACAATCACACACTCAAAAACAAAATGTAACTTTAAACACAGCTTTTATACTCATTACTTCTGTCAAACATGTAAGATGTATGAATAAAACAAACATATATGATACCTCACATTTCTTTGTTTTAGATTTAGAATCTAAAGATTAACAGGAATCCTACATAGTTTGATTTTAATATAACCTTTTTAAGGTTTAACTGATTTTTGTCAGCTTTAATTGACTGCAGAATGGCTACAGAAGGTATTCCCATCATTCTCTTTCTTGATGCACTTACCCTTGACTGTACACTGGGTCTCCTTCTCTGTAAACAGACAGAGAAAGGATCAGTAATGCTGGTTTCAGGCTTCTGCACCTTCATCGTCTGTATTGTAATTAATAAAGAGCAACACCCAAATGGTGAAACAAAAACAAAAAACTAGGAAGAAGGATGTGAAATTCCAATTAATCAAATTATACTATAAATTAATACAATAACAACAATATTTAATACGATTATATTTTTGCCATGAAGATTTTGTTTAAACAACACATACTTAAAAAAATACTTAGAGAAGGATATGACTCTAATATAGGTTACATGGTGTAAATGTTACACAACAATACATTTTGAAACTGTTGTACATTGTGTTGCTGTGACCATGCTGCTCCTCAACTTTGCACATTAATACTAGAACTGTTCAGTGAATGTAACCTGATTTTAAAGTTAAAAAATCATATAATGATTATAAATACAATATATAATGTAAGTGACAAAGGGTGACAGAGAGTAAGAGGATGTGAAATGATGTGGAGAAGAGCTCACCTGAACCCTGACTTGACCCCTGACCCCTGACCCCTGACCCTGAGCAGGCTCTCCTGAACACACTGGCATGAGTGGTGAGGGATCAGACAACACCATTAACTGAGCTTTGTGCTCCCTGTCTGTCTCACACCTCAGCTGTCTGAGAATCAGGAGTCAGTTCATCATAATCAGAACACAATATGAATGCAATCTTCTGATTTAATTACATAGCACACCGTGATATGAGCCCCAAATGCTACAAATGCTATCTGTAGTCTATAAATGTTAAAGGAAGAACTGTAAAAGGACTTCAGAAACGGTCAGATCCATCTGAAGAGAGCAGTGTTCCTAAATTAGACAGTTTATATCTTAATTTGAAAGGATGAGTGTTGTGGGTTGATAGTAGGGTTGGCAGTGCTCTGGGTTTGCTGGCTCCAGCGTGGCTCCAGAGGTTCAGCTCCAGCTCCAGGGTGGCTCCGGAGCTGATGGAGGCCACCTGCTCCGGCTCCAGGCCAGCTCCAGCAGCCCCAGCTCCAGCTCCGGAGCAGCTCTGGTGCAGCTACACACTGTGGCTCCGGCTCCAGCTGCTTTTAACCAGCTCCAGCTCCAGAGACACAAGAAACTGTGCAAACTATGGGATCATTATTTAAAAAATGTATTTTTAAGTTGTGTTGCTGTTGTGTGGAGGACAGTAATGTTAAGACTGTACAATGCACCAGTTAGAGCTCATCTGGATGCTGTGTACAGTTCTGGGCTCCACACTTCAAGAAGGATATCGCTGCTCTAGAGGCAGTTCAGAGGAGAGCAACCAGACTTATTCCAGGTCTGAAGGGAACGTCCTACTGAGAGACTGAGGGAACTGAACCTTTTCACCCTGGAACAGAGGAGACTATGTGGGGACTTGATCCAAGTCTTCAAAATCATGAAAGGCATCGACCACATCAAACCAGAGGAGATTTTCCAGATCAACAGGGACACACGCACCCGGGGACAAAAATGGAAATTGGGCTTCAAGGCATTCAACACAGAAAACAGGAGACACTTCTTCACACAGAGAGTCGTCACAATCTGGAACAAACTCCCCAGCGATGTGGTAGAAGCTGAAAATTTGGGAACATTTAAAAATAGACTGGATAGGATCCTTGGATCACTTAGTTATTAATGGACACCAATCGAGCATTATGCGTTGAATGGCCTCCTCTCGTTTGTAAACTTCCTTATGTTTCTTATTCCTCTACCAGAGATTCCCACGGATGTCACAAGAGACCACATCCCTAACTGTATGCGACCATTTGAGCCTTCACAATGTATTCAAGGACAAATGTCAATAGACACTATTTCAGTGTCTTGAAACTTAATGTGTGTCAGGCTTTGCAACGAGTGAAGTGATGGAACAGCACATGGATGTTGGACAACATTGTCAAGAAATGGAGAGGGAATCCACTTAAGATAGAATTAGTAAAGATGCGGGCTCAAGCTATATCTGGAATTTCTCAGTTTGAAGCAGATAATGGCACTACTGATTTGCTAATAGGACAATCCACCATCCCAAGCAAATCAAAAGAGGAAGGCTGGGCTACATGATAAACTATGAGACTGAATAAATTAACTATCTGCTTGACATTTTCAATCAGGGGGCCAAAACAAGTTTCCAGTTACATTAAACAAGAAATGACAAAGGACAACTACTTTTCAAAACAGAGAAGTGAAGAAGAGCCAGACAAATCAGTGGCTATGTTTCACGACTAGCCGCTGCTGATTGACCATCAAGAGCTGGAAGCATTGGGAGAGGAGGAGGATTGCCTTACACCGTGCAAGGCAGTCTATGACCAAATTGACCTTAGTCCCCTCTCATGTACGATCAAAACAATCTCTGCCATTTAGCCACAACAAGAGGTCTAAAAAACTAAATTAGTTAAAGGACATTGCAGACATTTATCATCTCCCAATTTCAGTACCTAAAACAAGAAGGGACTCCTACCTACATTCCTTAGACACTCGTTAGCACATGTTCATGTGTGGACTGAATCTGCATTATTTTGCTGTCAGTGGTTGATAGACAGATGGGCCACCATTTATGTTATTTACTAGTTTGTTCAATTTTAAAGATTTATATTTAGAAAGCTTGTATTAATAACAAAAAGTGTGACTGTAAATAGTATCTTACTTTATGACCCCCAACACACAACAATAGCTATGAAGTTACATATTTTGTTAATTCAAGAAAACTGGACTTAATATACGGGAGAGAGAGTGGAGCTGCTCTGTGACCTCCAAACCCGGCTCCAGCACTCCCAGCTCCAGTCGTAGCACAACTAACAAAAACTGCCCAGCTCCCCACTGGCCCTGGGTCCTGCACGGCCAGCCCTAGTTGATAGTGGTTGAGATTGACAGAAACCCCACTTCCAGGATAGATCTGCCTGAATATAATCTTCTCCAAACAGAGTAATCTTTTAATCTACAGTTCTTGACTTGCTGATTGAACACTGGACCTTCTGTCAAGAGTATGGTGCACTGTTCTAATTATGACCTGTCATACACTGGTATTTTAATTTCATCACACCACAAGCATCTTGACATACAAATGAATATGATCACTTACCACCCATTCGTCTCCACTGGATCAGCAGAAGAGCAGCTGCTGCCACAGTGAGAGCGGCCATTAGGAATAAAGACACCATCCACCCAGAGGGGTCAGGGAAGAAGTCCCCTGGAGAACAGAACAGCAGCATTAACCCACAGGAACTGACACACATCTTCAGGCCTGGATGCCTCACAATGAAGCCAGAAACCAGTAGGATGAGAGTATGGGTGTGTCAAAAGCATCTCAGACCAGCTCATAGCTGCTCAGCTGGTGAGTCTGAGTGTCCTGGCTGGCAATGGACAGACACTGCTGTGTCTCTGTGCCACTGCCAGTAGTGGACTGGCCATCTGCACTAGAGAGTGACATGAAGACGGGATGGGGGAAAAAAAAAACCATGTTCAGTTTTGCGGGATTGGACGGTACAGGACTGAAGCTCATGGGACAGGGCAGGACTAGGAAAAAAATTAAAATAAAGCTCTCGGGACGGGCAAGAACGGGATTTAAGCTAACGGTAATGGGCAGGAACACGACTGTTCCCAACAGACCGAAAGAGATTTTTTTCTTATTTGAAAAGTTATTAAACGCTACATACTGAATGAACACTGATAGGTCACACTGTTTTAATTCTAGCCAATCAATATCTGATCTCGTAATTTTAAACCAATTCACTTAACCAATGAAACACAGCCTTGTATTTTCAACCGCGGCACATTATTTAAAACTGTCACAGTGATCGTTAGGTGTGTAGGACATAAAATAAAGAATGTGCTAACAAAAGTTTAAAGTAACAGAGTCACATATAAAGCAATACGTGGGAAAAGTAATGTTTTTTAGTAATTTAATCCGGTACTACGGTAATGCCTTACCCTTTCAGGTTTTACGAGGTTAAAAGCAACCTTTTCTCATATTATTATTATTACTATTATTATTATTTAAAGGGCTCATGAAATTTCATTCAGAATATTTTTATTTTTGTATATGCTGATATTATCTAATTGTCCGAACAGTGGAAAATATTGTGATATTAAATTTCAGTTCATGTCGCCCACCCCTAATTCTAGCATGAATACATTGTAGCGTAAGGTACACTTATAAATTTCAATTAAAGAAGTGAATTTATAGTATCACCTTATCACGAATCCTGGAATCTTGTAGAACTCAATTTCTGTAATAATTGGACGCAGACACCAATTCCAAAGATATAAATTGTCAAATGTATTTAAAAACAAAGACTAAATGTAGCACTACACTAATTATACAAAAGGGAAAAACTAATTAAAAATCAACTCTAGATCAACAAATCAAAGACAAATCACTTCCATGACCAAATCAAAGACCATGGGATCGCATATGATATCACACAAATCGTTAAACAAAAAAGGTTATAAACACATTGACTACAATACCGGTTAGTAAGACGAAGGTGAGTCTCTCATTAGTATTGTTAGTCGGAAATTAAATAACTAAGCAGGTTGGCATTTATGTCAGGTAACTTCTCGTTATATATACACTCACCTAAAGGATTATTAGGAACACCATACTAATACTGTGTTTGACCCCCTTTCGCCTTCAGAACTGCCTTCATTCTACGTGGCATTGATTCAACAAGGTGCTGAAAGCATTCTTTAGAAATGTTGGCCCATATTGATAGGATAGCATCTTGCAGTTGATGGAGATTTGTGGGATGCACATCCAGAGCACGAAGCTCCCGTTCCACCACATCCCAAAGATGCTCTATTGGGTTGAGATCTGGTGACTGTGGGGGCCAGTTTAGTACAGTGAACTCATTGTCATGTTCAAGAAACCAATTTGAAATGATTCGACCTTTGTGACATGGTGCATTATCCTGCTGGAAGTAGCCATCAGAGGATGGGTACATGGTGGTCATAAAGGGATGGACATGGTCAGAAACAATGCTCAGGTAGGCCGTGGCATTTAAACGATGCCCAACTGGCACTAAGGGGCCTAAAGTGTGCCAAGAAAACATCCCCCACACCATTACACCACCACCACCAGCCTGCACAGTGGTAACAAGGCATGATGGATCCATGTTCTCATTCTGTTTACGCCAAATTCTGACTCTACCATCTGAATGTCTCAACAGAAATCGAGACTCATCAGACCAGGCAACATTTTTCCAGTCTTCAACTGTCCAATTTTGGTGAGCTTGTGCAAATTGTAGCCTCTTTTTCCTATTTGTAGTGGAGATGAGTGGTACCCGGTGGGGTCTTCTGCTGTTGTAGCCAATCCGCCTCAAGGTTGTACGTGTTGTGGCTTCACAAATGCTTTGCTGTATACCTCGGTTGTAACGAGTGGTTATTTCAGTAAAAGTTGCTCTTCTATCAGCTTGAATCAGTCGGCCCATTCTCCTCTGACCTCTAGCATCAACAAGGCATTTCCGCCCACAGGACTTCCGCATACTGGATGTTTTTCCCTTTTCACACCATTCTTTGTAAACCCTAGAAATGGTTGTGCGTGAAAATCCCAGTAACTGAGCAGATTGTGAAATACTCAGACCGGCCCGTCTGGCACCAACAACCATGCCACGCTCAAAATTGCTTAAATCACCTTTCTTTCCCATTCAGACATTCAGTTTGGAGTTCAGGAGATTGTCTTGACCAGGACCACACCCCTAAATGCATTGAAGCAACTGCCATGTGATTGGTTGGTTAGATAATTGCATTAATGAGAAATCGAACAGGTGTTCCTAATAATCTTTTAGGTAAGTGTATATCAGTCTCATTTACGTTTAGGTGCCGAGAAAGATCCTATCATTACTTGTTACCACAATTTCACTTAACTGATTATTATTCAATGACTAAGGATAGGCAGGGCCACCAATAATCTAACGTCTATTAACTTGTGTCAATTTCAGACTAAACAGTTAAACAGGAATGAGAAGATATTTCTCGGCGTTGACAGATTTTATTTCTAAAATTATCAACAAAACAGTTTAATGTAACACACATTTATATTTAAGAAAACTAAATGATATTACACATTCTAGAGTTATGAATCACAGATTGACATTTCTAATTGATTTCTCAAATGTCATGAATCATGAACTCCAAACTGTTAAACTTATCTGAACTTCGTCGCAGAGAGGCCTCTCTGTCTTCGGGCTCAGATAACAGCACACGGCACGAGGTCCGTGTGGTTTGGAACAAAGGCAGTCTAGTTCGGCTTTGTCCAAGAACTTCCACTCAGTCGACGCACCTGGAAGTTGGGGTTTCGCGAAACAAAGTCTTTTCCAAACAGATTTTCCACTGGTTTGAAGGCTCCAAGGTTGTGCACAAAATCTTCTTTGTAAGCAGGGTTCCACCGTAGTTACTTGAAGACAAAGTCTTTGAGGAAAGCAGGGCCCTGTTTGTTCCAAGTGTCAAGTTTCTTAAGACTCAATAGCTATTTAAATGACTGTCACTTTGATGTAAACCAGTCCCACGCTTTAAGGAAATCTGATAACTTTGGGGGGAGAGGTCTTCTTTAGATCAGTGCTTCAGCTCAGAGCCAAAATGCTCTTATCAAAATACACCCAACATAACGCTACAACATGATCGATTACATTTTGAAAATATATAGCTAAACATAACTTTATAGATTCTGTAATGGAGTAAGAGGTTCATGCTAAGTATAGAATTAATAGGTACAGCTGGTAGCTTATTGAAATTCACTATATAGATTTTTATTTGTTTTAGAAAAGTAATGGTACTGGATGGGAATGATTTTTTATATATATATATATATATATATATAAAATACACACACACATACATACATATACATATATAAAGGGATGGGCAAAGATACATCAAAATGTATTTTAAAATAAAATACCTTAATTATAAGTGTTTCAAAATAAACTCCAAAATACAGCAGCCACACCATGTATCAAAATAAACTACTGTATTTTTGTATTTTAAAAATACTTTTACAAGGGAGCATGGAATCACTTTGCAAACCTTCCTTCTATCAGCCTATTTGCTCTATCCCTTCACCAGTAAATCTGACATATGCAACAAGTTAACAGATCAAATATTCACATGTCCCTGTGATCACCCAGATGAAGGTTAGTTTTAAAGTAACCAATAGTTTAATGTTTAACTAACAGTTTGCTAATGACTCAGAATTGTATCCTAATTTAGTTACTTGGTGTTTGGTAATGAAGGGCCTACTTTGCATCAGTGACATTGACTCAATGAAAAACAAGTCATTCATAAGAAGACAACTGATGCCACCTTTATTCATAGCAACTATTTTCTAAGTAATTAATCATTTGATTGTTAAATCATAACTATAACAATAAATTATATGTCAAGCAGTCATTCATGCAATGGTATGCAAAATCATGATCCTACTAAACAACTACTTCAATTAGGGTACAATCATTTAGCATTCAATTGTTTATTTATCAATCATTGGACACCTATTTGGAAGTTGAAAACAAAAATGTTAGCACTTTGTCAACAATTATTAAATGATCAATAGGTTTTGATTTTAAATGTAGCCAAAAAACGGAATCAGAAAGTAGCAACAGAACTTGTCAAGGAGTATTAACCCAACTCCAACCACAATCTATTGAGAGCCTTAATAGTGTAGTAAGAACATTTACTTAAACTCCAATAGAGAATACTACAATAGAGATACTACAGACCAGGTATTCCAAAACAGTTAAAAAGTTCTACCAAAAACAGTCAAACTTATGTGTGTGTGTGTGTGTGAGAGAGTAAGCGTGTGATTGAGTGAGCGTGTGGGTGTGTGTGAGAGAGTAAGGGTGTGATTGAGTGAGCGTGTGGGTGTGTGTGAGAGAGTAAGTGTGTGATTGAGTGAGCGTGTGGGTGTGTGTGAGAGAGTAAGCGTGTGATTGAGTGAGCGTGTGGGTGTGTGTGAGAGAGTAAGCGTGTGATTGAGTGAGCGTGTGGGTGTGTGAGAGAGTAAGTGTGTGATTGAGTGAGCGTGTGGGTGTGTGTGAGAGAGTAAGCGTGTGATTGAGTGAGCGTGTGGGTGTGTGTGAGAGAGTAAGCGTGTGATTGAGTGAGCGTGTGGGTGTGTGTGAGAGAGTAAGCGTGTGATTGAGTGAGCGTGTGGGTGTGTGTGAGAGAGTAAGCGTGTGATTGAGTAAGCGTGTGGGTGTGTGTGAGAGAGTAAGCGTGTGATTGAGTGAGCGTGTGGGTGTGTGTGAGAGAGTAAGCGTGTGATTGAGTGAGCGTGTGGGTGTGTGTGAGAGAGGGAGTGTATTGAATGAGTGTGTGTGCCCTGTGGCACACATTGCAGAGGTCTCTTTTCTCACGTTGACCTTCTTCTTCGGCTTTAGATCAATTAGGGCTGGGTGATATGGCCAAAAATGTTATCACAATAAATATATATATATCAGTCAATATCAATAAGTATCATGATAAATGTCAAATCATTACTTCTTTCAAGTTTAAAGGCTGATTTTTGCCCCTGAGTGAAAGTTGAAGAAACCAGACGGTTAATTGTGGTTTTAAACTATTCTTTGCGGTCAGGACATGCCAAACACTTGCCAAACACTCGATTTCACAAATCTGAGGTAGAACAGTCAAAACAATAAATGATAACATATTTTTTAACATAAAAATATGCATGAGTAAAATCCCTTATCAGTCCTTTTTCCTCAACAAAATAAATATCTGCAGTCTGATGTATAACAGCACCGCAGAGACAATCAGTATGAAGGCGAACACGATTTAGTTAACGTGTGTCCATTTACAAGTAAAATGAATCTAGGTTTCCCTCTAAAATATGAAGGACTGGTTTATAAATGCGTCTATAAACGCCATGCACACTTTAGTTAAATTAAACCAGCTATATTGTAGCTGCCGTTACTGTACGATTAATCGTGAAACGTGTGTATTTTGTTTCAACTGTAACTTGCCCTGGTTAACGATCTAATAAGTACATTATAAATAATACGGCAAAAAGTATCGTTTACATTACAAATCTGTAGTAAGAGTAATAAGTACAGGGAGTCAAGTTGTGCCGTTTAAAATACATATATACTCGCACATATCTTGATGATGATCGCAATTATAACAATAATAATGAATAGCAAATATTTTATTGTTGCACATGGAGACGTTTCCTTACAGTAACGTAATGCGTGTCTGAAAATAATATTGTCTATACACATTTAGCTCTTCTTAATATCTCTTAACAGAAAAGTGTATTTATTACACGGTCTCCAATGATGTAAAGCAGACACACAAGTCCTTTCCACATCAGGCTCTATCGCTCGTAGTGTTGTTTTCGGTTTTTGTGTTTTTAAAGTGAAACAAACCAAACCCACAATCGCTCTGCTCCTCCACAACAAATGATCTTCCGACGCGGCACTGAGCCGCCGGTCCGAGGCGCAGTGATTCAGTGTGTGCTCCTCTGCACGGCTACTGTCACTCCTCCGCGTTGCTGCTGTGTCAGAGGTGAACTGGACTGCTGTACCGAATTATCGACATTATCGAAAATGTATCTAAACGTCTTTATATTGTTATCGAGATAAGTAATTACCGCGATAATTATTGTCATCGGTTTATCGCCCAGCCCTAAGATCAATTTTCTGTTCTGATCTCTGGGCAAACTGAGTAGGCACCAATCAGAGGCAGCATTTTTATGATGTTATAAGATTGTTCCAGTAATTGTTTAGAATAAATATATTTTACTAATATGTTAAAAGAACTGAACACCCGTTTAAAGCTTTAGCTTTAGGATTACTTTATGATATAGGTTTAAACTGTGGGATAAATGTTTGTTAGCTATAGATATAAATAAAGTTTTTTTAAGTTTATGCTAGAGCAGTATGGGTAAGACAGGAAGTATATTGATAGGAAGAGAAGTGGTAGTTGGCAAGAAAGGAGATACACGTGTGTGGAGTGTGTTAATAAAACCTGTTTATAATAACCAGTCGGAATCCAGCCAAATTATTATTAAAGGAGGGATCTCTTCACCACCTCCGGACCCCAACATTACAATGTCATCATGTAGAGTATTTTACAGTATTTTGAAACTACAAAATACAAAACACTAAAGTATTTTGATACAAAATATGAAGCCATTTTCATCAACCCTATCAAATACAAAATTACAAAATCCTATTTTGTATTTGAAATATATATATACAGTGAGGGAAAAAAAGTATTTGATCCCCTGCTGATTTTGTACGTTTGCCCACTGACAAATAAATGATCAGTCTATAATTTTAATGGTAGGTGTATTTTAACAGTGAGAGACGGAATAACAACCAAAAAATCCAGAAAAAAGCATTTCAAAAAAGTTATACATTGATTTGCATGTTAATGAGGGAAATAAGTATTTGATCCCCTATCAATCAGCAAGATTTCTGGCTCCCAGGTGTCTTTTATACCGGTTAACGAGCTAAGCTCAGCTCGTTACCTGTATAAAAGACACCTGTCCACAGAAGCCATCAATCAATCAGATTCCAAACTCTCCACCATGGCCAAGACCAAAGAGCTGTCCAAGGATGTCAGGGACAAGATTGTAGACCTACACAAGGCTGGAATGGGCTACAAGACCATCACCAAGCAGCTTGGTGAGAAGGTGACAACATGAATGAACATCTGAATGATTCAGAGGAGAACTGGGTGAAAGTGTTGTGGTCAGATGAGACCAAAATCGAGCTCTTTGGCATCAACTCAACTCGCCGTGTTTGGAGGAGGAGGAATGACCCCAAGAACACCATCCCCACCGTCAAACATGGAGGTGGAAACATTATGCTTTGGGGGTGTTTTTCTGCTAAGGGGACAGGACAAGTGCACCGCATCAAAGGGACGATGGACGGGGCCATGTACCGTCAAATCTTGGGTGAGAACCTCCTTCCCTCAGCCAGGGCATTGAAAATGGGTCGTGGATGGGTATTCCAGCATGACAATGACCCAAAACACACAGCCAAGGCAACAAAGGAGTGGCTCAAGAAGAAGCTCATTAAGGTCCTGGAGTGGCCTAGCCAGTCTCCAGACCTTAATCCCATAGAACATCTGTGGAGGGAGCTGAAGGTTCGAGTTGCCAAACGTCAGCCTTGAAACCTTAATGACTTGTAGAGGATCTGCTAAGAGGAGTGGGACAAAATCCCTCCTGAGATGTGTGCAAACCTGGTGGCCAACTCCAAGAAACGTCTGACCTCTGTGATTGCCAACAAGCGTTTTGCCACCAAGTACTAAGTCAGGCTTATTCAATTAAGCTCATAACTCAGCTATAATAGATGCTACTGCTATACATGTGATGTCTATGGATAAAGAATAGCTTCAGCTATGCATGTATTATGTACTTATAATACAATACATATATTATATAAGTGGGAAATGTTTAATGTAAAAAATAGAAACAGAATTAGATTCTTTTTTCAGCAATGGAAAACAGAAGCTGATCCGAGTTTGGGTATCCCCTGTCAGCCCCCCTGTGGTGCAACTGTTTAAAACAAAGACTCACAGTCCACTGGATCACAGGCAGAATAATCACACACCTTTGCCAATTGTCCTTCTGGACACTGCAAACCCTCAATATAGCCCTACTGCTTTGAGCAGGAACTGTGAGAACTGTAAGGTCAGCAGAATACATAACAATATATAGCAACTTCCTTTGCTCAGTGGCATGTCTGAGGGACCTGAATAACTCAGGTGAAATAGAATATCAATGTTCGCCAAGCATTGTTTGCATTATTTCAGTGTTATGTATATAGTTTATTGAAAAGCAATGCATATTTCAATACCTAAGGCTTTGAAGAGCATGTTCTAAGTGTCAAAACTGTTCACTATAACTGTGTGGGGTGTGAGATCAATAATACAAATTTAAAAAATGAATTCTGTTTCTTATTTTTTTTTACTCAGATACTGTCTTATAAGTACATTATACATGAAAAATGCATTTAGCAGAGGTTGTTCTTAAAAAATAGATATAAAACACTGTGGTTAATAAGCAAATGCATATTGTTTAATCAGCTAGAATTTAAAAGTGGAAAAACTGACAGAGTTTAAACATTTAAACTTTAATTGTTAATATTTAAACATTTACTAAATAAAATTAAATGTAACATCCCTACCAGATAGCTAGGCTGACTGTAACAGTAAGATGATACCAGACAGATAGTTTATTGATTAATGTACATGCCAGCCATATCAGTCATTTCAAGCCCTATTCGTCAACATTTCTTGAAAAGGAACTACACCATATATATTTCATATTTTTTTATCATATTTTTAGATATGTACTCAAGCAAGATTTTAATATTTCTTGTAGTATGCAGCATTATGGTTAATAAATTATTACTTTTGGATATGTCTGTTTAAGCTGAAGTCTAAACTTTTACATTACATTCAACAGCTGCCTTTTATTAATTAATAATAATTCAGCCTTACTATAAGGTATTGTTTCCAATATGTTGTTATATTTTTAATCTTTATCTAAAACACCATGAATTACAACTAGCCTACATTTTAGTGCAATGTTACTTGTTCAGCCATGACAATTCAGTATGTGTGTATAACTTATGACAGCTTACAGTGTGTGTGTATTCTGTAGCATTGATAATAGTACAGCATTACTATAAAACAATAGTGGTGATGCAGCGAGTTGTTGCTGAGGGCAGGTCTGGCAGGAACACCTGAGGCCTCAGTGGCTCCATCACTGGATGTCAAGTCTTTCATTGGGCCTCAAGGCTCCCTCAGTAACCACTAGCAGTGCTGCACTGCCAGAGAGACAAACCCCCAGAGCCTCTCAGTGCCAGACACACAGACACAGACACACTGCAGCACAGCTGCTGGTCACACTGGTCTCTTCCTTTCCTTCAGATACACCTTCAGCCACTGGAAGCACTCCAGTTACAGAGATTTCAGTAGCTTAGAGCACAGAGCAATGCCAATGTTACATAATAGCAGGGGTCACCAACCAGTCAATCGCAAGCTACCACTTGATCATTAGAAAAAACAAGTGAAATAGTGTCTTCCCCCCCCCAAACCTGGAAGAAAGTACCATCAGCACCCGCTCCCCCCACCGGAACCCTGGTCAAGGAGATCTCCGGCTTAGATCATTACACAAAGTAGCTCTCATTATAAAAAAGGCTGGGAACCCCTGCATAACAGAATGTACACCGTAATGATTAATGTAGCCTCAACTATGAAAACGAATAAAAAAAATATATAATACTCACTGGATATGTGGAGTCGGGAGCCCCAGTCTGGTCCTGACAATGCACTTCTGATCAGGCAGGTGAAGACATTGGACTCCTGTCTGACTGGGATGGAGCTGCTGACAGTGAGACGCTCCTGACTGTCTCTCTGCACTGTGGTGTTGGACAGTGATGTGACGTCGTGTCCGTCCCTGTCTGTCCAGATCACTGCAGGCTCAGGGTACCAGCCCTCTGACCTGCACTCCAGCCGGGTCTGACCTCCTTCAGAGTGGAGGGACACTGAGGGTTGCATCCCCATACCTGACAACAGTTACAACAGCTTTTCAGAGAACTTAAAAGTAGTGTACTAGACTACAAAATATAAAATGTTTCTTCAGTATCAGTCTTTTATCGTGAAATAGAAATCAATGGAAATGTCTATGAAATTATATTAATGTCATCTAATTCTCAATCAAGTTTTAAGAAACAGGATATTGAGCAGCTAGATTAGAAATCACACATGGTCTTCTGACACTGTCAGCTTCATAACATTTTGAAAATTGTATTCTGTCAGCAACATTAAGTTCATATTTTGTATAAAGATTTCTACAATTAGGTTATGCACTGACATTTGTATCATCTAAAGCAGTGGTTCCCAAACCTTCTGGGTGGCGCCCCCCCAAAAAACATTTGGGTCACAGCTATTTGGCCATTTACATTAGAATCTGTTCATGCATGAACCTATTCTTACTCCATCTAGTACGGATGAGCCGGAATCAACAGTTAAAAAAGATACAGTAACGCTCTCTTTCCATTTTATACAATTTTGCTAGTTATTTTATATATATATATATACATACACACTCACCTAAAGGATTATTAGGAACACCATATTAATACTGTGTTTGACCCCCTTTCGCCTTCAGAACTGCCTTCATTCTACGTGGCATTGATTCAACAAGGTGCTGAAAGCATTCTTTAGAAATGTTGGCCCATATTGATAGGATAGCATCTTGCAGTTGATGGAGATTTGTGGGATGCACATCCAGGGCACGAAGCTCCCGTTCCACCACATCCCAAAGATGCTCTATTGGGTTGAGATCTGGTGACTGTGGGGGCCAGTTTAGTACAGTGAACTCATTGTCATGTTCAAGAAACCAATTTGAAATGATTCGACCTTTGTGACATGGTGCATTATCCTGCTGGAAGTAGCCATCAGAGGATGGGTACATGGTGGTCATAAAGGGATGGACATGGTCAGGAACAATGCTCATTTAAACGATGCCCAACTGGCACTAAGGGGCCTAAAGTGTGCCAAGAAAACATCCCCCACACCATTACACCACCACCACCAGCCTGCACAGTGGTAACAAGGCATGATGGATCCATGTTCTCATTCTGTTTACGCCAAATTCTGACTCTACCATCTGAATGTCTCAACAGAAATCGAGACTCATCAGACCAGGCAACATTTTTCCAGTCTTCAACTGTCCAATTTTGGTGAGCTTGTGCAAATTGTAGCCTCTTTTTCCTATTTGTAGTGGAGATGAGTGGTACCCGGTGGGGTCTTCTGCTGTTGTAGCCCATCCGCCTCAAGGTTGTACGTGTTGTGGCTTCACAAATGCTTTGCTGCATACCTCGGTTGTAACGAGTGGTTATTTCAGTCAAAGTTGCTCTTCTATCAGCTTGAATCAGTCGGCCCATTCTCCTCTGACCTCTAGCATCAACAAGGCATTTTCGCCCACAGGACTGCCGCATACTGGATGTTTTTCCCTTTTCACACCATTCTTTGTAAACCCTAGAAATGGTTGTGCGTGAAAATCCCAGTAACTGAGCAGATTGTGAAATACTCAGACCGGCCCGTCTGGCACCAACAAACATGCCACGCTCAAAATTGCTTAAATCACCTTTCTTTCCCATTCAGACATTCAGTTTGGAGTTCAGGAGATTGTCTTGACCAGAACCACACCCCTAAATGCATTGAAGCAACTGCCATGTGATTGGTTGGTTAGATAATTGCATTAATGAGAAACTGAACAGGTGTTCCTAATAATCCTTTAGGTCAGTGTGTATATATATATATATATATATATATATATATATATATATATATATATATATAAAAAAAAAAGGATGAAACCGAAGTCGAAAGTTTAGTGAATCTGACATTCGATAGTTAAATAATAATAATAATAATAATAATAATAATAATAATAATATTATTATTATTATTGATTTTATTTTAAAGCCTGTGCGGTTGAATTATTTATTAAAGTTGTTGTGTTAGATAAAATAAAGTTCAGAAAATTTTGCAAAAATTGTCACATTGTATTATCTCACAATTATTGTATTTTTTGTTAATGCGTTTCCAAAATATTGCAGCACAATATCCTGGCGAGCTCATTTCCCACTCGATGTCATTTTGGCCTGCAAGTTATTCTAATGTATTACCGTAATTATCACCTCATATAAACTGCTGTGTTTTGATTTGAAACTACCAATCAGCGGCTTCACAGACGCTGCTGCCTGACAATCCTCTATTCTGATTGGCCAGGACTGGAGATGGAGGAATTCAATAACTGAGACCCAGTTTCCAATCCTGTGAGTCGGACAGTACAGTTTGTCTTTAATGTGTGTAAGTGTAGAAAAAGTCGTTTCACAGTCGTTTCACTCGATGCAAAAGATATCAGTTTATCCAATGCGATTTCAGCGGGGCGGCAATCAACAATTTTGACTTTTTACACATTCAGCTCTTTCCCTGCACCCCCCCAAAAGGAACCACAAATCTATAGGATAATTATATTTTTGATTAACTATATTAGTAGCTGAAATAATATTTTGCCATTTTCTTACAAATATTTGTTTGAACAGTAAAAAAAAATCTAGAATAAAATCTGCTGTAAACACTGATATTTGTAATTTAGTCCAGAGATACAAAACCAACTTTTCTGATGGAGATCTGTATAGGTGTTTCTGGCTACACACCTGTCAACACTGGCTGTGTTTACATGCTGATAAATAAGTCATGACAACACACAGTGGAACAAAAATGTGTATGAAACCCCAACACATCTCTGCTCAATACATTCACTGGTTGTATTTAAACCTCTACTCTCACTCACCTCTGCCTTCCTTCGCCCCGTGTTCAAATCAGCACCAGGGTCCAACATTCCCACGAATTCTATGCCACTGGGCTGATTTTTATACATTTTGATGTGGAGAGACTTGACAGCTGTTTGGCTATAAGTCAGTGCTACCTGACTACAGCCCATTCCCAGGAGAGTCCTGTGAGCTGCTGTGGCTTCAGTCCCAGTGTAGTCAGACACCAGACTGCAGTGTGTGGAGACGCCATAGACAGCAACAGCAGCTGCACACAAAGCCTGCTCAGAGCTGCTATGAAGTGCACAAAACTCACCTTTTACTAACACTTTAATGTGAGTTTCATCTTCCATCAGTGCAGATCGTACCAAACAGTAATAATCCCCATCATCAGAGCCGCGCACATCTTTAAGTCTCAGAGACACGTTGCCTTTCTTCAGCTCCTCTTGGAAAAGCTCAGCCCTGCCCTTGTAGGAGGGCATCTGATTAGAAAAGTCATAGCGGTCATATCGAAATAAACAGACAGGAGTCACAGATGTCTCCCTGAACCACCTGATCTCCATGTCCTCGGCGCTGATGTTGGGTGAGAGGTAACAGGGCAGAACAGCGTCTTCTCCAGCCAAGACAACAACAGGGTCAGCTGGACCAAGAACCTCAAACCTCTCTGGAGAGACAATAACACACAGTCCAACACACAGGGGCTATTTATTTTATATTGACAAAAATATACAGACATTAGAGAGAAACTTGAGCACTATGACAATTACAACTGACAATTTGTGATATGAATCTCTATTTATGGCCTGAGAGAATTATCCAGAGAAATGGATTTGGGCTGAGCCTCTGTCTACAGCATGTGAGCATTTAATTGAATATAAAGATTACATTTTCCTCTTTAGAACTATTTATTAAGGAATGGGTAAAATACCCCATACCCCACCACACAATGCTAAGAAAACCTTGAAGAGACAGACAGGTTAAATAGGCAGGGGACTCTCCAGTAAAAAAATTAAACAAGAGGAACTTTTATCCATTCATTAATTAAACAAATACAAACTGGCTCAATAGCCGCAAATCAAAATAACAACTTAGAAAGTATAAATACATTAAGTAGCAACATCAGCCTCTGTTAGCCCAGATGTTACTGCTGATTCTGCTGTTTTCACAGCTCACAATTGCCTTCATAATGTACAGTTCTACTGGCCTTCAATTCCATGCCCTTCCACAGCTCTCTACACAGGGCTGAATGTCTATTTGCATAGCTTTTTAAAATTGGGGAGATTCCTCAATCTAGCTAAACAGAATTACAGCTTTTTTTAAATGGAGCTTAATCCAAACCACTCTCTGGATATATAGGAGATCTCACTGGCTCATAAGGACTGCTCACCAGCTCATACCACCATCAGTAAAGACTGGTCTAGAAGGACTCCTGTTAACTGTATTTCAGTAACATGCATTTAAATTTAATTTCAGATTGTAATGTTATTTGTAGGAAGATACAGATGGGTGACAAATTAAAGGAAAAACTCAAATTAATAAGCAGAGGAACATAATGAATACAGATGCCTCCAAACAATTGTACTGCATGGACAATTAAGCAATTAACATCCTAGCATGCTCTGGGGCATGTATACAAATGCTGAGCAGGCCCAGTTGACCTTGATTTTGGATTAAGGTGGCAAGAGGGGAGTTCAGTTGTTCAAAAAACATATGCACTGGTCTACAGAGTTGTGGAAAAAAGTGATGGTCAGATGAGACACCCTTCACCATATTCTCAACAAGTGGGCGAGTGCATGTGTGGCAACACCAAGAGAAAAGTACAGGCCTGACTGCTTGACCCCTACAGTGAGGGAGTCCGGGGGCTCTGTTATGCTGTGGGGGACATTTTCCTGGCATGGTTTGTGTCCACTTGTACCCTTAGAGGGAAGGGTCATTGCAAATCATTAAAGTTATTCTGAGTGATCACATTTATCCTATGGTGAAACATTTCTATCGTGGTGGCCCAACACCTTACGGAGACACTTTATGTTGGTTTTTCGTTTAATTTGTCACCTGTCTGCATCTTCTCAGCATGCCTTCACTGGCCTGAACTTGAATGCACAGCATTTCTTCAGTCACTGGTGTGAGCTGTGCAGTGACTGTGTCTCTGGTGCAGAAGCTGAAGCTGAGCTGCGCTGGGCTGCTGTGCTGTGTTGAAGCCCTGCTGTTGAGTGTCTGAGCTCAGTTCATTATGGAGAATAAAAGTGTCCTCACTGTACCTGATCCTGACACTGAGGTCTGCTGGAGCAGCAGGACAATCACACAGAGCCACTCTGATCGGTCAGACTTCATCCCTGGGACAGACAGACAGACAGACTCACAGGCCAATCCCAGCTGGAGAGCAGTGAAAGTGTCAGGGGGCTGTGGGAGGGGCTCCGCTGCAGCAGACAGGAGAGCAGAGAGGAAAACAGATTCAGACTAATGATCACTGAGACAGAGAAGAGTCTTTTATTGTTCAGTATTTCCAATTTGGTGACTGTCTGTAACTCTGAAACAACTGTCTATTCTTGACAAATAGGTGGAACGGCTTTTACTTATTTTAAATACAAGAATGGTGCCATCTTTGTTAGGACCCATAAATGCATATTATGATTGAACATATTTTTAAAAATTTAGCATGGATTAAAAAATATCTATATTATTAATTTATACTCAAAGGTCCAGATTTAGTTTTACCCATGATTTATCCACAGATGTTTATTCTTATTTTACTGGTGCTACCTGTGTTTGGACACAATGAGTATATATTATTATTACTATTAATAAAGTTTACTCGTTCATGAGACTGAAATGTGAGTTGTGAGCAATTAAGACCTCAATTGGAACAAATAACAGCAGGGCAGGGGGTACTCCAGGACCGGTTTAAAAACCACTGCTCTAAACTGTTGTGTGGCCTGTGTGCGACCACTGCGCTCCTCCAGTGCCAGAAGGCTAACTCTGCCTCCTCTGCACTCTCCTTCCTCCAGAGCCGCTGCTTCTCATTCCTGAACCCTAAATGGTGGAACTTGTAGAATGTATTATGTTTTGAATTGCACTGTCTTAAATAAATTGGATTTTGTAATTTTTAATATGATTTATGCCTTGAACTACACTCTATTTTTATTTATTTTTTCACTTTGTATTGTGCTTATATTTTGTAAGTCGCACTGGATAAGGCTGTCTGCTAAAAAAATATTATTATTAATAATAATAATAATAATAATAACAATGTGCTGCCCTGGTGTGCCCACTCTGTGGCCTCTTGTTGGGCTCTTGGTGACAGTAACCCTGTAATAGATGAAGCCAGTATTGATAATGCATGTATGAATGGTTACATCCATGTGTACTCCAAGACTGAAGTGTAGGTGTCTCTTCACTGCCTTTTAAAATGTATTGTGGATTGAAATGAATATATGTATTATCACATCGATTTGGACTGTCCTAAGTAAAACAGTACCGAATTAAACCGTTACAATCCACCAGTTTGTTAATTCGTTGAAGCATCACAAACTCTGAGGTTTTCTTGCTCAATGCACAGACAATTAGGCTCGGTATGCAGATGTTTCTACAGCTGTAAATCTGTTGCTATTTCAGAGATACGCATTTCTTCAATGCACACCCAGTAAGGCGACACTGCAGCACTCCATCCTTCAGCTTGTTTGTTAATATGACATCATAAATTATGTGCGTTTTTAATTCAATCAATGATATAAGCAGTAGTACACATCGTGCACACATTTAGATGTAAATATTGCTGTTTTTAGATAAGGAATGCAAATGTATAACGGCATTCAAAACATTATGAAAGTCTACATACAGGGCAACATGAAAATGACAAAACTAGTTGTTACATTTGCTTTTGTAGTTTCCTTTAAAAAAAATAGGGAATGATGTTATATAATACGACATTTTGTGAATGCTTTGCTCGCTCCTTTAAAAAACAGACTATGGAAATACACAGGATACAGGAAAGCGCTGCTGTTTGGATCAATGCGTTAACACTGATATGAAACGAATTCGGTCGAAAGAAAATAAATATTGAATTAAAAAATTATGAGATTCACCTTCATGGAGGCTGTTGGCGTTAGAGCCGCTGTGCTCTCAGGAGCGTGACGTCACAGAGGCGGTCGGGCGGCTGTGTGTCTGTAATCCAGTACCGAGACAAGGAGGAGCTGAAGCGCAGATTCACTCAGTAATGGCGCCGCAGCTGCGCACACAGGCAGCACTTCTCCTTCACTGTCTCTGTCTCTCTCTCTGTGTCTGTAATCCAGTACCGAGACAAGGAGGAGCTGAAGCGCAGATTCACTCAGTAATGGCGCCGCAGCTGCGCACACAGGCAGCACTTCTCCTTCACTGTCTCTGTCTCTCTCTCTGTGTCTGTAATCCAGTACCGAGACAAGGAGGAGCTGAAGCGCAGATTCACTCAGTAATGGCGCCGCAGCTGCACACACAGGCAGCACTTCTCCTTCACTGTCTCTGTCTCTCTCTCTGTGTCTGTAATCCAGTACCGAGACAAGGAGGAGCTGAAGCGCAGATTCACTCAGTAATGGCGCCGCAGCTGCGCACACGGGCTGAGCGCCGCTACTGGCTGCGTGTCCAACCGCTCCCTGTATGGCTGTCAGATGTCCAGGCAGCAGCAAAGCAACGGCGTGGGTTTAGCAGGGACTGTAGGGACAAGTGGCTACTAATGTCAAGCGAGCGTTGAATTGTCCCAATAACTGTGATGCATCTGACACATCGAGTCATTGTATGTGTATGTGATTGTCGCGGCTGTGCGGTGTGAATCGGGTCGCAGTGAACGAGTCAATATAGCGTACTGCTACCGATGTCACATGTGAGCGCAGAGTTATTAAAGTTTAAATGTAATGGCACCCTGGGACTTGTAGGTGTTTGGAGATCCTTATCTTTGGTTGGGGGCGCAATCAGCAGACAAGAGAACTTCAAATCCCATAATGCATCACTCACAACGCGGTGACGTCAGGGACCATGTGGGGAGTGTTTTTAATCACTGAGGCGAGAGTGTGTGAGAATAAGGTAATTCTCTGGGTTTAAAATAAAGAAAGAACCCACTCATTCTTAGATGGTGTATATTGTGCCTATTTAAAACACAAGAATAAATATAATCAGTTTAATATTTACTTTAATATGGTGTGTAAAAGGCGAACTCGAGCAGTGTGTTATGTGTTTGAGATTGAATGGACAGTGTGACTATTCAGGAGGCTGAATAAACGCATTATTATATAGGCTAGGCCTGTTTTATTTAGAAGTTAATTTAAAAAGCGGGGGCGATGTTAAAATACATTCAGTGGTGTATGTCCTCGGTGGCTCGCTGTTGTTTCACAGCAACATCACGATGTGTGAGTGTATGGAGTGAATTCACTGTCAAAGGTCGAGAGCAAAAACACAACTTGTGCGTGTAAAACGGCATTTTCTACACTGGCGGGTTTTTTTTTGCACTATGAATTGAATGAGTTGTTCTTGTTAGTGAGCTACATACACCCTTAAAGGCAACATTACGCTACTTCAGTAACTTAAGTTTCACCCCCTTGGACTTTTCCACAATTCATTGTGTTACAACATTAAATCAGAATGAATTTAATCAGGAGTTTTGCCACTGGACAACACAGAAAATGCCCATAATGTCAAAGTGAAAGATATAATCTGCAGGTTGTTCTAAATTAATTACAAATACAAAACAGGAAATACTTGAACGCATAAGTAATCACCCCCTTTGCTATGACACACCTTTGAGCTGTGGTGAAACCAATTGTCTTTAGAAGTCATCCAAGGGGGGTGAATATTCTTGAGAGCCACTGTAGACTCTTATTCATGACCCCATACTCAAAACCAGCACCATGGCCCATAGCATGCTTCAATACTGCAAGTCTGTTTAATACCCAATAGATTTGTTACTACATGTATGGGAAAAACAAATACCCAATAATTTCCTATTAATTTGTCTACATAGGTGAAGAAACCAATTATATCAGACATTAATTCATACAACGCAATACTACAGTATTATATACATATTTTTAAAATATGCAAGTTATGACAAAACAATAGAGAGCTAACCATTGTCATATAGCAAACTCTCCATCCATGTTATATTCCATTACTACAAGCATGCAGATTTGAATGTGAATTAAGCTGCCTATCTAGACTTGTATTTGTTGCATTTAGCTGTGATTATGTCTTCATATTCCTCAAAAGTTTCCATGGAAAGGTCTTGCTCAGTCAGGCTGAAACAAGTAGCTCTCTGTTTTGACGTCATCTTTGGTGAAGATCACGGATTCAGTGCTCCACAATTCTCCCTTGTGTGGCAGCAGGAGCATGAGCACTTAACCAGAGAAGTTCAGCCTCTATTCGCCGTCAAGAAATAATCGCCTGAATTAGTGAAACCAGCTATGAGGAATAGGGCACAGGAGTCACTGATCTGAATGCAGAATCACAAGCTCTTTATACTCATTCCAGCTGTAGAAGAATGGATAACCCTTCTTAAACTGCATGTCAGTGAAGGTGTAGATATGAGCCCTGTACTCCACAGAGGAGACCTGCCTCTCCTCAATATCCACACACACCCCCAGCTTCCTGGGCAGCAGAGTCTGAGGGAGGGGGGTCTGAGGGGCAGTGAGAGCAGAGAAAGAAGAGTCACAGTGCAGAGCCCAGTAGCCCTGCTGGGGAGTGACGCTGAAGTCTCTCGTCTTTGAAAACTCTCTGGTGACTCCTATTCTACACCCTCCATTCACCTCCACCACCCAGTAGTGTCTCCCTGAGGTGAAGCTCTCTCTGTTCACAACACCGGCATCCACAAATCTCTGCTGATTGTCAGTGAGATCCTGCCACTCTCCACATCTCACTCTCTTCCCATCCTCAGACAGGGTCAGTTCACAGTGTGCTGTATCAGGGTCCAGAGTCACATCAGCTGTGGGAATACAATATTATTTTTATTTATTTATTTCTTAGCAGATGTCCTTATCCAGGGTGACATACAAAATATAAGAACAATAAAAAGTGCAATAATACAGTACAGTTCAAACCATAGTGCAATTTACAAGTTCCAATGTACACAAGTGTATGCAAGATATATAGTAAACAATACAAGTCCAACAACCTAGACTGAAAAAGCTAATAAGAGCAGACAAAATGTGAAGTCATAGTTAAGAGCTAAGGGACAGGGGGCATAGGGGAAATTAAAAATAAACAATGCGAGTACCAGTGTTGGTGTCAATTCTAGTTCAGTTCTTTATCCCTTTAATTATTCTTTCATTTATTCTTTTCCTTTAATTATCAATTCATTATCATGCACAACACGTATCACATACAACCAGTTGATGAGTATGTGCAAAGCAAGAACTGCGCTCAGGTGGAAAGTAATCCAGTTTATCATCCAAAGGCACAACCTCCAAGTCATCATCCTGGTTTTCATAGTCAGCCCTTTGTGGGACTGGGAACATGGTGAAAGCGTGGTGAAGGCTTTCACCATGTTGGTGGCATTGTCAGTTACAATGCTAGTCACCTTTTCAGCAATGGTGTACACTTCAATGGCTTCCTCGTATGTTCTGAAGATGTTCTCAGCAGTGTGTGCACACTTAAAATGCTTGCAGGCTAACATTCAACTCTTGAAGTCCTTGATGTAATGACCCTTGATGCCAGTCCAATGAAGGACCTCATATCCTTTCTTGACCATAGATCAATTGTTAGATATATATTGAGCAGAGTCTGAATCCCCAGAGATAATAGATCTCTAACAGTTGTGGCAAGTTGTGGGATTTGTGTTTCTGCATTTTGAAAGATTTTAAGGCTGTGATCTCCACAACAGAAAGTGGCATTAGATCCTTGGCAATAAACTGAACAATAAACTGAACTTATTGTCAGTAAGTTTCACTTGGCAAGGATGTGTGGCATCCCACTTCCTGGTGTGCAATATCTGCCCAGGTTCAGAGGTCCCTCCATAGATCTCTGGAAGCTTTTTCTTAAAGTACATAATACAGTTTAATTGATTTTATAATTCCAACCACTACTCAGATATAAATTGTAATATATTGCAGTTACAGTACTTACTTTGAGATGCCTTATGAAGCTTAGGTTTGCTTTTTTTTTTTTATCCACAGACGAGCATTCCACAATGTTTACATGACGATTTCCTTCTTTGTTACCATCACTTAAGTTTTCAAAGTGATCAAACACCAGAAGCTTCCCTGACATTGTGAAAGTGTTGGTCCAAATCAATAGGCAGTGGGTGGTCAGTAAACAAAAATCTTCAGGTCCTCAGCCAGTCCAGTTTCAATCACAAAATCAGGGTTCTCAGTAACAGAATCAGATCAGAAGAGGAAATTTATTAAAAAAGGGTAAAATGATTAAAACAAGGCACATGAAAAGCATTTCTAAATCAAATTCTGAAGTATGAGATGCTGACAATTACAAATTCAATTCCAGCTTAAAATATCTAAATTCCAATTTAATTCCAATTAGAAGAATCACAATTTAAATTAATTAATTTGAATTACAATAATCATTAATAATTCAAATTGGAATTGATCAATTCAAACAATTATAAGTTTTGAGTTGGAATTAGCCCATGAATTTCAATTTAAATTGAATTGACCCCAACCCTGACGAGTACTAGTAATGCCTGTTTTGTACTCTCTGTCTGCCTCCCTACTGTGTGTTTCAAAACCAGACCCCGCCTACATACAAGCCCTTTTTGCAACAGGCCCCCCAACCTGTCACAATATGTTGTTTCACCATAAAGTTGTCCTGTTACTGCCTCTTTGGTCACAGATCCAGAATGGAGGAGAGTGGGGCATCTACAATGTGGGGCTCTCATCTTTCAGCAGAGACAACTGTTCTGGGGTGACAGCGGTTCTGACTGGAAGTGGTTCTGTCTGTCACTCAAGTCCCAGCACATACCAGCTTGAGAAGATGCTTCCATGCAATCAACAGCTCAATCAATGGTGCACTGGAAATTGTGAGATGTAATATCACTGTTTTTTAACAGGTTTAACACATGTATATTGATCACTCACTGTCCATTCGTCTCCACTGGATCAGCAGAGGAGCAGCTGCTGCCACAGTGAGAGCTGCCATTAGGAATAAAGACACCATCCACCCAGAGGGGTCAGGGAAGAAGTCCCCTGGAGAACAGAACAGCAGCATTAACAGGAAGGTGCATATTACTGAGATGATGCAGGTGGCTAGATTTAAAAAAAAAAAGTTAACCAACAAACATTTTTCAGGAGAAAAAAACAACATATTAGCTTAGCTACTACCCATATAGTAGGGGACTCTCTTTTAGGCAGATAATAATTTACATAATAGCTGCCATTTTGGCTCAAGGGGCTTGACATTAACCCTTGTCTGCATAATGCTTCTGGGAAGGTACCAGAGATTCTCTACTCAATACCTGCTCTAATTACAGCCTTATTTATTTAAAATGTAAGGATTTTGTACCCGTTTAAAACAGTCAAGATGTGCATTTATATTTAATACTCACTGGCTATGTGGAGTTGTGGTTCCCAGTTTGCTTGAGGTTCTGCACTTCTAATCAGGCAGGTGAAGACATTGGACTCCTGTCTGACTGGGATGGAGCTCCTCAGACTGAGACGCCCCTCACTGTCTCTCTGCACTGTGGTGCTGGACAGTGATGTGACATTGTGTCCGTCCCTGTCTGTCCAGACCACTGCAGGCTCAGGGTACCAGCCCTCTGACCTGAACTCCAGCCAGGTCTGACCTCCTTCAGAGTGGAGGGACACTGAGGGCTGGCCTGTCAACAGTTACAACAGCTTTCACAACCTTATAAAGGTTTCTTCTATCATGTTTCAAGTTGTAAAATATTCTCATGATTTTAAAAATACAGGCAGTAAAACACACAAAAGTTCTAGTGTTGGGCTCTTTCAAAGGATGTGAAACAATTTAAAGCATCAGTTTCAGAAAACATCTTGAATATGGTAATTAAATTAAGGCAATTAATCTTAAACACTAATCAGATCTGCTCAATGGCAGCAGAATAAATTGTAATATTGAACTACAATACTGTAGTGGGGTGAAACAGTGCATATGAAAATAATCCAGCAACGTAATTAAAAATACAGATTAAGAAAATGCTTGTCATCTTGATTTTTTCTATAATTAAGACATCCTATGAAGATTTACTAGAATTAAACTAGAAAGATTACAGGAGAAAAAGAAATTGAAAAACTACATTACAAAAGAAATAGAAAAACTAAATCTGCTCTTAAAGAAAGTCCAACAGTTCTTAAAGAAATGAGGGAAATTATTTATAGGCCACAAACTCAGATATTCCAAATGACACTTAGAACAGGGGATGTGCCAACTGACTGGAAGACGGCAAATGTCAGACCAATCCACAAGAAAGGGGACAAAACTGAGCCAGGAAATTACAGACCAATCAGTCTCACCTGCATCACCAGTAAGATGTTGGATAAAATGATTAGACAGAAAATAGAGGAGCATCTAAATGAAAACCATATTCTTGGAGATAGTCAACATGGGTTTAGACGAGGCAGATCATGTCTTACTAATGTATTAGATTTTTTTGAACATGCAACTGCAGCTGTAGATCATGTGAAAGCATATGATATGATATACTTAGATTTTCAGAAAGCTTTTGATAAGGTTCCACACCAAAGACTGACTGGACTCTGGGATAGTTAACTTGTCAAATTTGCAGATGATAATCAAATAGGTGGCTCAGCAGTTACAATCTCGGCAGCACAGGCTATTCAAAGGGACTTAGATAATATTCAGTTGTGGGCCGACACCTGGCAGATGAAAGTCAATGTGGACAAGTGCAAGGTAATACATGCAGGTAACAAAAATGTCCACTACAATTACACTATGGGAGGAATAGAACTAGATGAAGTAACGCATGAGAAAGACCTAGGAGTCTATGTGGACGCCTCACTTTCTCCAGCCAAACAATGCGGGGAAGCAATAAAAAAGGCAAACAGGATGTTAGGGTATATTGTCAAAAGTGTAGAGTTTAAAACAAGGGCAGTAATGTTCAGACAGTACAATGCGCTAGTTAGACCTCATCTGGAACTGTGGGCTTCAAGGCATTCAAGACAGAAAACAGGAGACACAACAAACTCCCCAGCAATGTGGTTGAAGCTGAAAATTTGGGAACATTTAAAAATAGACTGGATAGGATCCTTGGATCTCTAAGTTATTAATGTCCACCAGACGAGCACGATGGGTCGAATGGCCTCCTCTCATTTATAAACTTTCTTATATTTCTTATGTTTTTACAGTGAGCATGAGCACAAACACTGATCTGCTTTGTCACCGACTACAGCCCATTCCCAGGAGAGTCCTGTGAGCTGCTGTGGCTTCAGTCCCAGTGTAGTCAGACACCAGACTGCAGTGTGTGGAGACGCCATAGACAGCAACAGCAGCTGCACACACATCCTGCTCAGAGCTGTCAAGGGCATTACCTTCCTGATAAACTCAATCAATTGTACGTACAAAATCCAGGCATTTTGTCCAATGTGTCCCCGATTCACTCCCTTTCTCCTCCTGTTTCTATTACAGAAGATCAGGTGAGAGCTGTCTTTAGTAGACAAAAGAAGAAGAAAGCCACTGGGTCAGACCGTTCAAGCCCTGCTGTGCTCAGTTACTGTGTTAGTAAATTAGCTCCAGTTTCTTCAGTTATTTTTAATAACTCTCTGTCAGTGTAGGGTCCGCAGTGCTTCAAGGAATCCACCATTATTCCTGTGCCCAAATTCTCTAATTTGTCTTAACGACTATAGACCGGTGAGTTAAGGTGAACAAGTTAACATCTAGCCCTCTGTCCATCAGCACAGGTGCCCCGCAAGGTTGTGTACCCCGTTGCTTGTGTACCCCATTGCTTGTTTCTTTGTTCATCAATAATTTTAGATCTCTGGTCAGTTCTGTTAAAATCTAAAAATACGCTGACGATACCACTGTAATTGGCCTTATTTCTGATAATAATGATACTCAGTATCGACTGGAGATGGATAGAGCAGTTACTTGGTGTGCCAGCAATGATCTTAACCTTACTACATGTAAAACTGTAGAGATTATTGTTTATTTTAGGCACACTCAAATCTTAAATGTCCCATTTACATTAACGGTCATCAAATTGCCATTTCGGTATATTTCTTGGCACTTATATCTGCAGCTCCCTGAAGTGATTCTCTTATTTAAAAAGCACAACAGAGACTGTACTTCCTCAGACAGCTCAGAGTAAAGCAGCATCTTCTGGTGAGTATTCTGACTTCTTCAATCACGGTATGGTGTGGAAATACTGATATTCATACAAGGACAAAACTTCAGTGCATTGTCACCAAGGTTGAAAAGATCACTGGTACTTTTTTCTACACTCAACAAACCTTCAATCGTGCCAATAAGATTGTCTCTGACACCACTCATCCAGCTCATCAGCTCTTTCAACTGCTCCCCTCTGGAAGATGGTTCAGATTGTTGACAACTAAAACATTTCGATTCAAAAACAGTTTTTTTCCAGCTGCTATTAGGACACTTAAATGTTAATGTATTCTCTCACTCTCAACTCTAGCTTGTACTTCTTTTTGCTTGAACATTTATATGTTGGTTGTGTGCTGGGTTCAATGTCTTTATCTCGCACTTGGGTTATTGTCCTTGTTAGGTGTATTAGGTGATGTATGTTTATGTATTATGTTTATTGTGTCATGTATGCAAAACGAGCTAATTGTTTATCATTATTTACCGAAGACAATTTCCGCCCGCTTGGCTGTGTGGCAATACATTAAATTAAATTAAATTAAATTTAGCATAGCAGTACAGGGGTGTCTGGATTACTGTCAGTGACAGAGTGTATACGGAGATCAGTGTGAAACTGTATCACAAAACTCACCTCTGACAACCACATCAATAAGAGTCTCATCATACGAGTCTGCAGACAGAACCATACAGTTTTACCGCCCATCATCAGAGCTGCGCACATCCTTCAGTCTCAGGGACACGTTGCCGTTCCTGAACTCCTCTGGCAAAAGCTCAGCCCTGCCCTTGTAGGACGGCATCTGCCTGTCAAAGTCATACCAGCTGTACCGGTATAAACAGACAGGGGCTGAGGGGTCCTCTCTGAACCACCTGATCTCCATGTCCTCAGCACTGATGTTGGGTGAGAGGTAACAGGGCAGAACAGTGTCTTCTCCAGGGTAAACAGCAATGGGGTAACATGGACCAAGAACCTCAAACCTCTCTGGAGAGACAAATAACACATAGATAACTGAGTCTCCCTCAGACATGCAGACATGCAGAGACAATAAAAATCTCTGAGCACCATAATAAATGCAGATGTAGGCATAATATGAAACTCCTCAGCAACTGGCAGATAAAGACACAAGTAATATGCAAACTAGACCATGTTTCACTGAGCTACATTTCAAATACAGAGATCAAATCATAATGTAATTCACTTCAGGACCTGAAAAAATATGGTTTTCTGGAGGAAGTATTGAGGTACAGTGAAGCAGAATAAAACCACGCTTTCCCACACTACTCCATTGCTGTGTCTGCTCTCACTGGTCTGAGCTGTGCAGTGGATGTGTCTCTGGTGCAGAAGCTGAAGCTGAGCTGCGCTGGGCTGCTGTGCTGTGTTGAAGCCCTGCTGTTGAGTGTCTGAGCTCAGTTCATTATGGAGAATAAAAGTGTCCTCACTGTACCTGATCCTGACACTGAGGTCTGCTGGAGCAGCAGGACAATCACACAGAGCCACTCTGATCGGTCAGACTTCATCCCTGGGACAGACAGACAGACAGACTCACAGGCCAATCCCAGCTGGAGAGCAGTGTCAGTGTCAGGGGGCTGTGGGAGGGGACAGCAGAGAGGAAAACAGATTCAGACTAATGATCACTGAGACAAAAGGAGCTTTTTATTATTCAGAATGTCCAGTTTGGTGACTGTAACCAAAACAATTGTTTATTTTAGACAAATAGGGGGAATTACTTACTTTAAATACAAAAATGTTGGCATAAGTATACATTATATATACAAAAAAAAATGTTACCTTTGTATATTTTACTCCAACTGAAATTTGAGATATTCTGTTATATATTTCCATAATAATGTCTGTATTATTGCATTAATTTGTACTCAAAGGTTCATGATGAGCCAATGGAAAGACATTGATGCTGATGTTCAATACAGAATTGGCACTGTTTGTATTTGGATACAATGAGTACACTACCAAAAGTGATTTCTTGACATTTTTTTCAGAAGAAGCATTTTCTTGTAACTATAAAAAATGCTTAGTTACACCAGCTCCACAAGACAAAAAGCTTGATTTATCTGCTGTGAAAATTTTACCAAAGTAGAATGATTTAGATTCTTGTAAGATGCCGATTTTTTTGTATAATAAGAAAAATGCTTCATAATTCCAGCTGCACAAGAAAAAACTTACTGATTTCTCTTGGTATTACAATTTTAACAAAGGTAATTTAGTGAGGTTCTTATCATAACGACTTTCTTGAAACAAGAAAAAAAAATTCGATCAGCTTACACAAGTTAAAACATCTTGTGTTAAAATGAACTTAATTACAGCAGTCATTTTGTACAAGTAAAATATAACTTAACAGTAGGCTACTTCTGTTTCAGGTTAAATTATTATTATTATTATTTATAATAATAACAATTTTCTTATCAGATGCCCGACTTGCAGATTACTTGCACATACAATTACATTACATGAATTCAGTTCTAGCGCATACAAATCTAATATCTACTTAGAAATTAATCACTTTGTTTGCAAATATCACACGGGGTTAAAACGTTTAAGGAATGTTGCAGGAGGGGAACCGGGTTTTGAGGACTGCGAGAAGGTAACGTCAGAAGCTCCCACATAGAGGATCACAGCTAAATATATCAATTCCATATCTATTCCTTCCATTAACGTTATAATCCAACTTGTATGTTGAGTCTACATAATCTGTTATTCCCCTATATTTATTTTCTTAATGTACTGTGTGTGTATATATAATTAGTAAACAAACGCTCCAAGGATTGGGTGCCTTGGATATGTGACAAACTTCCACTCTGCCCACTGTAGTAGGGGTGATAAGTTGCTACACCCCGGGGGCCGCCCTGTGTGCAACGTGTGCTTGTGACTGATAACAGAGTTCAGAGGTCTGTCATTTCACACCCAGCCCCATACGCAACAAACTGCGATGCACTGTGTGTTCTGACACCTTTCTATCAGAACCAGCATTCACTTTTTCAGCAATTTGAGCTACAGTAGCTCGTCTGTTGATCGGACCACACGGGCCAGCCTTCGCTCCCCACGTGCATCCAGCAGTAGGTGAGGGTCTGTGTCTTGAACTGGATGCGTGCCGCTATCGGGAGCCAGTGGAGGGAGCGGAGCAGTGGAGTAGCGTGTGTGAATCAGGGCAGAGAGAATACCAGACGAGCTGCAGAGTTCTGGATGAGCTGGAGTGTCGGGTAGTAGTTGCAGGCAGGCCGGCCAGGAGGGAGTTGCAGTAGTCCAGGCAGGAGAGGACCAGGGACTCGATGAGTAGTCGGTGAGGAAAGGACGGATTTGGTCTATGTTGCTCAGGAAGAATCTGCAGGTGCGTGTCAGCGTGGTGATGTGCTGGGTGTAGGAGAGCTTATATACCATACCAGTTATGACAGCAACAGGGAAAAGATCATTCAATGCGCTGAAACTACTCAAAACATATTTGTGCTCCACTTTGACAGAAGAAACATTTTATGGGCTAGCACACCTGTATAAGCATCTAAAACTATTTCATGTTGATAAGAACATTAGAAAGTTTCAAACGAGAGGAGGCCATTTGACCCATTGTGCTTGTTTGGTGTCAATTAATAACTAAGTGATCCAAGGATCCTATCCAGTCTATTTTTTAATGTTCCCAAGTTTTCAGCTTCTACCACATTGCTGGGGAGTTTGTTCA